>NW_006793764.1:2325730-2358352 GCF_000442215.2 Lipotes vexillifer
CGGACCCAAAAAAAAAAAAAAAAAAAAAAAAATAAGTATGTAGCATCGCACCACAAACCATCACCATTTAGGCTTTATATAGCAACCTTTTGCAAAATCTGGAAAGTTAGACAAGTTAGAGCATAGCACCATTTTCACTAAAAGCTTTAACATAAGAAAAATAATTCTATTTATATTGTGATTTATAATTTTCAAAGCACTTTTCACATACATTTTCTGATCTGTTGCTCACAACAATCCAGTAAGCCAGGGTGTATTATTTTTCATCCGCTTTTTAGGAAACTAAGGCTTAGAGAGCTTAAATGACTTACTCAAGACTGCCAGCTAACGAGCCAAGCCAGAATTTTAGCCCAGTTCTCTAGTTATTCCTATATTGTTTCCAAACTCCACAAACGGCAAACCAAAGAGGGGGCAAATCTGGAGAGGAAAAGAAATGCTACAGAGGTAACTGGAAGCAGATTGCAGGATTTTTGTGTGGAGCAGTTCTTTAACAATTCTTTCTCATTGGGACAGAGCTAGGGTGGGCAAAACCCCACCCTGGTCACTGAGGCATACAACTATGGCCACTCAAAGGGTTTCCCCTGGGCTGGAAGTGCAGTGCCCTTTGTGTACCCCACCCCATACTTAACATTATCTTCTAATGGAGGAGGGCATCTTCATCCCTTCTTTGAGCTTGGGGCTATTGTGTCATCCTGGAAATTCCCGCTCCTATAGCTGCTATGGTTACGGTGGTATCATGGATTCCTTCACTGTTGCTTCAGGAATTCCTTAGGAGATTGTGCTAGAAACAATTAATGTCAGATGCTCAAGAGGAGATGCTTCTAGTGGTTCTGCTGCTGACAAGGCGCTAGGAGGAGGCTTTCAGGACTCAGCAGCAACATGATGTTTTATTAGGCCCCTGTGTTATGGCCTCCTAAGATCCCAGTCTGATGATAGTATATGCAAGAAACCTCAGATCTTAAAGGCATCTTCTTTAAGACTGACATGTGGTATAGTCAGTCACTTGGTACATGAGGGAGGTGACCTAGAAAAAAATGGCTACGACAGTGCTGTCCGCATTTGGCTACACATTAGAATCACCTGGAGGGCTTTTACAATCCCAGTGCCCAAGTCACACCCCATACAAATTAAGTCACAATGTCTGGAGTGAGAGCCAGGTACCACTAATTTTTTAAAGACCCCTAGCTGATTTCAGCGTGCAGTAAATTTTACAATTAATAGGCTAGCGAATGATTTGTCCAAGATCACACAGCTGGGGACAGGAGCTTACCATGGTTCAACTCCACTGTTTTTAGCTAAAACCAACCCTTGCCCTAAAAATGAAGGATGAGGAGACATAGTATCTTTCACAATTACCCTTCAAGGTGGGTATGTAGCCCCAGTTCATCAGTGAAGAATATGAGTGTGTTTCCATTTGGCCTTGTTACATGTGTTAGGAGGCCTTCCAGTAATGCTCACACCAGCTGTTGGACATGTAAAGACATTCATTCAACAAGTGTCTATGGAGGGCCTACTGTGTACCAGGCTTGTCCTAGGCTGTACCAATAAATGGTGAACAAGGAACGTAAGGGTTTTCCCTCCCAGAGCTTATCAGCTAATGAAGGACCCAACGACATAATTCAGTGATTCCAACATTTTAGGGTTAAGGGTGTAAAGGGAACTTATTTTATTCATTTGCACTGGGCCTTGTTTCTTCAAGAGGATTTGTGGCAGCAAACACACATAATGAAGTTGTTAGAATATAAATAAGAAACAGAAATCAAGACTAGGGAAAATATAAATAAGAGTAGAGAGTCAAGAACAGAAGAAGAAAAATTTTAAATTATGCAAGTCATAAGGATCCACTTGGGCTGAACCTCAAATTTGGCATTAAGTGTCCTGGCAGCCATATTAAAAAGGAAACTATGGTTAGTTATAAAGTTCTTGTTGTCAGAAAGAAAAAAAAATACCAGTTCCTCAGGGAAGGAAAGGCTTTCCTAACAACTTGGCTCTTGAGGAGATGTCTAATGTGGAGCTTCATACAGTCTCCTATAGTGACTGAGAAAAATGGATTTTATAACAGCGCCTTGCAGGCCCTGCAATAAAAGTGAGGATATAAAACTAAAATGCGATTTAATAAATCTGTTTCTGTCATAAGTAGGTGATCAGAAGTAAGTTGATTTGGGCCAAATATATGTCCAGATGAACCTATGACTGGAAGGTGAAGTGCCTGGGGGACACCCTTATAACAGTCTTCATAGTTTCTCTCTACTGGGATTTCCATAGGCATATGGTTATATTTTTCATTTTCTGGGGTAGAGTTGAAGGGTAAGTGTTCCATGTTGTGGATAATGGAATAGTTTTTACCAGGGGTCAGCAAACATTTTCTGTAAAGGGCCAGATAGTAAATATTTTAGCCCTTGTGGGCCAGACGATCTCTGTCATAACAATTCAGTGCTGCAGTTGTAACAGAAAAGCAGCCACACACAACACATAAGTGAACGGGCATGTCTGTGTTCCAGTAAAACCGGATTTATAAAAACAGGTGGCAGGTCAAATTTGGCTGACAAATATATTGCCAACCCCTGGTTTAACCTAAAAAATTTTCTAACGCCAAGTATATTATTGGTATTCTTTTGTTGGAATTATGGAACATTTCGAAACTTGGCAAATCTTGGTCAGTGGTTACTTTGGCCTTATTATTTAGTTGATAGCAGGTGATGATACATGCTGGAGAGAACATGGTTCGTGTTGAGGTTACAAATTCATTAAGCTCATCGGAACAACATGCAGACCCCAAAGCAATCCAGTACAACTATTCACACATCCAAGTGACGCTCAGCAGACATGAAACTAGGGTCGTTGCAGCAGAGAGCTGGGCTGGGTCTAAACATTTTTTTAGTTCCATGTGGAGAAGGAGAATTGTTATGCTCTGCCCTGGGAGGTCTCACAAAGCAACATGGACTCTCTATTAAGATCTTATGTTTCCTTAGGAAAGAGAGAAGACACTGGATTATTTCCAGCAGGCTGATGTGTGCTATTCACTCCCTTATCATCTTTTCGAGTGCAAAATGTATTCCAGGCTCCCCAATACAGATTCTAACCAACCTTCCATGAGTACAGCCAAAGATATGGCTACACTTAGTGAAAAAACAAAACAAAACAAAACATGATTTCACTGTAAAAGGGGCTTAGCTATGAGCAGATAATACATGTTGAAGGTTTATCATGGCCTGAATTCTTAAGTATCCCCCACTGGCCATAAACTAATCTGGGAAGTTAATCGTGTAATGGAGCTACTTTAAAGGGTTAAGTCTGGGAAGTCCTCAGAAGAGGTGGCTTCAAGTGATTTAGTATCTGCAACAACAGGTGCTTTAGGGCTTCGGCCTTAAAGTCTGCAAAAACATGGCTGTGGGGTTTCCCTGGTGGCGCAGTGGTTGAGAGTCCGCCTGCCAATGCAGGGGACACGGGTTCACGCCCTGGTCTGGGAAGATCCCACATGCCACGGAGCAACTAGGCCCCTGAGCCACAACTAGTGAGCCTGCGCGTCTGGAGCTTGTGCTCCGCAACAGGAGAGGCCACGATAGTGAGAGGCCCGTGCACCGCGATGAAGAGCGGCCCCCGCTCGCCACAACTAGAGAAAGCCCTCGCACAGAAACGAAGACCCAACACAGCCAAAAATAAATAAATAAATTAATTAATTAATTAAAAAATTTAAAAATATATATATAAAAAAAGAAACATGGCTCTGAATACAGTGGTGGAACCAACCTTTGGGGCTTCATTGTCAGTCTGAACAGAATTTGGTATACCATACTTTCTGGATAGCAGGGAATTGGTTTGTTTGCTCTGTTGGGAATTTCCTAACTATTCACTTCTCCAGCAGCATAAGGTGGTTGAAAATAATTTTGTTCATTGTGATAGAATATTTCAGGCTTATGGAGAGCAAATACTGTCTTTATCTTCATATACCCAGGGCTTAGCCCCATACCAGATCCCTAAGGGTTGCTGTAAAATGTGTGCCTAATGAATGAATCCCAGACAAAATCAACCTGTTTGCATAGCTAGTGTCACAGAGTGATGGGCTGCCAGGAAAGGACATGGCTCCTTCTTATTACACAAATTGTGGCAGACATTGAAGCCTCCAAAAGAGACTAAGCTTTTTGTTTGGGCATTGGAACAAACCATGCCTACACAACTTAAAAAGCAGAAAACCTCACAGATGGAAACGTAGTGTTTCCCAGCAGATATCACCAGATGGGGGAGGGAGTAAGAGATTGGCGATCAAGTTCACGTGGCATGTATGAATATTTTTAATAATGCTGTTCTTAACAAGCAGGATTTGAGGCCAGAGACATTTCCAGGGTAAATTTCTTAGGGAAAATGACAGGTATCAAAGTTGCCTGAGACTTCTACTTTTTCAGAAGTAACAAGTGACCAGACATATTATTTTGTTCCCGGCTCTCTTCTGACCCATGCCAGTATGCTTATTTATAACAATAACTTTCACAGTTGCCTTAAGAAAACCAATTTCCTTCAACAGAAGTCACAACGTGATCTTACAGTCATACTTTTTTTTTTTTTTTGCGGTACGCGGGCCTCTCGCTGTTGTGGCCTCTCCCGTTGCGGAGCACAGGCTCCGGACGCACAGGCTTAGTGGCCATGGCTCACGGGCCCAGGCGCTCCGCGGCATGTGGGATCTTCCCGGACCGGGGCACGAACCCGTGTCCTCTGCATCGGCAGGCGGACTCTCAACCACTGCGCCACCAGGGAAGCCCCAGTCATACTTTTTAAAGTGTCACTGCCACTAATGAGAAGAGATGATGTTCCGAGCCAAAAATCAAATCCTGGGCAGCAGTGTGAGGTGCTGCCACAGCTGTGCCCCGACCCCACCCTGGTGGCCAGGTCTTACCAGTAAGAAGGAGAGAACCAAGAGGATGAGGACGTACACAGAAACCCTCAGAACCCGGCAGATGCTCCAGCCCTGAGCATTTCATTGTAGGCTTCCATGGCTACCAGAGGAATGTGGGAATGAGGACAGAAACAGAGCGGAACTTAAGCAAAGTCTAACATCACGTGGGGGTAGCTTTAACACGGGTAATTTGTCATACTGTAATAGATAAATTGCCTACCTGACTGCATTCAGCAGGTTCATAAGGGACAAACTTTGGCCCCAGGGACAGTTATTTTATTTATTTTTTAAACATCTTTATTGGAGTATAATTGCTTTACAATGTTGTGTTAGTTTCTGCTGTATAACAAAGTGAATCAGCCATATGCACATGTATATCCCCATATCCCTTCCCTCTTACATCTCCCTCCCACCCTCCCTATCCCACCCCTCTAGGTGGGCACAAAGCACCGGCTCATCTCCCTGTGCTATGTGGCTGCTTCCCACTAGCTATCTATTTTACATTTGGTACTGTATATATGTCCATGCCACTCTCTCACTTCCTCCCAGCTTCCCCTTCCCCTTCCCCATGTCCTCAAGTCCATTCTCTGCGTCTGCGTCTTTATTCCTGTCCTACCCCTAGGTTCTTCAGAACCAATTTTTTGTTTTGAGATTCTATATATATGTGTTAGCATACGGTATTTGTTTTTCTCCTTCTGACTTACTTCACTCTATATGACAGACTCTAGGTCCATCCAGCTCACTACAAATAACTCAATTTCATTTCTTTTTGTGGCTGAGTAATATTCCATTGTATATATGTGCCACATCTTTATCCATTCATCTGTCGATGGACACTTAGGTTGTTTCCATGTCCTGGCTACTGTAAGTAGGGCTGCAATGAACATTGTGGTACATGACTCTTTTTGAATTATGGTTTTCTCAGGGTATATGCCCAGTAGTGGTATTGCTGGGTCATATGGTAGTTCTATTTTTAGTTTTTTAGGGAAACTCCATACTGTCTCCATAGTGGCTGTATCAATTTACATTCCCACCAACAGTGCAAGACGGTTCCCTTTTCTCCACACCCTCTCCAGCATTTATTGTTTCTAGATTTTTTGATGATGGCCATTCTGACTGGTGTGAGGTGATACCTCGGTGTAGGTTTGATTTGCATTTCTCTAATGATTAATGATGTTGAGCATTCTTTCATGTGTTTGTTGGCAGTCTGTATATCTTCTTTGGAGAAATGTCTATTTAGGTCTTCTGCCCATTTCTGCATTGGGTTGTTTGTTTTTTACTATTGAGCTGCATGAACTGCTTGTATATTTTGGAGATTACTCCTTTGTCAGCTGCTTCATTTGTAAATATTTTCTTCCATTCTGAGGGTTGTCTTTTCATCTTGTTTATGGTTTTCTTTGCTGTGCAAAAGCTTTTAAGTTTCATTAGGGCTCATTTGTTTATTTTTGTTTTTATTTCCATTTCTCTAGGAGGTGGGTCAAAAAGGATCTTGCTGTGACTTATGTCATAGAGTGTTCTGCCTGTGTTTTCCTCTAAGAGTTTTATAGTGTCTGGCCTTACATTTAGGTCTTTAATCCATTTTGAGTTTTTTTTTTACATCTTTTTTTCTATTTATTTATTTATTTTTCATCTTTATTGGAGTATAATTGCTTTACAATGGTGTGCCAGTTTCTGCTTTATAACAAAGTGAATGAGCTATACATATACATATATTCCCATATCTCTTCCCTCTTGCATCTCCCTCCCTCCCACCCTCCCTATCCCACCCCTCACACCCTCTCCAGCATTTATTGTTTCTAGATTTTTTGATGATGGCCATTCTGACTGGTGTGAGATGATATCTCATTGTAGTTTTGATTTGCATTTCTCTAATGATTAATGATGTTGAGCATTCTTTCATGTGTTTGTTGGCAGTCTGTATATCTTCTTTGGAGAAATGTCTATTTAGGTCTTCTGCCCATTTTTGGATTGGGTTGTTTATTTTTTTGTTATTGAGCTGCATGAGCTGCCTGTAAATTTTAGAGATTAATCCTTTGTCAGTTGATTCATTTGCAAATATTTTCTCCCATTCTGAGGGCTGTCTTTTGGTCTTGTTTATGGTTTCCTTTGCTGTGCAAAAGCTTTGAAGTTTCATTAGGTCCCATTTGTTTATTTTTGTTTTTATCTCCATTACTCTAGGAGATGGGTCAAGAAGGATCTTGCTGTGATTTATGTCATAGAGTGTTCTGCCTATGTTTTCCTCTAAGAGTTTGATAGTTTCTGGCCTTACATTTAGGTCTTTAATCCATTTTGAGCTTATTTTTGTGTATGGTGTTAGGGAGTGATCTAATCTCATACTTTTACATGTACCTGTCCAGTTTTCCCAGCACCACTTATTGAAGGGGCTGTCCTTTCTCCACTGTATATTCCTGCCACCTTTATCAAAGATAAGGTGACCATATGTGCATGGGTTTATCTCTGGGCTTTCTATCCTATTCCATTGATCTATCTTTTTGTTTTTGTGCCAGTACCATACTGTCTTGATTACTGTAGCTTTGTAGTATAGTCTGAAGTCAGGGAGCCTGATTCCTCCAGCTCCGTTTTTCGTTCTCAAGATTGCTTTGGCTATTCGGGGTCTTTTGTGTTTCCATACAAATTGTGAAATTTTTTGTTCTAGTTCTCTGAAAAATGCCAGTGGTAGTTTGATAGGGATTGCATTGAATCTGTAGATTGCTTTGGGTAGTATAGTCATTTTCACAATGTTGATTCTTCCAATCCAAGAGCACAGTATATATCTCCATCTGTTTGTATCATCTTTCATTTCTTTCATCAATGTCTTACAGTTTTCTGCATACAGGTCTTTTGTCTCCTTACGTAGGTTTATTCCTAGGTCTTTTGTCTCATTACGTAGGTTTATTACCCCAGGGATATTTATTAAATATCACCCCATCCTTGATACCTTTACCGCTTTCTGATTTCTACATCACCAAACCAAGGGAACTTGAGCATCTGTTCATAGTTTTGCTCCTAACCCTCCCCCAAAATGAACCAGCAGGCAACAGAAATAGAATAGAGACAAATAGATAACCTTAAGTAACTTCTAGGTTTACCTCACTGTCCCATTTGGTGTGTGTAGAGAGCCAATCATAAATTGTCACAATGCCAAGCATCTTTGGATGATAAGAATACGCTAATCTCCAGTATTCGTCATTTTTAGCTGTATATTCATTTGTTCACTGATCCATCCTTTGATATTCTTGCTCTTAGGGCCTGAGGATCATTTTCTCAGATGCATCTCGGCTCATCTTCCGGCTCAGTTCCTCCAGTGGTGTGCGGGCCACCATCAGACTGTATGCAGAAAGCTACGAGAGGGATCCCAGTGGTCATGACCAGGAGCCCCAGGTACCTGAACGGAGCTGTGCTCTCAGCACTGTGTGTCTTACTGCTCCTGGAAAACTTAAGGAGCTTTAGTGGGGGTGATTTTACTTTCTAGAGAGGTGTATTGATAGCTCCAGCTATCAAGGACAAACTGCGAGTGACTCTAAGCAGATTTAACTCATTTATTGCAGTGTTTGAAACAGAAAAATTGCTCTCAAGCATCTATGAGTTTAGACCAGCATTTCCGAAACCACTTGCCTCTCTTGACTGTTCTGCAGTTTGTTGATTGTGGTAACCTCAAGAGAGGCACCTTGTATACACCAGTTAAGGAAATTTTGAGTTAGAGTCAAGCGGGTCAAACTCTTCAGAGCCTTGTCTATACTCATGTAAATGATAGGTTCCCAAGTGTTCGGAAAACTCTGGGTTGGACCATGTCCGTGAGGTGCCACTATAGATGCTACCCAGGGCTTCCTCTCTGAGGTTGCTGCATGGCCCACTGTGAGAGGAGGGGCCATGGCTGGTCTGAATTTAAAGTGAAGGGAGGACGCTGACACAGCTGGGCTGGCCTGTGTATGGCAGAGCCCCCTCAAGTTGTCAGCACAGAGCTAATTACAAACTCACTTGGAAAAGCAACAGCACAACCATATCCTCACCCCCGTATTTGTTAAAGCTCCAGGCAACATTATTGAATACCAGAAAGTACCCAGTATAATGTTGGGCACTTCCATCTACACCGCTAGCTGCCCCTCCCTGCCTTGGTCTCTAGTTCAGCCTGGGTTTTTTAAATTTTTTTTTATTTTTTATTTTTTTATTATTATTATTATTTTTTTTGCAGTATGTGGGCCTCTCACTGTTGTGGACTCTTCCGTTGCGGAGCACAGGCTCCGGACGCGCAGGCTCAGCGGCCATGGCTCACGGGGCCAGCCGCTCCGCGGCATGTGGGATCCTCCCGGACTGGGGCACGAACCCGTGTCCCCTGCATCGGCAGGCGGACTCTCAACCACTGTGCCACCAGGGAAGCCCCAGCCTGGGTTTTGAGGCAGAGTCCTTGCGGAAATGGTTCCTTGAGATGAAACCATTGGTTCTATCTGCAATGCTTCTTTTGTGGATAAGTAGAGAAGCAAAGAAAAACTCACTGCTTCTCAGTGTAGAGTTGCCCAGAATTTTCAGGTATAATTTGCCAAAGTTGCGCCATGGATGAAATAAGATACCAGGGAGGGTTATCTTTCTTTGTAAGTAATTTAGTGGGTTTTGTTTTTGTTTTTAATGGTATCTTTCTTTGGAGGGTCTCAAAGAACTTGATGAAAATGTACCATAGAACCTTACACCTGACTCTGTAACCAGTGGATCTATCTGGAGTAAAATTACCCCAGATGGGGAAGGAGAGGCCTGGGAGGCCTCTGTTGTCAGGGTCACTGAGAGTGTGAAGGGGCAGAGCACGAAGACTTTGGCCTTCGATGCCAGAGCATCGAGACTTTGGCCTTTCCTTCTCAGGATCCCAGGCTCTCCAGGCAGGGATGTGCCTCGCTCTGCCAACATAATTTGTTACTGAGTACATTTCACCCAGGATAGTACCAAATCATGCAAGAATTGGAGGCTAACACTGTCTTTCCATATAAAACTCTTCTACCTCTCATGTTGGGAAGTGAGATTAAAGCAAGGGCCTGAAAGTCCAGAGCTACGTACAGGGTGAGGAATGATATTCCTGGCCTCACCAACTCTGACTCACTCTGATTCGAGGCTATTTTTTCCTCAACATTCCTTTCCCTATTTGCACAGGGTAAGTGGTTATGATGTTTGCTTATTTTTATTTACCTTTGCACTAACTGCAAAAGTATGTCCAAGCCATTAGACACATGTAAAAATACCCTATACACATGTGAGTCTCTCTCTGAGGTGGTCCCCAAAGGCCAAGTGGTACCACTTTGTTTTTAAGGTTTACTTTGAAGTTGAAAACCACCACAGGTCTGCTGCTAGAAGGTTGTGTGGTAAGTATATACTTCAAAAAAACCATAAGTAACGCTGGTTATAATCGCCATTGCTGTGTATTTCCCATCCTGTTGGTTTAAAAAGTTTGCCACTTTGAATGCTTGGGAAATCCCTTCATTGATAGGGCTCTTCTTCTGATTGCTTGTATTCCTTCCCTTTGTAACCCTAAGTGAGGGTTTTGCCGGACCTAGCTAGCTGGGCCTCAGAATATTTAGCTTATGATCTAGCTAAAAATTTTAGATTAAAATAGAACTCCTTGTTCAAAGACCAGACATCACTGGCTCATCATCTTAAGCCGTACTGTGTAATATATTTCAGTCAAGATACAATTTAGAGTAAGATTTTCAAAGGCATCTAAACCCCTAAGGAAAGGGAAGCGGCATCTCTCAACAGGCACACCTGTCTCAGTTACTGCTGAACTGTCCCTAGGCATCTAAGTTTAACCACTGGGGGGCCTCCTTCCAGCACTGCTTTCCACGACCACTTGCTTCTGCCTTCCAAGAGCTCTGGAAGGAAAAGCCTGTGGTTAACTGTTAATAGAGATCAAAGATAAGGCCTTCTGCTCAAGCTGCTAATATTATTGGTCCAAGGCCTGGCAGGGCAACACCAGCTTGTGGTGCTTTCTTAGCTACAGAGACCTCTTCCACCTTTTTATTATTTTTTAAAATTAATTAATTAACTTATATTTGGCTGCGTTGGGTCTTCGTTGCTGTGCACGGGCTTTCTCTAGTTGCCGTGAGCAGGGGCTACTTTTTGTTGCAGTGCGCGGGCTTCTCATTGCGGTGGCTTCTCTTGTTGCAGAGCACGGGCTCTAGGCACGCAGGCTCAGTGGTTGTGGCTCACTGGCTGTAGAGCGCAGGCTCAGTAGTTGTGGCGCACGGGCTTAGTTGCTCTGCGGCATGTGGCATCTTCCCAGACCAGGGCTCGAACCCGTGTCCCCTGCATTGGCAGGCGGATTCTCAACCACTGCACCACCAGGGAAGCCCCTCTTCCACCTTTTTAGCTTGTTCTGACTTAGAACCCAGAAAACAGAGAACAGATCCACACACACACACACACACTCCCACTTGCCCTCAGAAGCCCATAAAAGTACCTCTCTGGTCTATAGAGAGTCCATTGATAATCTTATTCTAATGCAACAGGTATTTTTGGATGTTTTACCCACCCTAACAAGTTATTTAACAAGAAGACTCCCTTATTACTGTTATTTAACAAGAGTTCCCTTTAAATAGCTTATCAGCATCTGGCTCTTCTACTTTGCACATGGATAGTTTCTTTTCCAGACATTTTAGACACATGTGAACAGAACATGTTTTAAACATTTATACTGTGGTTGCCTTGTGGAAGTATTCATAACTATCCTAGTGATGCAACTAGGAAAACTTGTGATACAATCTATATGCACATAAGTCTCTACTCCTGAGTGTAGATTTTCCATTTGAGTCCTTTTGTCTAACAGTGATTATGCTATTTGTCTTAAGCTGATGTAAAATAATTTCTTATCTACATCAGAAAGTATTTTTTAAAAAATTCTGTTCATGTGCACCTAAGAATTGGTGGTGAGGGGAGGAAGGGGGTGGGGAGGGCTCTGATGAGATGCAGAGGTGCTTGCCTTGCCCTCACCCTGTGTCCTTGGCAAATTAGGAAGGAAAGCTTCCAAGGCCTATTTCTCGGAGATTACATAGTTTTCAAAATACAAGATTACTTTAATTTTACTGGCAATCAGTAGGCCTTCAATGAGCCCTCACACCAGCTGGGAATAATTTGGAAAAAGGGATGAGCCAAAAGAATTTAAATTCACAGGTAACCAGAAACAGTCCAGTTATTTCCATTTTCTTTCCCACCAAGCTTATTAGCAGGACTGCTAAATTCACTTTTTCTTCACCTTCTTTCCTTGTCCCTTTGAGCCTGAGGGTGGAATAGCTAATAAGCAATAAAAGATCCAAAAGGAAAAGGAAGGAGAAGTTTTGCTAAGGCCTGGGGTAATCACAGGCTGATCATCAGTTCCCTGCTAATCAGCAGTTGGCTTTGGAACTTTAATTGCAGATTGTAACCTCGCTCCACCCCA
The DNA here is from genome assembly GCF_000442215.2 of Lipotes vexillifer. Classification (NCBI taxonomy): domain Eukaryota; kingdom Metazoa; phylum Chordata; class Mammalia; order Artiodactyla; family Lipotidae; genus Lipotes; species Lipotes vexillifer. Next base: position 2,338,036 of record NW_006793764.1, read on the forward strand.
TCCAGCCCCTGGAAGGAGACTGATCTTCTCTAACCCTCCTTACAGATTGAGGGAATTTATGTATGTATTTCTGATAAGCTGTACATAGAGCACCTTAAAAACTAATATCTAAGCACCAGAAGTCTCTCTACACTGGATTCATCTGTCAAACAAAAGGCCATCTGGCGTTTTGTCCTAGCTGTTCTTATTTTGACTTTATAATCCAGCAATATAAAGCCCAGAGCCCTTTTGTACTATGCTGGGAGAGCATATAATTTATCTTCTAAACCACGATACTTCTGAGAGTGAAAGGGGGCACTGATCCCAGATAAACAGATGGTTACTCTAGCTACACACCTTCTTGCTCTCTGAGATCTGCACACCTCTTTGGAGATGGGTTTCTAAGAGCGTCAGCAATATAAACCCAGTAGTACAGAGAGAGCAGGCCGGGAAGGGAAGAGGTAGATCAGTGGTTCTAACCCAGACTGCACGTCAGAACCATTTGGGGGCCTTGGTGAGGATAACACGGCCTGGGCCCACTCTCGGAGATTGACTTTAATTATTCCGCCTGGACCTGTAGTTTTAAAAAGCTACCCAGGTGATTCTAATTAGCCGAGTGCTTCTCAGACTTTAAGGTGTATATGAATCACCTGGAGATCTGATCAAGATGAAGATTCTGACTCAGGTTTGGGGAAGCCTGGAGAGTCTGCATTTCTAACAAGCCCCAGGGCGTATTGTGCTGCTGGTACAGGGGCCGCGCTCGAACAGCAAAGAGGTAGATGAACTGTGAAGCCCTCAAAACAGGACCTTGAAAAAAAAAACTTTAAGGGGGAAATTTGATTTTTATTTAAATATTTTTTCCATTTTCAGAATTAAACTTTTTTTTAAAAAAATTAAAGTATATTTGATCGACCTTGAAATCTTTAAGATGGTCGAAGGGGCAACACCTGTTTTTAGTGCCCTTGCAGGCATGGGCCGCTGTCCTCTAGACTTCCCAGTTGCCCGGTGGACCCCATGTGAATGTCTTGTAGGGCTCTCCAGCTTGACGCCTGCCAGCGCTCTGCTCCCCTCCCCGACCAAACCCAGCTTTCAGTGTCTTCTTCATCTCAGTAAATGGCAGTTTCATCCTTCCAGTAGGTTCGGCCAGAAATCTAAGATTCATCCTTGACTCCTTTCTTTCTCTCCTACCCCACATCCAAGAGCAGATCCTATCAACTTGACTTTCAGAGCACAACCAGAGTCTGACCCCGTCTTACCATCCCCACCATTGCTACCCTGGGCCAAACTACTGTCCTCTCTAGATGATTGCGGTGCTCTCCTCACTGGCCTCCTTCCTTCCAGTCTTGCCCACACCCTAGTCTCAGCACAGCAACCAGAAGACTTTTTAAAAAAACATGTTAGATCACCTCATGACTCTGAAATCCTCCAGTGGCTCCCCAGCTCACTCAGAGAAGAGCCGAAACCCTTACTGTGGTCCCAAACGCAACTGGAAATGGCCCCTTTTCTCCCTCTGACTTCATCCCCTACCTCTCATCCTGTTTCTCTCTCCACTGCAGCCATTGTTTGGTGAACATGCCAAGAATACTCTGCCTCATGGCACTTAACAGTGGCTGTTCCCTCTGCCTGGAATGCTTTTCCCTCTGATATCTGCATGGCCTTCCCCCTCACTTCTCAATGAGGGTTACCCTGGCCACTCTACATAAAATAGCCCTCATACCCGAGTGCAACTTAGCTCCCTTGCCCTGCTTTACTTTTCTCCATAGTACATAGTCCCATCACATATATATTTACTTGTTTATTTGTTTTATTGTCTGTCTCCACCCAGTAGAATAAAACACCAGGAGGCCAGCGCTCAGTTTTTTTTCACTGTATCCCTAATACACAGAATACCACCTGGCATACGGTAAATGTCCAGTACAATTTTGCCAAATGAACGAAAATACAAACAGTCCCCGACTTATCATGGTTCGACTTGATTTTTCTACTTTTTGATGGTGCGAAGGTAATAAGCATTCAGTAGAAACCGTACTTCTAATTTTGATCTTTTCCTGGGCTAGCGATTTGTGGTCCCGTACTCTCTGGTGATGCTGGACAGCAGCACTGAGCCACAGCTCCCAGTCAGCCACACAATCTCAAAGGAAAACAACCAATGGATACACTTAGAACCACTCTGTATCCCTACAACCGTTCTGATTTTCACTTCAGTACAGTATTCAATAAATTACATGAGCCATTCAACACTTTTTTATAAAATAGTCTTTGTGTTAGATGAATTTGCCCCACTGTAAGCTAATGTAAGTGTTCTGAGCCCGTTTAAGGTAGGCTAGGCTAAGCTAAGGTGTTCCGTATGTTAGGTGTGTTAAATGCATTTCTGACTTATGGTATTTTCAGCTTAAGATGGGTTTATCAGGAGGTTACCCATCATAAATCAAGGAAGATCTGTATCCAGATCTGTATCCAGTGTTAATTACTTTGGAATATCTCACACTGATTATATCACACAGGAAACTGTACTCAGTATGAACCTTGATGCTACCATCAGGTTTTCTTCTGTGATTGAGGGTTTGAATAAAACCAGTTGTCATTTTTAAGGTCTACAATGTGCCAGGCACCATTGTACATATTGGGTTGGCCAAAAGGTGCGTTCTACACATTGGGTTGGCCCAAAGGGCACATCATTGTATGGAAGAACCCAGACACACTTTTTGGCCAACCCAGTATTTTAGATGTATCCAATATTTTATTAATGGTTCCAGTGGCCCCCAGAGTAGAATTATTGTCCCGCTTTTGCAAGTGAGTAAACTGAGTTAGGGAACATTCAGCCCCACGGATCAGGTAATGTCTGGATTGGAGATTCATACTAGGTCTTAATAAAACCCATGTTTTCCATGGTAACGCTTGAGGTCCCGAGGAGGTCCTGAGGAGAGAGAATTTCTTCTTACCTGTGCTTGAATCCAAGGTTGCACCTGGAGCCTCGGTTCAGTATTACTGAGAGACTTTTTCTCACACCAGCAACCAATTCTCTGATTCTTAGACACCAAATGGGTGTCCAACAATTCAATTCAGTTGAGATTAACTACGCTGAGTTAGCCCAGACCCACAGGTTAAGGGCTCAGTCCCACAAGATTGCCCCCACTTCAGGCACTCGCTGCAAATGGGCACCAGGCTCCCCACATTTCCGCCCATTTGACTACAAATTCAGGGGTTCCCATGATTCCCCCCTTAGGCTTGATAATTTGCTAGAATGACTCACAGAACCCAGATTTTTTTATAAAGGATGCAATTCGAGGACAGCCCAATGGAAGAGACAGGGCAAGGTCCACGGGGAAGGGTGTTCAGAGTTCCATGCCTTCTTCTGGTACGCTGCTGCTGGATCGCCCTGAGGTCTTCGCCAGCTCAGAAGCTCTTTGAGCCCTGTTGTTTAGGAGTTTCTGGAGGTTTCGTTACCTAGGCACAACTGATTAAGTCACTGAGTGTTCCTGACTGAACTCAATCTCCTCCCCCTTCCTGGGACATGGAGGTTGGGGGGAGGGTTCCAATCCTGTCATCACCTGGTTGGCTCCTTGGGCTACAGTCCTCATCCTGATGCTGTCTGGGGGCTCACCAAGAGTCATCTCCTTAACATAAACTCAGGTATGGTTGAAATGGGCTTATTATGATTGACACTCCTGTCACTCAGGAAATTCAAAGGATTTTGGAAGTTCTGTGCCAGGGACAAAGACCGAATCTATTCTTTATTCTACTGCACTTACAAATGTTGATAACGGTGAGTGCTTTGAAAACAGCCAGTTTTCTCCTCCTTAATTTGAATTAGCAACGAATAGGTTATTAAAAAATATTAAAAGAATAATGTTATAAATACATACTGGTTATGTTTTATAGCTAATAGGGATCTAAAGTAAGTGGTTAAAAAGTTGGAGAATAAAGTTAGATATTGAAATAATGGGCGTGTTGTGGAAAACTTGGAAATAGAATGGAATTCAGAAGTGACACATAGGGCTTCCCTGGTGGCGTAGTGGTGAGAGTCCGCCTGCCGATGCAGGGGACACAGGTTCGTGCCCCGGTCCAGGAAGATCCCGCATGCCGCCGAGCGGCTGGGCCCGTGAGCCACGGCCGTTGAGCCTGCGCGTCCGGAGCCTGTGCTCCGCAATGGCAGGGGCCACAGCAGTGAGAGGCCCGTGTACTGCAAAAAAAAAAAAAAGAAAAAAGAAGTGACACATAAATGGACATTAACTTAGGCATTCAATTTTCATAACAAGATGAAAAAATATGTATGTGTTTATGTATGTATGTGTTTGTATATTTATATACATATACACACATATATACACATGGTTTTGGAATCATACTACATGAATATATATCAAAAACAGTATGTCGTATTCAAAAAGAAAACCAGCACACAGATGTATTAATAGCCATACATGCAAGGAAAACCATGAAATACTTCATTTTTGTCCTCAGAGTTTAGACTGTATTGCTGTATTTTGGAGGTATGGGGGAGGGTGGAGTGATGTAGAGAGAGTTGAGAAGAGCAGCACGTGCTTAAAGGGTTGGGATGTAAACTCTATGGCCAAGCTGAAGAGCTGGCTCATTTTGCTTGAAAGAGAGGCATGACCTGGAGGTCTTCAGGAATTTAAAGAATAATGTGATGCAGAGAAAGATGACCAGCTGTTCTCCATAACTGATGAATATGTAATTTGAGGAAATAAATTCAAGCTGAACTGGAAGTGATTCAGATTGCCTGTTAGAACAATTTCCCAACTTAAGATGGCTGGTTTGTGCTTTTCTAGAAGTCTCCATGACCACAAAGATTCAAATAATTTTTAAATATGGGCAAGGGTGGAAGGGACAGAGAAAGATAACATTTCAACATATTCTTCAGCCTAAAAATTTTGGTTCTGTGATTATTACTTTTAAAAAAAGAAAGAAAAGAAACAAATTCTGGTGAGGTGGGTTAGATTTCCCTCTAGTGGCCTAGAAAGGAATTTAGTACAACTGTTTACACAAATCAGAGGCACTTGGAGCTGAATTAAAATTGAGAAAGAAGCAAACACGTATGGGTTTTCTTTATTTCTACTCATTTAGGTGAATTGCCCCTTAAAAAAAAGACAGGGCAAACAGTCCTTATTTTTCTCACTTGGATATTGAAATCTGGACTCACGCTCTGCTATTACTGTGGATTGTTTTCCCTGGAACTGAGGGACCTTTCCTGGGATGGTCATCTGATGGTGTGTGATAAACTCCCTTGGGCTTGGAATTTGGCAGATGTTTTCAAGGGGCTAGTGACTGTCGCAGTCCAGGGCTGTTTAGGGTTTTGACGAAAATGGGCCTTTCCCTCGGCCTCTGCTGGAATCACAACTCCCTTTAAGGTACTGAGTGTGTGCTGGCTTGGGGCAGAGACTCACCCTGTCCACCCACACTGTGGACATTCAGGGACTTGTGGGAAAGCGTGTGCCTTGATGACAGCTGGCTGTCACTCATGTCAATCCCACAAGTAGGGCCCATCTTAAATCCTCCTGTTTTTGCAATATATGCAAAAAAGACCCTTGCTCCAAATTTTGTCAGACTGTCTTGATATTGCTAATTTATCCCAAGAACCTAGTGGTCTTAAGAAGGAGAACAGCTAAAAGTCATGCCTTGATCCTGGCTCTGGGTCAATTTTGAATTAAGGTTTACAGACCCAAAGCTCTGAAAACAAATTAGATTTCCTCTCCCCACGTCCCCGCGTGTCATTCAAAATAAAAACAAAATCAGCTTTAAAAATAAAGGTAAGGAAATCTAACAAAACTTTGGTACTTTTTTTCCTTACAAGGCTATTTATTTTGGTGCTTCTGCTTTATTGTGCCCAAAGCACATACTTAACCAGCTATTGGTTAACCTAGAGTCTTGCTGGATCTTGTTTACTCAGCCTGAAAAGGGAGCATGAATGAATTTGCCTTGGTCACACAAGTACAGAGGGTCACTGGCCATAACTCCTCTCGCCAGGTGAATGGGCTTGACAAGCTGTGGCCAGCACAATCTGGCTTTCCCAGCATCCTCTTTGTTCCAGCCCAGACGCACAGCACAACCAAGTTTCCATGCCTTTCAGCAGAAAGCTACTGAAGGCTCCTAGGCTGGCGGTGATTCAGGCTTTCTATGAATCAGTGCCCTTCTTTGGTGGATAGTAAATCCTTTGCTTTACTCATAAGTTAAGAGTGTACCTTGGCAAATAAACACTGATGGTGAACCTTGAGATTGCCTGTGACATTCAGAAGAAGGCTCAGGACGAGACCATGCATTGAAGCAGCCTGAGAAGGAGGCGGCCTTGTCTGGCTTCCCCACCACGGTCACGCTTTTTTCCCGTGATGAACGCGGGATCTGGGCAGTAGAGGTGAGGAATGTGGCTGTTTTTAGCTCTCCTGTCTGCTCTTGGCTGATTTTAAGTTTGATGCCCTAATCCCCAAAAGAGAAACCCTATTCAAGATGCAGGTGGGGGAGTTCAGCACCCTTTGTTTTCGCTTCCCAGGAAAGTTGGGAGGTATGACACAAACTTCGGGAGAGCGGCATATCAATCAATAGCAGAATGCTTCAGCCTTAGGCAGGAGGGAAAACAACGAAAGGTTTATGAAACTCTTGTTTTACTGTTTTTTGTTGTTTGTTTTTTAGAGGAGGAGCGGGTGGTTGGTTGCTTGGTTTCATTTCTGAGCACCTTTGTTGGTAGAAGTCATCATATAAGGCATTGTTTGGTAGGTATTCGAAACTTAATTATAGGGGCATGGGAGGTAGATGAGGCTATAAGAGTGTTTTAAAATGTAGGTTTTATTATTATTTGGGTATGGTGAGGCCAGTAGGTGAGGAGAGGATTGTCATTGAAAAGGTAGCTTGTTACTCACCATTCCCAAGAGGTTGGACAAGTCACTCCATGCAGTGCCACGGGGGGAGGAACCAGGGTTGGTTATGAGGCAGAAGGAATAGGGGGAAATGTAGCTAAGAGCTTTTATTGTGGTTTCCATGGAAAGGAAGAAGGGAGGCAGGGTTCATAGGCTTAGGGTTAGCTAGTTTGAACAATTTCAGCAGACTCTGGGGCATAGGGCTTCCTACGTTCCTAGTTGTTGGGTACTTGGCCCTGGGGTGATTAGGGCAGGTGGATAGTGGTCTAAGTGTGAGAACCCAACAAAGCAGGTGGTTGGGGAGTGAGCTCTGGATTCGTTGCTCTAATTATAAAAGGGCGGGGGGCTCCCAGGAGAGCTCTCTGCTCTCTCTAGAAATTAGCTAATCCTGAAGGAGCTGTCCCTTCCCGTGTCAGCAAGGTCCCAAATGTCAAAGCATCAGAATGGAAGACATGCTTAATACAAAGAGGAAGAAAGCACAGTGACTTTTTCAGGTGAATAAAACTGTGGAGGCACCGGGATTTTGCTTTTTTCATGTACTGTTGAGGCCACGTGGCCCACATTGAAAGGCTGGGCTTTGGAACCCTACATCCTTGGTCTTGAGCCCTGGGTCTGCCATTTTCCAGTTCTGTAATCTTGGGCAACTTAATTTCTGTAAACTTCAGTTACTTTATCAGTCACATGAGGATAAAAATACTTATTTCATAGGATTATTGTGATGATTACATGAAATAATTCATTTCAAGTGTTTTGGACAATGCCTGGTGCATAAAAAATGCTCACTAAATGTTTGTTGTCATTAATAATTTCGTTCTTGCCATTATTTTTATTAATAGCAATGTAGACCAGAGTTTTGATCATGTGAGGATCAAAAAGTCCCAGACTAACTAGCAATTTGTTTTATAATGGAATTAACCTGTCTTGTCTTATCATCTGCCATTAAATTCTCTGAGGGCCAACTGGATCTATGGGAGATATCCCAAGGGAACCGGCAGCTTTTAAAGATATTGATCTTATAAGAGGGTGCCGGGGCCCTGTGACACAATGTTTTAGTTACATAATACTCTTTTGAAAGGTTCAAAAATGAATTTGAAATTCTCTTCCTGTCTGTGCATTCTCCTTTCCTTTTCTCCCTCCTTCCGTTATTTAAAATTCTTACATCCATGGAGCTAGTGGAACAAATTTGCTGCCCTCCTGGCTTGAAGCAAGAGGTACTGAGTTGGGGTTGTTCAATAATTCTGTTTTATCCAAGATAATGTGCCATTGGTTGGTTGTTCCCAACTCATTTGCCAGAGAAAAAGTATTTAAAGACTAGGGTAGGTGTGAGATAAAGAGAGGATTTCTGGAGTCTCTGTTGCTTGTTATGAGGCATGTTCTTGCTGGCTTCAAAGCATTAAATGCAAAAAATTAGTCCCATGAGTTGGGAGATTGGGATTGACATATACTATTTTATATTATATATAAAATAGATAACTAATAAGGACCTACTGTATAGCACAGGGAACTCCACTCCATACTCTGTAATGGCCAATATGGGAAAAGAATATAAGAAAGAGTGGATATATGTATTGATATAGTATAACTGATTCACTTTGCTGTATACCTGAAACTAACACAACATTGTAAATCATCTATACTCCAATAAAAATTTTTTAAAAATTAGTCCCATGGAGTAGGTGTTAGCAAGCTTTTTCTGTAAAAGCCGGATAGTAAATACTTTAAGTTTTGCTCGCTGTATTAGTTTGCTAGGGCTGATGTAACAGTCCGACAGACGGGGTGTTTTGACAACAGAAATGTATTGTCTCACAGTCCTGGAGACTAGAAGTTCAAGATCAAGGTGTTGGCAGAGTTGGTTCCTTCTAAGAGTTGTGAGGGAAGGATGTGTTCCAGGCCTCTCTCCCTGGTTTGTAAATAGCTGTCTTCTCCCTCTGTCTCTTTATATCATCTTCTCTCTGTGTGTACCTGTGTCCAAATTTCCCCCCTTATAAGCAGACCAGGCATATTGGAGTAGCGCATACCCTCATGACCTCATTTTAACTAGATTGCCTCTGTCAAGACCTTATCTCCAAAGGTCACATTCTGAGGTACTGGGGATTAGGGCTGGAACAGCTGAATATAGGAGTGGGGGACACGAGTCAACCCATAACACTAGTCATATTGTCTGTGTTGCAACTTCTCAACTGCCTGTGTAGCATAAAAGCAGCCACAGACAATACATAAATGAATAAGTAAATTTATTTATGGGTATTAAACTTTGAATTTCATATAACTTTCACATGTCACCACATAGTCTTCTGATTCTTTTTTCAATGATTTAAAAACGTAAAGGTAAGTCTTAGTTCACAGGCTATCCAAAAACCAGGTGGTAGACCAGACTTAGCCCGAGGATTCTAGTTTGCTGACCCTGGCCTTTTTGAACATTATGCACAATTTCTGATTACATTCGGGGAAGCATACATCCAAATGAGTTTGGCTGAACAATACATTTTGTAAAAGGTACAGTTACATTCGTATTCACATGTGTGTTTATAGAGAGAGATGAATTTTAACGTTTTCAAAACAAGTATCAAATATCCCTGGAAATCTCCAAAATTGGCCTTCTGAGATTGAATCCCCAGCATTTGATGGCAAGAAAACCTGAAAGGAAAATGTCTTCGAGTGTGTTTCTTTCATGAAATCGAATTCCTTTTTCAGGTGTTTGGTTTCTTATAGGAAGGATTCCTTCTTTTTTCTATTTAAAGCAGTTGCTTACAAATGATTTTCAGATGAGCAGCATTAGAACTATGTTGGAAGACAAAGGAGAACTATTCAGGAGGAACTCGTGGAAAAATGGTATGAAAAAAGAAAGGTATGAGAGAGAGTCCTGGACAGTACTTAGAACACATGGGCAGCAAGTGTGGGCCACTTCCACTTGTGCAAAGCCAGGAGTGCCCTGACATTGTGTTCTGGTGTGAATGGGGCTCTCAGGAGTGGCTAACAGGCATGATTGCATTTCAGATGCTTTCTCAGTGACCCTCAAACCCACCGCCCACAGAAGCCCCACATCCCTTAGGAAGCCAAGTCTATTGTTGCTTTTTGTTCTTGGTTTGCTTTTAGTTACAGCCTCAGGTATCACAATGAGGATGGGCAGTATGGTATTTAACAAAAGCTAAGATACTTTGATAGCTGACTAAGATTTTCCAGCTGCACATTTTATACTGTCTTTAACCACCTGGGCATTTCTCTATTGGTGAATCCAACTGCTGACCCCGACTTACATCAACATAAGGTATTTCATTTTGATACTGCTCAGAATTTGCAGTCCTGATGAACTCACCATCCATGTAACGAATACGATTCACTAAGCAGTTTAAAAGCAGATATAATTTATACTGTTTCTATCAGTACCTGAAACTCTTGCTACCCAAAGAGTAGTCCTTGGTTCAGTAGCATGAGCATCACCTGGTTGCTTCTGAGATGCAGAATCTCAGGCCCCACCCCAGACCTGCCAAATCAGATTTTGCGTTTTAAGAAGCTCCCCAGGGGATCTGTGTCCACATTCAAGTCTGAGCGTTCCTGCTCTGGTAACCTTCAGCATCCTTATTTCCACCTCTGTTTGGCAGGATTGACTTTCCCTCCAGACCAGATAAATCCCTCTAAAGCCAAACCACTAGGAGGCATTTATAGGGGTAACTGGCCTCTGCTATTCTCTCCTCCTGGAAGAATACAAAAAGTGCAGAAAATAACCCAGACAAATGTCCCGAGACCTTTGAAGACCTGTTTCTACTTCTCAGAAACTTCAAAACAAGAAACAAGAAAATCAGTTTTACTTTGCATCACCATAGAAACCCCACCTCAGTATCAACTCCGTAGTGTTAGACTGTGTTTTCTTCACACAATTAAACTAGTCAAACTGAGAGATTCAAAATAACCTGGGGATGAAGAAAGTTCTGATTTGATTTTACAGAGATGGGAAGCCTTTTGCCAAAATTGTGAGTAGACAGTCTAGCACTACTTTGATGAAAAGGCCAACAGCATCCTTCAAGGACTTGAGGGCAATATGGCAGCCGCGTCACAGAGGCAAAGTCCACGGAAGAACATATTCTTTTGTCAAAAGTGGAAGAAACTTTCAGTCACTGCACTCGTAAAATGTGTATTCACCGCCCATAAATTCCAGGCGCGGTGTTTACATCGCAGGTCAGGCTGTGCGTAGAGGGCTCGCTGCTGTCGCCTTAGAGCCTGGCGCTGAGGATTCCGCTGCGTTGCCCCTGCTCAGACAGCCTCACAGCCCAAGTTCTCTTTCTTCCCCGGTTGCTTCTGCCCTTTCTCCCTGTGGTGGTCCTCGCTAACTTACTGCTTTAGACACAGACACACCCTGAAGGAATGTGTTCCGAGTGTAGGCACGCCTGTTCCGTCTGTTTTCAGCTTTGTCTTGTCCACCTGCCATCTGACTGTGTTCCCTCTGGCTGGATAGAGGGGCCCCCCGTGCACACAAACAAAAAAGGAAGGGATTTCCTGGGGCCCAGAGCGTCTGACTGATACAGAGAGACCTTAGTTCTGACCAGAGTGACTTTGGGTGTCTTTCATTCAAAGAGCTGAGAACACTGGTGATATTCTTAATCTTTTTGTATCTGATCTTCCATCAGAAAAGATCATATGAACTTCATTTTATGGACAAGGAAGCACAAGCCGGAGGAGTTGTTGTCTGTCTATCAGAGGTCAACATGCTGGGGCTGGAATGCTGGCCTACTCACTTCCGCCCCCTGCGGTCCTAGCAAGCCAGGCTTCCTGCCTCAAGAATAACAACAACAACAATAATAATATATTCATGAGCTTGTGTTACATGCCTGCCTGTATTGGGGTAGGGTAGAATGCTAAGTGTTTTGTGTGAGTTTTATCTGATTCTCACCACAGTCCAATGGGATACGTACTCATCCATTCTTGTTGTGCAAATGATAAAACTTTGGCCCTGAGGATTTGAATAACCTACTATTTCTAAATGATATAGCTGGTATTTGAACCTAGGCTCTGGCCCCAGAGCCCATGGTCTTAGCTAGGGTGCTGTGCTATGTGGTATCAAAAAATATAGGGTGGGCTTCCCTGGTGGCGCAGTGGTTGGGAGTCCGCCTGCCGATGCAGGGGACAGGGGTTCGTGCCCCGGTCCGGGAGGATCCCACGTGCCGCGGAGCGGCTGGGCCCGTGAGCCATGGCCGCTGGGCCTGCGCGTCCGGAGCCTGTGCTCCACAACGGGAGAGGCCACGACAGTGAGAGACCCACGTACAGTAAAAAAAAAAAAAAATATATATATATATATAGGGATGTGCACCCAGCTATGAAAAAATAGAGTAATCAGGGTGCCCGTCTTCAGTCTGGTATATCACTGATGCTCCCAACCCATCCTCTAAGAGTATTCTCAGATGCAACCCCTGAGCCCCACAATTCCAGAGCAGTGGGAAGTCTAGTTTCTCCTTTCGACTTCCTACCCCTGTTTATGTCCTCAAATCCTTTCCAAAGAACTAGTCCTTTCTTAGAAGGCTGTAGCTTCTAGAGGCTAGAGAATGCCACAATGCTACCTGTGACCAGTTACAGCGAGGGGGCTGGGGCGTGGCTGTTACGGGACATGCAGAGAGACTGTTAACTGTTCCCCTGGAGACGTAGTATCGCCCCCCACCCCCAGCGAGGGCTCCCCAGTGGTGGGGCCTGAACGGGGATGGTGGGCTATAGGCCACTGAAGATGCCCCTAGGCCTCGGTGGTTTCTCAGTGTGGGGGAGGAAAAGAGCCCGTGTGCTCAGAACTGCGCTCAGCCAGGAGTTCTCCCTGCCAAAGTGGACCGAGCGTCCCCTCATGTCTCTCTGTGGCTTCCTTTGCACGCTGCTTTGCCAGCCTCGGGAGTGCCCCTGGGAGGGCTGGGTTGAGAGGAGACACAGCTCAGTCCACGTGGAGGCTCTGAATCTCAGAGACCGCGGGTTGGGGACGACCTCAGCCCCTTCATTCCCCAAAACTGTTCTGGCTCCTCGTGCAAATCTGCCGGCCCTCACTCACAGCCTTCAGTCCCCTCACAGTGAGACTGCCTATTTCAGAAAAAGAAAACATGTAAGTTAGAATGTCCTAGATTCCTGGATATAGAACTATCCAGGTAAGATGTATCCTCATTAATATTGAAGTCATCTAATTGCTTCTGTTTCATTACTGCTTATTCAGTGGTAGCCAATTCAGATGCCTATCAAGACAGGCAGCAAATTCTAGACTGGGGCTAGTTTAAGACCATAGAGCACAGTGGGAACTCTGGTGACACTCAGCTCTCTCCAGTTACTGCCTTGTTAATCTGTGAGCCCAGGGTTGCCAGATCCCCCGAATTTTCAGAAATCTAGATTTCATATGAAATTTAATATTGGCAGGAAAATGATCACCAAAACCAAAACAAAACCCTGTGTGTGTGAAGGACTTCTAGTATTGGTGGGCTAGATGATTCAAACTAACCTTCCCTCTGAAAAGAGAAAAGCTGAAAGAAATCTGTAAAAGTATCTTTGGAAAAGCATCAATGACCAATGACCTAATAAGATAGCAACATGAATAGGAAGGAGGTTGGGGCTCAGGGAAATGAGCCAGAGCTCTCTCTATCCCGGGGCATCTGCCTACCAAGGCAAAGGGCTAAGAAGAGCTGCTTTTGGCAAATTACACAAGGTGTCGGTGACAGGCATCAGGTCCAATGCAGAACCTGGTCTATTTCCACCTGCCTCTGCCACCCAAAGGACGAACCAAAGGAGGCCAAGAGGCAGACCTGTGTGGCACATACCTGTGGCTGAAGGAAAAATAGTTAGAGCTAAGAACTCACCAAAGGCAGAGATCTTGGTACAGTAACCCCTGTCCTAGATTGTAAATTTGAAGGGAATCATTCCAAAGGTAGACCGCAGACTGTAATCCAGGGGTTATAAAGCCACGGCTCTGAACTACTAGTGCCCTCAGGCATATCACAGGAGGTGATGGAGGACGCTAGCAATATCCTAGGTCTCAAGTTATTTCTATAATAACTTTTTCAAGCAAAATGGCCAGCAAACGTTAATAGGTTACAAAGCACCTGAAGAGACAAAGCAGTGTGCACCAGAATCAATAGACAATATAGAATAGAGGGTAAGACACGTGGAGGATACACTGAGGTCCAGCATAATTTAACTGGAGTCTCAAAAGGAGAGGAGAGAGACTGGCGTATAGGTAAAACTTGAAAAGATAATAGCTGAGGATTTCCCAGAACCAATGAAGGAAAGCAGTCCGCTGGTGCTAGAAGCCTGAGCAGAGTAAATAAAAATAAATTCACATCTAGACACATCAGACTAAAACTACAGAAGATCAAAGACAAGTTGTTTGACTGACAACTAATTTTTCGACAGCAACATTGACAATCAGAAGGCTGAAGTAAAATAACTGACAGTCAAAAACGATCTTTCTAAAATGAAAGCAAAATGAAGACGTTTTTAGACAGACAAAAACTGAGAGAATGGGCTATCAGCAGCCCCATACAGAAAGAAATTCTCCAAGATATTCTTCAGTTAGGAGGAAAATTATCCCCCATGAACCTCAGAGATGCATCAAGGAATAAAAAGCAAAGAAAAATTAAAAATAGGGGTTGGTTTATGTGAACATTAGCTATATAAAACATTAATAGTAATGTCTTATGGTGCTAAAAATTTTTATCATATTAATATTATAAAGAACTAAAATATACAACCATAATAGCTCTAAGAACTGTGAGAGTAATCATACTTAAGATATACTAAGATCCTTGCATGTTTTGGAAGAAAGTAAATTTATGGATCATTATTAGACTTTGATAGGTCAAGGATTCATGTTGTAGTTTTTAGGTGACCATCACAGACATACACACAAAAATAGAAAGAATATAACTTCCAACCTAAGAGAGGAAAACAGAGAATAACTTTAAAAAATCAATCTAAGAGAAGAAAGAAAAACAGGTTGGTCAAATAAAAAGCATATAAATGGTAGATTTAAACGCAAATGTATTTGTTATTACTTTAAATATAGATGAACTAAGTGCTCCAGGGAAAAGACAAAAGTTTGGATTTTTTTAAAAAGACAAATATAAGCTCATTATAAGAGACACATTTTACATAAAAATACAGAAAATTTGAAAGTTAAAAAAATGGAAAAATATATACAACTAACAACCAAAAATCTGACTCTGTTAGTTTCAGATAAAGGTCAAAAGTATTGCTTAATATAAAGAGGGACTCTTCAAAATGATCAAAACTTTAACTCCCCCCAGGAAGACCTATGCAGGGCACATGGGTTCGTGCCCCGGTCCGGGAAGATCCCACATGCCGCGGAGCGGCTGGGCCCGTGAGCCATGGCCGCTGAGCCTGAGTGTCCGGAGCCTGTGCTTCGCAACGGGAGAGACCACAGCAGTGAGAGGCCTGCGTACCGCAAAAAAAACAAAAAACAAAACAAAAATTAACTATGTATAAAAATTAACTAGTCAATAAAACAATGCAGAGTATTATCACAAGGGCAATTAAGTTAGAAAGTATCAATAATAACAAAATGGATACAGAAAAGCATTTGATAAAATGCTTTCCTAAATCATCTATTCATGATAAAAACACTGCAGATAGAAATCAAAAGGAAGTCCTTTAATCTCATAAAGAACATTGCTAAAGAAAAATCTTGGACATGGGCTATATGTGCTGACAGTATGTCATGCTAACTAGGGAAAAAATTTGATGAGTTCATGTAGAACTCAAATGCTCAAGGGCCTCAGAAGTACAAGCATCAGCTTTACATGTAATTCAAGTATGTAACTTTTATGCACTTCCCTGTGATTGCTGCATTTCACAGTTCTTAAAATGGTAGTTTTCAAATAGCATACCTGAAACAGAGAAACCTTTTACAGTAAAGGCATGAAAACAAATATTTTAAATATTCAGAAAATGGAAACTTTTCCCTCAGTAGAAGGGCAGTCTAGGGTAGTGAGATACAGCCCAGCTTTGCTGTTAAAATCATGGCACCAACTGGGTTCAGAGCTCAGCTCTGCCACTTGCCAGCTGTGTGTCTTTGAGCAAGTGATGTAACGCCTCTGAGCCTCAGTTTTCTCATCTGTAAAGTGGGGATAATACTACCTACCTCACATGATAGATATATCTGTTAGAGATTACATAAAATATAACCATCTATTATAAAGATTAACTCAACGCATGAATTTGGAATAGTGCTTGGCACATGGTACATATTCAGTGTCAGCTATTAAAAACTGCTGAAGAAGAATTAAAACTTCAGAACCCGAGACACAAACTGTAGATGAGAGCAAGGAAAGGAATTTCCTTTTCCCAAGACTTTTGCAAGCCAGTAAATCAATTCTCTGTCTTCTTGTGTAGCCAGTTCTATTGCCTGTGACCTAAACCCAGCCAGGAAACATAACATCTTCTGGCTTCCAAGACTGCTTAGGCAAGAGCGGGAATTATCTGATGTTCATATGTGCAAGCTGCATATTTAGCAGGGTGAGGCCTCCTGGCAGCCTTCAGTGACAGAGTCACAAGTGCAGGGCTGGGGGTGCTGCTGAGGGCCATGCTGTATCTCATTTCATGTTTATCACCCTGTGGAGCAGGAACGATTATTAGCATCCCAGTTTCAAAATTGATGTGCAGTAAAATACAATGATGCACAGAGAGATTAAGAACCTTATCTAGTGAGGGCTGGAGATGGAATTAAGCCCAAGCCTAATGGATCCATGCATTCAACCAACATACTATAAGTTCTCTCACTGTACTTAAGCCTTAACTTCTTTCCCCGCCTCATGAATGGTCAAGCAATGTATCAGCCTAAAGTTCTGTTTAGACGGCTCACCTTTCACTCTGGTTGCCTATTGTTGCTTCACAAATCACCTTAACACTCGGTGGCACCCTACGACAATGATTTCTGCCCGCTCTTGGACCCTGTAGGCTAGGAATTTGGACATGGCACAGTGGGATAGCTTGCCTCTGCTCCCTGATGTCTGGGGTCTCTGATGGGAAAACTAGAAGAACTGGGAGTGACTCAAATGGCTGGGAGCTGGAGTCTTCTGGAGGCCTCTTTACCTTTTTGGCCTCGAGACAGTAAGTCTTCTTGCATATAACATTGCTGAGGGCAATATGGGGAAGCTGCCAGGCTTCGTGACCCAGGCTCACGAGTCACAGAACAGCACTTCTGTCAAACTGTATTGGTTGAATAAGGCTGCCGAGTTTCAAGGGAAGAGGGTCTAGACCCACCTCTTAATGGAAAGAATCCCAAAGAATTTGCAGCCATGTTTGAAAACTAATTCGTCATTCTTATCCTTTTAATTGGCTTCAGAATATCCAATATAATAAAGATGGCCTAATGCCTAAAGGCAAACAATAGTTCAGCAGTACAGAGTTTCCAAGACATATTCTCTTTCTTCACACCTTCTGATTTGGAAAATGTTTTTGAAATGGCATTTCCCACTTCGTTTTAGTGAATAATATTTTCATTAGTCCAGGTGGGCTAGACCAGTGCCATGGTAACCAACAACCCCAAAATCTCACTGGCTTAATACCACCACTGAAAATAAGGTTTACTTCTAATTCCTATTATATATTCACCACAGCTTGGCTGGGTGCTTGCCTCTGTGTTCTTACTCCAGGGTCCAAGTGTACAGAACAGGTGTCTAGAACATCGCTGTGTTAGGGAGGGAGAAATTGTCCTCTGCCCTCTAGGCTCTTCTGGCTGGTCTAACTGACGTGAGACAGATTAACAGGAGAAAATCAAACAAAATTTTAATAACATGTCTACAACTGGGGAGACCCAGAAAAACTGAGTAATTCGCCCAAATGGCTGAAAACTTCACCTTAAATACCATCTTCAGCTAAAGATAAAAGAAGATGTTGTAAGGGCTTGGGACTTCAAAAAGGGGGAAGGCAGTTGACACCTGGAGATGGAAAAGCAAAGGTTTGGTAAATAAATGTTTTCTGGGCTGTGCAGAAACAATGGGACTTAGAGTGGATGTATCTCTAGGCCCTGTTTCTCCCCCGACACCAAGCCCATATTCTTTGCAGATGTCTCTGGTGAAAGCTCTATTCTGATGACAGGCCCTCTATCTAATTTATTTTTTAGGCAGTTGGGGGGAAAGTCAAAATTTCTTCCTGACTCTTTCAGGCCTTCATTGTTTTCAGCTCGAAATAACCTACGTGCTAAAGAGACACTTTGGAGTGGCAGATTTGCTCCCCAACAGCTGGTTACTGTAAGGAGAGGAAGAGCTTTGGATGAAAGTGACCACTCACTGCCTGGAAATTGTCAAAGGGCCCCGCCTTACCATGAGAAGGCCTGGAAGCTCAGCCTTCTGTGGCAGGGAGGAGAGAAACAGTAGGTATCGGTGTGTGGCACTGATGCCACCACGGTGATCCAGTAATGCCACGAAAGAAAGGAAGCTTAAATGTATTATTTGGAATAGTCTTTCTGAGCCTAGACCTATGAGGGCTTTGGAACCAAATATTTGTAACCGGTCTTTTGGAAGTGTGGAAAGGTGAGTTAGTTTGGATGAATATGAACAGTGTGCAAACGTGTTCAGTTTCTGTTAAATGAACCAAATTCAAAAGTCCAGTGGAGGGGGCTTTCCTGGTGGCGCAGTGGTTGAGAATCTGCCTGCTAATGCAGGGGACACGGGTTCGAGCCCTGGCCTGGGAGGATCCCACATGCCGCGGAGCAACTGGGCCCGTAGGCCACAACTACTGAGCCTGCGCATCTGGAGCCTGTGCTCCGCAACAAGAGAGGCCGCGGTAGTGAGAGGCCCGCGCACCGCGATGAAGAGTGGCCCCCACTTGCCACAGCTAGAGAAAGCCCTCGCACAGAAACGAAGACCCAACACAGCAAAAATTAATTAATTAATTAATAAACTCCTACCCCCAACATCTATAAAAAAAAAAAAAGAAAAGAAAACATCCAGTGGACACTGCAGATTGAGGAAGATACAGGAAAGCTGGCCGAGGTTCCAAGCTTGGTTTCATGATCCTAAAGTGCACCTTGAGGAAAAACCTATGACCACCTATGTCTAAGAATCACAGGTCTCCAGGGATACCCTACAGTCCTGATAGACGTTCCATATTGGGCCTCACGTTGTACAGCCACTAAACCCAGGTTGTCTGCAGGTGCTCTTCCGGGGTAGAGAGGGTGTAAGATCTGGGGTCAGGACACCTCGAAACTCAGGAGCTTTTTGGTACTGTATCCATAGGTCTCTTCTTCCCCATGCGAAGCCACCCTCGGGAGCAAAAGCCGCACTCAGGAGCAGCCCTGGGGGTGTGCACCATCCTCTCACCAACACACCCACCACCCACATCGCTGACAGCAGCCAGCTTCCTGTGACAGGGATGGGTGACTACAGGGTATGCACCCCATGGCAAACCCTGGGGTCGGAAATTCAAATGACAGGCAGATAACTCACCAATGTGAATAGGGCAGCAGGGCATAGAACAGTAGGAAGTTGTTAGTTAGAACTGGTGTGCCATCTAAAGGCATTCAGTGCATATTTTTTAAAGTACATATTAAGTTTGTGCCAGCAAAAGTAAGAGATGGTTGAGTGGATCTGGTGGCCACGGATCTCCAGTTTGCATGCCCCAGTCTAGCCCCATCACAATAGGTAAGTGCTCCCTCTTTCATGGAAAGAGAATGAAGGTTCAGGGAGGTTAAGGCACGTGCCCAAGCTTGCACAGCTCATAAGGGGTAGAGCCAGGCAGTTTGGCTTCAGAGTCCATGCTTATAACCACCATTCTTCACTGCAGATTCTAGAATAAGTGTGCTTTCAAGACCTGGGTATGCACCAGAATCACTGTGGGAGCTTGTAGAGCTACACATTCCATTCCTGGTTCCTAGATTCACTGAAACAGCATCTCCATGACTGGAGCCCACAACAGCATCCCCAGGTGATTCTTACCTCGTCCTCAGGTAGCAGTCTGCTGACCAATCTTTGGGAGGCTTTTGTTGACGCTTTTAATCCATCTCTAAGGAGCCAGGCTTTCTGGGATCTATACACAGAAAGCCAAGCTGAATCACATTATTGTTCCAACCCTAGGAACCTAGTTTTTAAAAAATGACGACTACTAATAACCTAGACCTTGGCTTCAAAAGAGGAGGCAAATGGCTACAAAGAAAGTCCTTCGAGAACTTGAACTGGAGAGTAGTTCTTTTTTTTCTAAACCTCTACTTTCAGTCTTGCAGTTATATTTCTGGTAACAGTTTTGCAAGTGGCGGTAGGGAGGTGGGCAACTCTAGGTTCCCTCTAAACTGGAAAGTGCATTCTACATCAGGGAAACCTTTGAAGTCTGCTGTGGAGTCGTAATGTGAAGACACGATAGGGACATTGGAGGAGGAAAGCAGAAATTGTGGCGATCTGAACCATTTAGCCATTTCCCACCTTTTTTTTGCAATGTTTTTGGTGGTAGATGAGGGGATAGAAAGAGAGAAGAGAGGAAAGAGGAAAAGGGAAAGA
>NW_006793764.1:2358467-2367008 GCF_000442215.2 Lipotes vexillifer
GAAAGAGTGACCAGGGGAGCGGTTCTATAAAATGGAAGCTGTGAACTCTCGCAGGTTGGTCTGTGTTTGCGTGACAGGACAATGAGAGGCCACCAAGATTCCGCTTAGTGCCTTTTGGCTGTGCCCCCAGATGCTGGCCAGCATGTTTGCTTTCTCTCCTTCTCCAGCCCAACGCAATACTTCTGAGTAGGGACCGAATGCAGCTCCAATTTATAGGAATAAATAGGAAAAATGGCTTCATGACTCCTCTGATTTATTTTGGATTTGCAACCTAAGCACTGCCTTTTGCTTCCTGAAGTCCCAAGTCAGTTGCAAAGGTGGGGAGGGCTGTGGAGAAAGAGGCCCAGCTGGCCTGGTCAGTGTGGTTTCTTTTAGGCTCGTCACTGCATTCCCAGAACGCTAGCTTAGTTCTTGCTTTGATTGAACTTCTTTGGGAGTATCTCATCGCTTATATCTTGGAATGGCTTTCTCCCCCTCAGAAGAGAGCTTTTATGGAGGCCTGTTTTCTGACATTCACAAAATAGATGGGCTCCCTCAGGGTTGGGCTCGGAATTCAGATTTATCTATAGTCATTTTTCATATCCTCTATTTTGGTTAATTTTGGATCAAGATGGGTAGATAGATTTATTACGTGAAAAGGGGATTAAAGTTAGGACCATGGTTGTATGTATTATATTAAAGAGCAAAATGTTTGCAGTGTTTAGCATTTTCACTTACCTTTTTGTTTTTTTAAGGACTAATCTTTGTTTTAAAATTTATTTATTTTTATTTTTGGCTGCATGGGGTCTTCGTTGCTGAGCACGGGCTTTCTCTAGTTGCAGCGAGCGGGGGCTACTCTTCGTTGTGGTGCGTGGGCTTCTCATTGCCATGCTTCTCTTGTTGCGGAGCACGGGCTCTAGGCGTGTGGGCTTCAGTAGTTGTGGTGCACGGGCTCAGTAGTTGTGGCTCAAGGGCTTAGTTGCTCCGCGGCATGTGGGATCTTCCCGGATCAGGGTTCAAACCTGTGTCCCCTGCATTGGCAGGCACATTCTTAACCACTGTGTCACCAGGGAAGCCCTCACTTAACTTTTATTAGCAACAAATGTATTTGATTTTTTTTGGTTACAGTTTCTCTTCTAGACACTTCTCAGGTGGATTTGAAATAGCTAGTCATCTTTGTTATCCAAAATCTGGGCTTCTGTAAACAGGGAGGCATCTCGCCTCTAGGGCCCCTTGGTGCAAATTAGAAAAAGGCTCCCTCAGCGGGAATGCACAGGGTGGTGAGGCTAGGGGGTGGCATCTTTGTGAAAAGACAAAGGCACCCTTCCTCTGGGAAAATGCAGCCCCTTGCCAGGATGCCTGGCTTGCTGAGAGAAGCTGGCATAGATTTCCACCCCTGCTTACCTCTTTGGGCAGGGCCCTTATAATTTGCCCTGACAGTTAGTTACAGATTCCTGTACTTGGCTCTCTCTGTTACATTGTGTAAGTGTTCAGGATTTGAAGGGCAATGTAATCAGAAACTTTCTCCCTACTGTATAGCACAGAGAACTATACTCAATATTTTGTAATAACTTATAAGGGAAAAGAATCTGTAAAAGAATATATATATATATATATATATATATATATATAACTGGATTATATATGTTTAACTGAATATATAACTGAATCCCTTCGCTGTACACCTGAAACTAACACAACATTGTACATCAACTATACTTCAATTAAAAAAAGACTTCAGAAAAAAAAAAGAAAAGAAAGAAACTTTCTCCAATGCTGAGATGTATTGGAAACAAAGCCAGAGGATGCCTCCAAGTTTATAATTATAGCAGGTATGGATTTTTCCACGACTCCTGTGATGCTAGGAATGCCACATTTCTGTATTGTATGGATCTCTGACTCCCGTCTGAATTGGCAAGAAGCTCAGCAATAGCCATTTGGGGCTCCTTCCCTTTTCCAGAACATATAAAACAGCTCAGAGGGGAGGGAGCAGGGGGAGGGCACACGCCGTCCTGCGGGAGAGTGCAGGTCTCTGTGGTTGCCTTCACCTCTGCTGTTGTCCTGTCCTCTGTCTGGGGCACTGCTCTGGGCAGGGGCACAGAGTCTTTTCCCTAATAGTCCTTTCCACTGCCACAGGCCATCCTTTTCTCAGAGTTCTTTTCCCTTTCCTGCTTTCTCGGATTGGACAGCTTTCCTTTTCTTTGAACTCTGGATTGTGAAGGTTTCATTCAACCCTATCTCCACATTAGCAGTTAGTGCTAATTAGAACCACCCAAGCACCTGCTAAGCCTTCACAGGCAGAGCAGTTCCTGGCTTCCCCTTGGGCTGAGGAAGAGGCAGGAGGGAGACTGGATGGACAGTCTCATCTCGTCCTGGTGCATCTTCCTGATGAAGGGGGTGCAAAGCACAAGTTAGTTTCTCAGTATACCGCCCACTGCACTAAACACTCGAAACAACATCCCAAGCCCACCATTTCTTTCAGCATCTCTTATGGGCAAGACACATAGTATAGGGAGGGAAACAGACACATTTAAGAAAAATTTTGCCTTCTAGTAACTTAGAGTTTAGTTGAATTGTGATAGAGGAAAGAAAAGAAAACCTTACAAATTCCTGTAAATCAAGATAAAAAGGAATCATCAGAGAAGCAAGTGAAGGCATCAGAGAATGGAGAGATCCTTCCTGGGACTATCAGAGAAATTTCATGAAAAAGGCCTTGAGGGATGGCTGAGATTTCAGCATCGGTCCAAAATGAAAGAACAACACATGTAGAAGTGGAGAAGAGCGTGGGCTGAGAGGTCACTGTTCAAGGGGTGCAGTGGGGTGAGACAAGGGGCAGGCAGAAGACTGGGGAGGAATGGTGGAAAGGAAGGGTGTGTTCATTTCCTCTGGCTGCTGTGTAACAAGTTACCACAAGCTGGGTTACTTAAAACAATAGAAATTTATTCCCTTGGAGTTCAAGAGGCCAGAGTTCTGAAATCAAGGTGTCGGCAGGCACACACTCCCTGTGGAGCCTCTGGGAGAGGATCTTTTCCTCCCTCTTCCATCTGCAGGTGGCTGCAGGCGTTCTTTGGCTGGTGACCACCATCTCTGTCTCCATCGCCACATCACTTTCTCCTCTGTGTGTGCATATGATCTCCCTCTGACCCTCTCCTCTAAGGACCCTTGTGATTGCATTTAGGGCCCAGCTGGAAAATCCAGGATAATCTTGTCAGCTCAGAGTCTTTCACTTAACCACATCTGCAAAGACCCTTTTTCCAAATAAGGTCACATTCACAGATTGCAGGGGATAGGACCTGATATTTTGGGGGGTTGAGGCATAGTATCCTGCCTACCAGAGAGGGTAAGACCCAACTGTCAAGAAGCTGACAGCCATACTGCGAGGGCAGACCTTAGGCTTAGGAAACCATCCAGGACTTTTACATTAGGGTTCCTAAAAGCGTACTCTGGTGAGCCTGAGAAGAGTTAGCAGACTCCTGCAAGCCAGGGGTAATAGGAGACTGTGTTAAAGGGAGGAGCCATGGGATGAGAAGGAGTGTGTGACTGCTTAGATGTGGGGAAAGGAGAGAAAGACTCACCAAAGTGCACTTCTAGCCCAGCTGATGGAGAGATTGGTGGAATCTGCTAGTAGCAGAAAGGGGAAGGTGGTGCCATGAGCTGATTTGGTGAGGAAGTTAATTTCAGTTTGCAAGAGGTTGAGTTTTAGGAGGAAAAAAAGCTTTTTCTCACTGGTGGTAGAAAGCTGGATAGTGATGGTTCCTCAAAATGATCCAAGAAAAACATACTTGGGGTTTGTTTATTAGTGTGATTTTGTTGTTTTAAATTTTTGATTTATTTTAGTGCACAAACAGACCAAAGGTAACTCAAGAAATCCAAGAGTAGGGCCAGGTCTCAGACACTAGACCTTGAGCAAGTTATTGATTCAGGCCCGCCTGGCAGGAGTTAGTGGATCTTTACTTTCGAGATTATTGCGACGTACGCCATCCTTTTCTCTCTACCAACTCTTTATTATTTCCCTCTGCTCTGTTTAATTTTTATTTCTCCAAGATCTTTTCTAAATTTCTTAGAATTTTTCATATTTCTCAGAATCTCTGCTTTCTCGTAATCCTGGATTACCCTGATGCCTTATGCCCTTGTGATTAGTGAATTATAACCTCTTGGTTAATTTAGCTCCCACTGCTGGCTGGCTTATTCTTTCATTACTTACCAGTTTAAAAAAATTGATCAGAAAAAAATCTGATCAGCCGGTTCAAGTTTTGCCTCAGGCTATTGCTCAGTCACTGGCCAGCCTATGGATCAGCTGCCTATAGGTCAGGGACGTACTCCTGGTCCAGTCAGCTATGGCCAAGGAGTGGGATCATGTGAACAAACAAGGCAACCTAGGCTCTAGCTGGAGCAAGGCATTTGACAGGCACATCCATGGGCGTTCCTTAGGACAGTGGTTCTCAAAGTGTGGTTCCTGGACCAGCATATCAGCATCACCTGGAATATGTTAGACCTGCAGATTCTTGGGCCCCAGCCCAGATGTCCTAAATGAGCAACTCCAGGGGAGGAGTCCAGCAACCTGCATTTTATCAGGCCCTCCAGGTGATTCTGCCACACACTCGAGTGTGAGAACCACTGCCTTAGACTAAGCAGACTGCACACGGACTAAAAATGAATGTTTGAATGAAATCATGAGAGAAAAGTGGTTCATCTTTAACCCAAGAAGGAGTGTTGATACAAGTTGCCTCTAAGCATCAGGCGAACGTGGCATTTGTTGTAAATCCCTGTTTTATAGATGTTGGAATGGCAGTGTTTTATGTTGTTGAATGATCTGCATTCTCCAGGTTTTATTACCTGCCTCAAACCATCAACTAGGGTAAGTACTGTCTTCCCCATGCCCTCCTTCCCACATGGAAACTCCTCTGACTCTCCTAATGCACAGTCCTCATTGGGACCAGCCAAGCCCTGGGCTCCCTCCACAGATTCGAACAAATTTTACTTAATAAGTGATTGTGTTTCTGGTTAGCATTTGTTTTTCTCCAAAAAAATCAGTTAACTCTTTACTTTGAGTCTTGTGACATTCGGATCATTTACACCTCTCCTGTCTATTGCCAGTCAGGGTAAGTTCATTTGTTAGGGGCTTGTTTTTATGGCTCCAATTTACATGAATGTGAATCAAAACAACAACAAAATAGAACAAGAGAGAAGATGAAAAAGAAAGGGAAAGAAGAAACCTCTTTCCTTCCGGGGGCTATGAACAGGTTAAAGCCTAACACAGGGCTAGGACGAGGCTGAGGTTAGCAGGGTGTAGAATTTAAGGGGGTGCCAAAAAATTCAGTACTCAAGATAAATATTGTAATGCAATACTTTAAAAAATCAAAACCAATGCAAAAAAATCCATGATGAGCTAAGTATCAGAATTTGAAATAGAGACAGACTCCATTTCCCTCTCTAGGCTTATTAACTTGAGATGACAGCAAAAGCCACCCAAACCTCCAAGGTTGAATGGAGCCGCGGTGTGAGTACCCTCGACTGGAGGCATTGCCGATGCCGTTTGCTGCAGGATGAGCACTCTCTGTGTCCTACTCTTGAGTGTAGAAAAGCTATGTCAAGCACTCTAAGAAGCACTGGAATTAGAAAAAAGATGCTATATTTCTAATAGATTATAGTCTCTATTAGTTTATTTCCTTCATTCACCAAGAGTCATCTTGGAACGTCTAATACATTCACAAAACCGGAAATGCTCATCTCCCCACTGTCCACCTGTTCTTGGTCAGTGGGGATGGCTAATCAGTCCTATCTGACCCCTCATCTGATGTAGGACTGGTGTAGTACAGCGGGATGACGATCCTACTTTTTCTTTATCTCTCCTCTTAGGCTCATCTTGTCCGCTCTGTTTTTCCTTGTCATTCACGGGTCTCGTGTTCAGAATTGTGTCATGGAAAGAGCAGTAGAGGAAGAATCACTATGTTCTTATCCCAGCTCAACCACCAAACAGATGTGTGACCCTGGGCCAGTCACATCTCCTCTCTGGGCTCAGTTTCCTCATCTGTCACGTGAAAGAATCAAATTACATCATCCCGTGCTCCTCTCTGTTTCTTAAGCTCTGTGTCCAGCTCCTCCTCAGAAATTTCACATCTGCAGGCTTCTAATTTTTCACCCCTCTTCTCACTCCCTAGTCTGAGGGCCTTTCCAATTGCTTCAGAAAAATGAATCTCCCTCTCTCTCCTTTCCATGATGAATGGTTGATGAAATGAGAAAGGTATCTGGGAGTCACACGTACCAAAGCTGTGATTTCTAAAGAAGAATGTGACAGTAAAAATTCGGTACTACTGACCCTCCGGCTCACCCAGAGTGCCCTTCATGAATGGCCACAGAAGTCTCTGTCAGCCTCATCATCTTCTTTTCATCAAACTGACATAGCATCCTTTTATTCCACCAATATTTATTCAATGCCTCCTAAGTAGCAGCACTTTTCTAGCCCTAAATTAGACAAAGCTCCTGCTCTCATGGTGTAACCATTCATTCTAGACCATGCATTCTGTGTACACACACACATTCACATGCACACTCAAGCAAGAAAAACAAATACTTTATGATCCTTAAATTATGACTTGAAGCTCCCATTTCACAAGGCTGGCAAAAAAATTCAAACTTGGGCACTTTTAGGGATCTCTCCCAGAATTGCCTAGGATCCTACAAGGATCTGAAGACTTTCTGGGTTCCTGAAAAATGTGTGAAAGGACCTCAGTAGTATTCAGTCCGTGGTGATCATCACTGATGTTTTTCTTCCGAAACCCTCACGGTCTCTTGAGGGCAGATTGTTCGACAGCTTCTGTGTCAGGCTGGCCTGGAACTCTTTGCTCAGGGTGGGAGTTCCTGTGTTCAAGGTCTTCCTCATAGAGAATTTCCAAAACTGTGTTTCCTTCCTTTCAGTTTGCATAATTACCACGGAAGGCTTCTTCTCTGACATGGTCAGGATAAGGGACAAGTACTTAATTCACTACTCGAAAAAGAGAGTTAAAAGGGGTAATTAAATGTACACATATCTTGACCATTCTATTTTTTAGCACAAAACATATAAATGTATGTTTGTTTGTCAATCTTTTAATTTTGGTCCAACACCTTTTCATTGAATATGAGCATACTCTTTGGTGTTGTGATTATCTTTCTTCAAAAGATTCCCACTCATAATTCATCATCTGTAATGTTCACCTTTAATTTCTTTATTGTCAGTGGGAACTCAAGGCCACTTGTGAGGCAACCTGCAAAAAGAACTTTCTATACTTTAAAAAATTCTCCCCAGTACTTTACAGCATCTCACTCACATCTAATTGGACAGGCATGGCTAATCACCATTATCTAACTCTTTCCAAAACATTCAACTTAATTTTCATAAAAAGAACTCTTCCTATTTATTCTCACATTTCTGTGGTTTACATATAATTTAATAAATTCGTAGTTTCAATAACAAGTACAACAGGCATTAACATGTTTAGGAGCAAACGTAACTGACTCCTAATAAGCACATAACTGCTAGAGGCAGAAGTAGGTGAGCATGTTAGAGAGTCGTCTGTTGGTCACAGACATCCAGTGTGCAGTGGACCCCAGTCAGGGTGCTTTACAGAAGAAATGGGCAGCATAGGTTCATCTGTAGAGTTCAGCAGAGATCAGTTAAGAGAACACCTGCAGTGTTTACAGTATCGGTTACAACTGTGCTCCCTTACCCTCTTGCCAATAGGTACCACCACTTAAAGGTAAGGAGTAGAAAATCATTAATCTTGAAACTTACAATGCTGTCAAACAAAATAGGTCTTAATTTTCAGTTTAAAAAAAAGTGAGGGTTAGGGTTAGGGTTTCAAATTCAGTTTCACTGCATTTTCTTAAATTGATAGGGTATTTTAGCTTTATTCATCCTCCAGGACCTCAAAGTGATTGATTTTAGCTTTATTCTCTTTCTCTGTCCTCACTTTACCTCTCTTATAGGTGTTATGTAGACTTAGATAGCCGAAAAGGGGGGAGAAGGAAGGGGGGAGAGAGGACAGGAAGAGGAGGAAAGCTAATAATCTGACATCTATACAAAGTGGGTGCTTGGCACTTAAAGAATCCAGATGCTGCCCTGTGGGCATCCTGTGGAACAGGGCCTGGCAAAATGTGCCAGTGGAAAATTTTGGGGGGCACCAGTTGGGTTATTAAAAGGAAAAGAAATGCTTCTGTTTCTGTGTATCAAGTTTATGGACGTGGAACCAGAAGGAAGCGGCGCTGGCTTGTGTAGTTGTGAAAAGGCTCTAGATTTTCACCTCTCTTCTGGCTTCCAAGATTACATCTGCACTGCTTTATCTCGTCATCTTTATAGAGTGCGATAATGTAATACATTTAGCCACAAATGTATTAAACTATGAGACTTGCTGCTAGAGCATTCTTTCCAAAGCAGCTCTGACAGTGTCACCTTTTAGCTCAGAAACCTCCAACATCTCCCCTTACCTAATGAATTAAAACCTTACACTTGGCCCTGATGGTTAGGTCTCTCCAAACAAGTATTGCTCACTTATGGCTCAGGAATGCCCTGTGTGCACACTC
>NW_006793764.1:2367067-2369355 GCF_000442215.2 Lipotes vexillifer
AGGAATGCCCTGTGTCCACACTCCACTCAGGACAACTGGGCTACTTGTGCTTCTGGCGCCCTGGGTGTTTGCTTGGGCCCTTGCTGTCTGATTAGAATGCATGCATTCCCTCTATCTTGTTAGGAATATGTGAAGGTTGCAAGTAATAGAATCTTTCTCTCCCCTCCAAAAATACAGGTTTTATTTTCCTCAATATGATATCTTTTTTCCCCTTATGCCAGTATTTCCCAAACTTCTTTTCTGCCAGTACCCCTATATTAGTATTCGTCTTTAAATGGACTTAACTTTGTGTTCACTTAAATCTATTTTTTTATTCTAGAAAGCTTACAAGAGTGCTCTCCATGGAAAAAAACAGTATCCCTAGGTAAACTCCCTTGATAAATAAAACAGTATCCCTTGATAAATAAAATTCATCATAAAAAATAAATGCAATAAAAAATACAATGATATTACCTTGTATCTAGGTAGCTCTTGCCTGAGGCATGCTCTGTCCTGGTAAAAGTGTTAAAGATTGGCAGCAAATAGATTTTCTCTTTGATGAAATTAGGAGGATTGAAGAAGAATGGAAAATAGACTGACTTTCTCAGTGTTCTGGTGCCGTGCCCATGCACCACCTAAAGTCATCCTCTGCACCACCTAAAGTCATCTTGAGTGGTGTGTGCTCTCACTTTGGAAAACGCTGCCTGAGTCTCATGAAATGATGAGCAGCTAAAGGGCAAGACGTGATTCTCACTCCCCTTCATGTCCTTCACCTTTCCAAGAATCTATTCCCTAGGCCTCCAAGCCTCCCCACCTCCTTCTAGGGGACGCTGAGGTGCCCCATGAGCCACTGTGTTATGTGATGGGAAGAAATGAGCAGTTATTGTCTGCAGCGCTAGCTGATGGAGTGGTCTGTCTTCTCCAAAACATCAGGAGAGTAGGTTCATCAGGCCCATGGACTTAGGATGTAGAATGAGTGTTTTTCCTCAAGTTCACGCACGTGTGTGTGGCGGGGGGGAGCGGGTATGTGTTGGGGAGGGAATGTAGCAGAGGAAGACTGGGGGGTTTTCTGAACTTCCTTGATTCACAGCGCTCTGTTCCCGAAATGCTTCAATACTCTCATAGTTGGGTTGTGCAAGTTCCCATCTTAGAGCAATGTGTTTGGGAGCCAGGTAAGACTTTGGAGATCAACTGCCGCCTCTCCTCTCCCTAACCCCCTGCCCACTGAGTCTCCTTTTACGGAAGAGGAAACCAGGGACCAGCGAACAGGTGTCCAGATCCACAAATCAGAACTGAATCCAGATGCTTGGAATAGAAACCCATCCCTGCGGCCCTCCTGTGACTGACTCGAGTTGTTCACAGACTTTCTTCCTCCTTTTCCAGGCAGTGCTGAGCCCTCTCATAGCCATCGCGCTGAAAATATCCCAGATTCACGAGAGAACCGGCCGGAGGGGCCCCACTGTCATCACCTGAACGGAGGACAGATCACTCACCACAGCCAAAAAAACGCGCTCGGCAGGGGACGCTTCACTCATGCCTTCTTGCTACCTGTTTGTGCCTCTTATGACTTTGAAAAAGAAACAAAGGTTGATTTGGTGGTGGGCGGGGTAGGTGGGGAAAGAAAAAAATGTCTGTTTTGTTTGGGTTTTAGTCAGTTTCTGCAACTGCAACAGGGTCTTTGGTTGTCTCTGAAAGCTGCACTGTCATCTGATATCTGTGCTTTATCACACAAGGGAACCTGCCCTTTTGAGAGAGAATCAGTGGGCTGGGAATAGTCAGGGCATCTGTGCATCATTGGTGTCAGGTGAGAGAAGGTTCTGGAATAACGGAGGAGCGTGCAATGCCAGAAGTCAGCTGACCCTAAGCCCCAGGTGCTCCCGGACAGGCCTAAGAAGGCTCTCCTCAGCAGCGGGAGGATTTAACTTTTCATCCCAGGTCAGGTCTCCCATGGGTGAAAGTTGTAGAACTCCTAATAGCCCACCTCATGCCCACCAACCACCTGATGGCCACTCACCCTCCTTCCCATCTCCAAAGTCCCCATGCCACCCCCTTCACATCTTCAAGAGCTTTCTACAAACCACAATGACACACTTTCAACAAAACATATCAAAGGGTGTTTTTCTCTCTTATTTTGTAAATAATATCAATACTAGCTATTAAGCAGGCTGCATTCCTTCAAATTCAGCCATTCATTACACAGGTGGGAGGTCATTTCTTAGCAGGACTCTGAGAATGAATGCTGAACATTTTCGGGCCCCGCCTTGATTATATCACGTGGGTTGGTACATGAGTTGATACTAATTCCTGCT
>NW_006793764.1:2369365-2390323 GCF_000442215.2 Lipotes vexillifer
CAAAATACCACCATGTTGGCTGTCTCTCTGACTTTCTCGCTCTGCTCACTTATCTCCCAATAAGGTCCTGTTTTCATGCACTTGTTTGGACACAGTTCAGATCTTACTTGTCATGGCTGTAAAAGGAGACAGTGAAATGCTGTAAAAGTAGGAGGTGAAGTGGGTGCTGGAAGAGAACCTTGCTGGTGGCACAGTGATGGGCCTGATGAGATGGCAGGGAGGGTGGGGTCCCCTGCTGGAAAGCCGAGGGTCACAGCTGGCTTTATTTGCCCAGAAAAAAGCTATTGTGGCCCTGGCAGCCTCCGTCAGTCCTCAGCCAGAACCCTGGGTGCACAGGACCTGTTTGCATATGTTTTGCTTCCTTGGGAACACACCCACTTATCATGTCATTGGCACAGATAACATGGTGCGCTTTGACCATTCAGCAATGCGTTACTGCTGTAGTCAAGATTAGGGCAAGCAGGGAGACATTCCCAGCAAGGTATTTGTTTCCATTTTCTATCTATGCTTCTGTCAGAAACTTGCTAGGACTTTTAGTAGCTAATAAAAAAGAAATTTCTGATTTCAACCTTACACAAGAATTGTGGATTTTTGCTTATTTGTTTGTCTTGCCATTTGACAAACTCCAGTAGTGGTCACTCTTCTGATAAGTCTGCCTTGCCGAACACTTGCAAGGGCAGGTTTTCATCATTATGATCTTGGGAATTTAGTAAATAAATGGAACAGAGAAGGCAAAGTGCTGAAAACTGCCTTTGGGCGTCAGAAGAAACGAACGTGGCATCTAATCTTTCATCACAAGCGTCTTGATTTCAAAATAATAGTAGGGTGGCTTTGAGCTGAGATTCTAAGGAACTAGTTATGAAGTTTATCAGCAATGGAATACAACTTGCCTTGTGGCTTTGGTTCTCATCATCTTTAAAGTGGAGGTCCATGGGACTTCCCTGGTGGCGCAGTGGTTAAGAATCTGCCTGCCAGTGTGGATTCGAGCCCTGGTCCGGGAAGATCCCACATACTGCAGAGCAACTAAGCCCTTGTGCCACAACTACTAACCCCACGTGCCACAACTACTGAAGCCCACACGCCTAGAGCCCGTGCTCTGCAACAAGAGAAGCCATCACAATGAGAAGCCTGCACGCCACAATGAAGAGTAGCCCCCGCTCGCCGCAGCTAGAGAAAGCCTGCACTCAGCAACGAAGACCCAACCCAGCCAAAAATTAATAAACAAATGTATTAAAAAAAAAAAAGAAAGAAAGAAAAAAAAAGAAAGTGGAGGTTGATGACAGCACAACTAGATACACTCAGGCTTAGACAGCTAAGCTTATTTTTCAATATTTTTTCTCAAGTTGCTGAACTTTTCATCATGTCGAACTTTGAAGTTCAAATGTAAATTAATCCTCATTTAAAAATCCTGTTTCTTTATTTCACTATGGAGTCATGTGTGTCCAGCAACACAAATATAATTCATTCATTCATTCAGCAAACACCAGTTGAACAACTACTCTATGCAGAGTCCTGGGTTTCTTTGGTGCAGCAAACGGATGCATAAAATATTATCCCTGCTCCTGTGAGTTTGTAGTTTGGGAACAGGAGGCTATGGCAAACATGCACAATGAATCAGGTAGACATGAAGGTTACAGCCGCGGCACAAGCAACCGGCTGTGGGAATACACAGAGAGACTGACTCAGAGATGGAAGGCACTAGCACCTAAGGGATTTCCCAAAGAGTGGAGTTTCCTGGGCCTGATAACCATTTCTATAATTTCACCAGGGGTGAATGTAGCAAGAACAAAGACTAGAAGTGGAGGGGTAGGATGGCTGGAGAAGAGGCTTGCTTTGGGTCTAGTGAGAGGTTGGCTTGCATGAGTGGGGCTGAAGCAGACACAACGTTATAAATATCAGACGAAGCAAATTCTTGGGCCCAACTGCGGAAAGAAGCAGCGGCACAGCCACCTATTTTTACGGAGCGTTTTCTCAGCGAGGTTGCAAAAGGGAAGGTCCTCTAGTGGCTCAGGACACAGCCTGCCTCTGGAACCTGCTTCCGATCACACTGCCAAGGTATGAATTCTGCTTTACATAAAAGTCAAGCTTCTCTTGCTGAGCTATACATGCACATCCTCTTGCCTTACCCTCGGGAGAAGTGAAAGACAGGAAGTCACCCTTCTGCACATAATGTTCTTTGGTTCTTAAAGACAGAGCTTCAGCCACCAGTCTCTCTTAGCAGTAGATGACTGGAGAGGCCCACGAATGTTGTGGGGACCACAGGAGAGAATCGTGGAAGGGACTGTGGATAGAGTATGGCAGCTGTCAGGCCCCTCCCGTGATCGGCTAGGATTGAGGTATCCACTCACTGCACCACGTGCTTCCAGAGCAATGACAAGCACCAGTGTATATAATGCAGTGATTCCCAAAGAGGGCAGTGCCACTACCCACCCAGGGAGTGTTTGGGAATGTGTGTGTATGTGTGCCAGGGAGGTGCTTAGTGGGAGGGGACCAAGGATGTGAAGTCTGCTGTGTCAGCCAGTCCCCTAGATCAAAAAGTTGTTTTGGGGGCTTCCCTGGTGGCGCAGTGGTTGGGAGTCCGCCTGCTGATGCAGGGGACACGGGTTCGTGCCGCGGGGCGGCTGGGCCCGTGAGCCATGGCCGCTGAGCCTGTGCGTCCGGAGCCTGTGCTCCGCAACGGGAGAGGCCACAACACTTAGGGGCCCTGGTACCGCAAAGAAAAAAAAAAAAAAAAAAAAAAAAGTTGTTTTGCCACATCTATGATTCTTGAGTTTCTTGACTGACCTTGGAAATGGATAGACAGCCATTATTAAATGATTGAGATCCTTTATCAATCTTACTGATCCAAGGTGCAGCCTACATCTACCGTATTCTTGGCGCAAATAGTGCTGCGTGATGTTGCAGGCTGAAGGGCTTGCACAAGACATGAAGGCTTTCTGCACAGGATGATGCAGATCCCGTGGTGGCACAATGGGCTGACAGTTGGCCACACTGAGCCAGTGTTCTCTGCAGGTAATACAGGCAATGACAGGGTTAATGGCATGGTGACTTCTGATTGGCCAGCGTGGCTCAGTGTAAGGCACAGGATTTACCTTGGCAACACATCCATCAGCCACGGCCTGTGGCCG
Source organism: Lipotes vexillifer (assembly GCF_000442215.2). Taxonomy (NCBI): domain Eukaryota; kingdom Metazoa; phylum Chordata; class Mammalia; order Artiodactyla; family Lipotidae; genus Lipotes; species Lipotes vexillifer. Next base: position 2,372,494 of record NW_006793764.1, read on the forward strand.
GTGTGGGGAATTTGAAATGCACCTGCGGGAACTGGTAGTGATATAACAGATGACTCCATTTTATTGCTTGATTACCCACCGGCTACTCGCCAAACACGTGGACCCTGATATCCCAGACACCTGCCTTGAAGAGATTTCCATTCCTGAGTGGTGAAGGGGCTGAGACATCATGCGCCTTTGGAAATGAGGTAACTCCCAGTAAATCAGTCTTTGGCCCTTCAGAGGTTACAAACAGCAAGAGATTATCCGAGGCGGCAGAGCTTAGCAGAATGCCTGCTCCACTCCGACCAGCTGGAAACGTCATCAGTGGACGGTTCATGCGGCTGACGACCCACTTGGTATGTGCATCAGCCTAAGTTGTCGTGTCATGGAGCATAGAATATGGTGAAGGGATGCGGTATAAACCCATGTCTTTATCATCTTCCCATGTCTTTTAGCACCTAGTGTGTGCCTTACAAAATAGGTGGGCTGGGGAGATACCTCACCAAAGACAGTGTGCTTAAGTAGACTCTTAAAGGATGGATACGAGTGGGAGTTTTTGAGTGGAGGGGCCCAAAGTATACACCCTACATTTCAGGTGTGCAAAAGATGCAGCACAGTGTGTTCTATAACTGACCTTGTCATGCTCATCTTCTGGGGGTGGAGGTGGCTCCTTAGATGTGATAAGATTAAAACACTGGAGAGTCATCACCTCTGAGAATTTCCCTTCCCTTGTTGACACGTGAGCCCCCCACCCCGCCGTTCACATTTCAGAGGAGGTAACGGGTCAAGACTGCACTTTCTCATAGTCTAAGTGCCCTGCCTGCCATTCACAGAATCGTGGTTCTCAATTCATCACCATTAAATTGATCATAAACTTCAGGAGGAAGAGGGGATACAATGGCTACTCCCCCTGAGTGAATCTTCCAGGGGTGGCCAATGAATTCTCATTAATCACAACAGGACACTTTTTGTTCTTTTTTACTTTTCATTTTATATCGTATAGCCAATTAACAATGTCATGATAATTTCAGGTGCAGAGCAAAGCAACTCCACCATACATATACATGTATCCATTCTCCCCCAGATTCCCCTCCCATCCAGGCTGCCACATAACACTGAGCAGAGTTCCCTGTGCTATATAGTAAGTCTTTGTTGGTTATCCTTTTTAAATATAACAGTGTGTACATGTCAATCCCAAACTCCCTAACTATCCCTCCCCTCCACCCTTCCCCCCACCCCGTAACCGTAAGTTCATTCTCTAAGTCTGTGAGTCCGTTTCTTTTTGTAAATATGTTCATTTGTATCACTTCTTCTTAGATTCTGCATATAAACGATATCATACGATACTTCTGTTTCTCTGTCTGACTTACTTAACTCAGTATGACATCTCTAGGTCCATCCATATTGCTGCACATGGCATTATTTCATTCTTTTTTATGGTCGAGTAATATTCCATTGTGTATATGTACCACTTCTTCTTTATCCATTCCTTTGTCAATGGACAATTAGGTTGCTTCCATGTCTTGGCTGTTGTAAACAGTGCTGCAATGAACGTTGGGGTGCATGTATCCTTTCGCACCATGTTTTTCTCCGGATATATGCCCAAGAGTGGGATTGCAGGGTCATATGGTAGTTCTATTTTTACTTTTTTAAGGAACCTCCTTACTGTTCTCCATAGTGTCTGTACCAATTTACATTTCCACCAACAGTGCAGGACGGAACCCTTCTCTCCACACCCTCTCCAGCATTTATCGTTTGTGGATTTTCTGATGATGGCCATTTTGACTTGTGTGAGGTGATATCTCATTGTAGTTTTGATTTGCATTTCTCTAATCCTCAGCGATGTTGAATACCTTTTCGTGTGCCTCTTGGCCATCCGTATGTCTTTCTTGGAAAAATGTCTATTTAGGTCTTCTCCCCATTTTTTGACTGGGTTGTTTGTTTTGATGATATTAAGCCAGATGAGCTGTTTGTAGATTTTGGAGACTAATCCCTTGTCGGTCACATCATTTGCAAATATTTTCTCCCAATCTGTGGGCAACAGGACACTTTTGTCTGACTCGCCCAGTGGGTTTTAATTGGTAGGCCTCGCAAAGGCAGGATTTGTTGTGGGTAGTAACCATGTTTCTGATGCTTGCTTCAGAGTACATTTGTTTTTTTTGGTTTTTTGTTTTAAAAAGGCAATAAATGCCTATTAGTCGTATTTCTTTATGAAAGGCACATGGCTCATTTTCTGACTCAATAGTTGATGTTCAATGATGTTAGGCTTTGCAAAAAGATTAACTCATCTGGATGTTGTGTTCCACATGGAGAATAAAATTTTGACTTACACTCTATTGATTTTTTTTTCTGATACAAAACAGCAAAAAAGGGGAAAGTTTAAGTACAAAATTTATTGCAGGAAAGAGATTAAAACAATTTTCTTATGTAAACCAAAATTACATTTGTCTCACATGACTACCAGTAGTTGGAAAAACCATCTATTACAAATTCAAACTCTGGACGATAGCCCAGTCATAGAGCTTGTTCAGGTCAGTGAATGTGCTCAGACCCCGAGGAAAATTTCAGGATAACCATCTCCGTAGAGGAATAGAAAGAGATGACAAGAGAGAAATAATAAATCGCCTTGCTAATAAATGACCGCCTTCCTGTTGGACAACCACGAGTGACCTTCATGTCCAGTTATGTTCTTGATATCAAGGATTCAAATCACAGATGCCCAAAGTCCTGCTTTGTGTAAAGAAACCAGGATTTCCTTTTATGGCTTCCTGTGTATTTGTCAGGACATGCTTCATCTGAGCACTCAGCAATAACAGGGAAGAGGAGGCTAGAGAGGCCCCATCCCATCTCTACAACCCTTATCCTCTTGAAAGCTCTCCATCCTTCCCACCGCTGTCCAAAGCCCTCCTGTGCCCGTTCACCGAGGCTGTCTGTTATCATTAGGAACCATCTTTCATCATCAGTGTAAGAATCAGATGAAAGGAAATTACACCAGGAGGTGAGGGCCAAGCTCCTAGGCAGAAAACGGAGGGCTTATTTACATTTTAAAAGAGCAGCCAGACTGTTAACCCTAAAGCAACCTTTGCTGCCTCTCTTTAAGATAATGCTGCAACCCTGGGGCTCCACTTCCTGTTAGGGCCCACTTCCTCAAGTGGGAGACAACTGTTCCCTGGGAGGAGGAAGTAGGACAGGATTAGCACAACCTAGCACAAAAGTGTGAAGTCAATATGTCTTCCCATGCCCCTCTAGGAAGCTTTCTTCACCCTCCTGGAAATAACTGTATGTTGTTGGAAAGGTTTCTTAACTTCTCAAAGTCTCGATTTATGCATCTGTAAAATGGGAATAACCATAGCACTTATCTCTGAAGGCTATAGTGAGGGCTAAATAAAAAGCGTAAAAAGTTCATAACAGTGCCTGTGATATAAAAGGCATTCCCCAATTGTTAGATATTAATCCCAACATAAAGTCCTCACTTGATCAGGGAGGAAACTGAGGCCCGGAGAGATGAAGGTTCTTGCTCAAGCTCTAAAGCATCAGGCTGCATCTCCTCCCACCATTCTGCCACCTGATTTGTCCTCTTGTATTAAAACTTATAATAAGATATAATGAAGCTGACGAGGAATCACTGGGCTTTAAAATAAATGTCCTAAGTCTAAAAGTGCCTGGATCTGTATCTTGAGACACAAAGAATTTTCTGTTAATGATTAAGGTACTACAATATAGTCTCCTTTCTTTCAAATCCTAGAGATTTACAGGGGGGGTTCTCTGAAATATATGTGTATTTTAAAACTTTTCAAGATTTATGTCCAATTCTGTATTAATACAACCTATGGCTAGTACAAATTCTTTTTTTCCTGAATCCTGTGTATGATGAATTTTTAAGTATTCTCTTTATTCAACTTGAGTCTCTAAGAAATCTTATCATATATGCTTGTACAACCATCCCGTTCTTAAAATACTCATTTAAGATTTTGTACTTGAACCATTTTGAAAGCAAATATTGAAGTCACTTTCCTTTCGCATAGAAATAGAATACACATATTTAAAATAAAGTCATTCAAAATAACATTCATGGGTTCCAGAGGCAAATCTCTTACAGTGTGAATTACTGTGTCACTCTGGTAATATGGTAAATGAGGATAACTTCAAAGCCAGCCAGCAGAACCCACAATTTAAATGATAATGCCCCTTCATTGCCAGCATGCTTTCCCTTTGTGATTATTGGTAATGCAGTACAGGAAGGCACGTGGTGTCCAAGCAGCATCTATTCCTCCCTTTTGGGGGTCTAGGTGTTGGGAGAGGAGGTGAGAGAAGAGAGCGGAAAAGCTCTCCGTGGAGCAGAGCTCTCACAACACTTTTGCAGTCCAAAAGTTCACCTGGGTTGGGATCCTTTGAAACGTTTGCCTGGTGCCGACCACACCCTTCCAGGGCTCCGCTCTGCCCTTGCAGGCCAAGCACGTGTGCGGAATTGCATTGCTGTCACACGCAGCATCCCCTCTGCAGACTCTCATGTGGGATCACTGATGTGGCTTTTCCTCCCACGGTCCCTGCCTGGATTTATTACTAGCAGCTGCATCCCATGAGGGTGCGTCATGAGGGCTGGAGAGCTTCCCCTGCTTCAGCACTCTTGGTTTTGCCTTTCAGCATCCTGCAGTGGCATTGCTGCCTCCACCCTGTCTGCTACAGACTCGTCATAGGACGGTGGGGCCTCCGGGTGGGCAACACCTTCATCCTCAAATTCGAGACTCATCTCTGTATACGGAGGTGGAGGAACACCCGAGGTCTCTTGCTCTGCAGGACAGGCTTGCTTTTCAGCATCAAGACTCTCTTCATAAGCAGGAGGGTAAAAATCTGGCCTGGGGGACAAAATGCCACAAACATACATGTGTTATTTAAGCGGTTAATGCCAAAGAGGCATATGTCTGCCTCTCTCAAATCACATCGTGTGAAGTTAAACTGTTAAGAAACATTGATTCTGAAACAGATGTTCTTCCCTGGCATCACCAGTTTTTTAAAAATGTGCTGCTCTTCCAGCAAAACCCTCTTTATCAGCCATTGGATGTGTGCCTCTATACTCATATTTTTCCCATTGACTATTCCCTTTCTCTTACTCGTTGGAACCAGGGACTTTCAGTGTGAGATCCTTATCGGGGGTAGGGGACACGGGGGCCTTGACTGCGGAGCATCTCTCTACCCAGTTATTTAGTTCATTCACATCTTTGTCCCCAGTCACACACATCCTCTTCTCGATTGCACTCACTGCCTCAGATCCTCACAACCAACAAAACGGTGAATGAAAACCAGCTCCGTGAAGATTCCGGAACTATATCAGATGCTTCTCTCTTTCCTATCACTCTTTCAATCCGCCAGTCCGCCCCTCCTCCCACTGCCATACTTATTTCTCAAACTATTTCAACTGACAACTTTATGTAGATTTCAGTCGTGGTCCTTTCCATGCCAACAGGCCAACAGCTAAAGGAGCCATTCATGCCAGAGCTGATGTACTCATCGGTAATCTTGCCCAGTGTTGCTAATTGCTAAATCCTCTGGCTTCTCCGTCGTGAATGGGATTGGGGGTGGCGTGGAGAAGCGAGAGGGTGAGCTTGATTTAGTTGTGTGTTTATAGAGTGAGTCCTTCCAGTGCCTACAGGGAGTGTTTGTGGTATGTAACCACAACAGAACAGGGACTGCCATTTGTAGCCACAGCTCCATTCCAATGTTACCAGGCCCAAAACCAAAGAGCTGAAGGAGCCATCTACTGTACAGCATAAATCTCAGCCTTCACTCAGAATAGCCAAGGCTGTGCCATGGGGCACATGTGTAAAGGCATTGAAGACAGAAAGTTGAGCTGTTCCCTGGAGTGATTTGAGAGGCTCCAGGATGACTGCTGCCTGCCCCCATGTCCCATCCACTTCTCCCATCCCCCAGCCTCCCCACACTGCTTTGCATTCCCATTGTCCTGAATTCCACCATTGCAGACCCCTTTGGGTACCCATTTTGAATGCAAATGCTTCTGAGGAATGTAACTTAACCATTTACTGACTTACTAGCCATTCTGAGTGGGCTGGGCATCTATTAGATGCAGCAGAAAGAGGCAGTAAAAGGGAGGTGTTGTGATACCATAGTTTAAAGTATTTCAGCACAGCCAGTGCAATATTATGCATGTGTTAGTAAATTAAGCTACATCCTAAAGGCAATCAGTTATTCTTATCAGGAATTCACACTCTGGAGGCAATCATCTAACATTTATACCAAAAAAAAAAAAAAAAGAAAGAAAACAATCACTCTAGAAGCATCTTCTATAATCACTTCAGTTATCTTTAATTTTTTGTCAAACCCAGAGACCTTACAGTTAGTATAATAAACATTGGAAATGGCTTTTGGTCATTGTACTTAGTATCTTATTAATTAGCATAATCATGTCAAAAATCAACTGTCATGGATAAAAATCACTTATATTCAAGGTACATGGAGTAGCTAAAATATTGTTTGGCTAAAAAGTTCGTTCGGGGTTTTCCATAAGATGTTACAGAAAAACCTGAACAAACTTTTTGGCCACAACCCGATATCTTAGATGAAGAGAACAAAAGAATTTATGGAGTCTTGCAGACTGTACCTTAAGGATGATGCCTGAGGTTTTATCCCTAAATGATTCTGTGTTCAGCCAAAAATTAGGAGATTTTTGGTTGTCCGATACTTACCATAAGGTTGACTGAAATTTTTTTATTGTGGTAAAGTACATATAACATAAAATTTAGCACTTTAGCAATTTTAAGTGTACAGTTCAATGGTATTAAATACATTCACATCGTTTTGCAGCCATCACCATTATCCATCTTCAGAACTTTTTCATCATTTCAGACTGAAACTCTGTACTCATGAAACAGTAACTCTCCATTCCCTCCTCCCCTGGCACCTGGTAACCACTGCTGTACATTCTGTCAATGAATCTGACTGCTCTAGGTACCTCATATAAGTGGAATCATATATTATTTGTCTTTTGGGCTTATTTCTGGCCTATTTCACTTAGCGTATTGTCTTCAAGGTTCATTCATGTTATAGCTGCATCAGTATTTCCTTTCTTTTTAAGGATGAATAATATTCCATCTTTTGTACGTACCATATTTTGTTTATCCATTCATCCACTGATGGATATATGGGTTGTTTCCACAGTTTGGCTGTTGTGAAGAATGCTGCTATGAACACTGGTGTACAAATTTCTGTTCAAGTCCCTGCTTTCAATTATTTTGTCTATATACCCAGAGGTGGAATTGTTAGATCAAGTGGTAATTTTATATTTAATGTTTTGAGGATCCTCCATACCACAGAGCAGCTGCACTAGTTTGCATTCCCACCAGCAGAGCACAAGTTTTCCAGTTTTTCCACATCCTTGCTAACCTTGTTGTTTTCTGCTTTTTTGATAATAGCCATCCTAATGGGTATGAGGCAGTAAGGTTGACCAGTTATTACCTCTGGAATATGAGTGCCTTGTCTCAGGGAAATCTTTCATGCAATGTGTGATCAGAACACCTAAGAGTACAGAAAGCTGGGACTTCACTGAGTTCACGAAGAGATTATATAGCTGATTTTATGCTTGCTTGCTCATTTGTTGCGTGACAGAATTTGGTCTTGGACTTGCTTTCCTTACAACCTGGTAGCCAGGTTATGAGGAATAACTAACCATCACCTGCCTGTAAGGACAGCTCCCGTGATACAGCAAAAGAAAATGAGTCTGGCCTCTTAAATTGGCTTTGGTGTGTTTTTCAGTGGTGATGGGAGAAGGGTGGTTATCCTCTGGCATAAATCCCCTCTACTTCATAGTTTTCCCCAGAGGCAGCACCATTCTTCCTAATGTCTAATCCCAGAGTGATTCCCTGACAGTAAAGCTTCAGTTGTAGCCGCATAGCCCCATGGGACGTGTAAGTTGTTCGCCAGTGGATTGGAAGTCATTGACCTTTTCCGGAACTCAGCCCCACCTCAGTGCTCCCCAGTCCTCTGGCTTCTCAGCACGTACCTGTCCACTGTGGCCAGGGGCAGGGCCCCCTGAGCACCGTACTGTCTGAGCACACAGCTGAACACCCCTTTGCTTCCACTGGCCTGGTGGTAGGTGCTCCAGAAAATTCCACTCAGAAGGATCACAAACCCCAGAGGCAGAAGCAAATAGGCCAGGATCAGGTTCCCCTGGCAGTTGAACAGGGAGCCCGAGGAAATGAAGAAGGCCCCCAGGCAGATCATCAGGAAGCCCGTCAGGAGGGCAAAGGCACAGAGAACTAGACAGGTTCTGTTCTGCATCCCTGCTCCTTTGGAACGCAGCTCCCTGACGCTGCCACTCTCCTGCTTCCCCTGCTCAGAGAGAATGCTCTCATTAGCCAGCTGTCAGCTTTATATGCTCTGGGACCAACTGGCCTTTGGACAATTAAATGAAGCAGGCACTTAGAAGCTATTCATTAACTATTGAAAGTAACTGTAATATCCTTTGATGATTAACCTAAAAACGCAGCATTGGGCTTCCCTGGTGGCGCAGTGGTTGAGAGTCCGCCTGCCGATTCTGGGAAGATCCCACACGCCGCGGGGCGGCTGCGCCCGTGAGCCATGGCCGCTGGGCCTACGCGTCCGGAGCCTGTGCTCCGCAACGGGAGAGGCCACAGCAGTGAGAGGCCCGCGGACCGCAAAAACAAAACAAAACAAAACAAAAAAACCCGCAGCATTGTGTACTGCAGGAAGGGGTGGCATAGCTCTCTTGCTCTTCTGAGCTGAATGGGACCCTAGGCTGACCCCAGTTATTTGAGGGAAGGTCTCCCATCCTTTGATTAAAAGGGTCTCTTGATTCCCATCGCAGGTGATTCCAAACTAATGCTAGAGAAATTAGCATTCCTTGCTGAGCTCTTTTCTTTGTGGTTTGGCAGGGAGTCCTTTGCTAATTGCTTCTTCCTTTTTCTGTCCTAAAAAGATAATTGTTAAGGCTCTTACCGTATTTGTCTTGCTTCTCTCAGTGATTCTCCCTTTATTGCCCTCACATTATAATGTTGGAAAGATTCCATGAAAAAAGCCCAGGGGCGAACTCCCTGATTCAAAGGGGAGTGTCAGCAGGAGGGGGAAGAAAGTGCTATGGAGAAGGATTGTAATCGACAGATCTTCAGGACTGTGAGGGGATTTCTGAGGATGGTGTAAACGGTAATAATCTGGTGACTTCTGCTCTGAGTCTGATTTTGTATCTTTCCCATCTTTCCCATTGTCCCATTGTATCTTTTCCCATTTCCCCAGCCCCAATGCTGAAATAATCCTAGGGTCATTTCTTGTTCATAAGTAGGTGTTAGATACATTTTTTGCTTATTGCTCAACCACTGGCCACCGCACTTGGCTCAGTAGAAGTATTTAAACCAGATCTCACCGTTCCTGCTCTCAAAAAAGCCACAGGTATTTGATAAAAGAGCATTCCCTAAACATGTGTAGCATGTTTCCACCTCCATGAAAAAGAAATACATATGAGAAGTGCTGCCTGTTCAATCCTTACCCTCCCCGCAACATATCTTAGGCTTTCACAGAGCGCACTAAAATATTGAAGGCTCTGAAAAGTCCTACAATTTTTTTCCCTCACAAAATACATATTAAATGAAATTTGTTTTGGTAGATGCTGCTAAAATTGTTCCCTGTCTTCTCCTCTGTACCATTGCTCTATGCAGCACTGCCTTAAAAAAATCTTTCCAGGGCTTCCCCGGTGGCGCAGTGGTTGAGAGTCCGCCTGCCGATGCAGGGGACACGGGTTCGTGCCTCGGTCCGGGAAGATCCCACGTGCCGCGGAGCGCCTGGGCCCGTGAGCCATGGCCGCTGGGCCTGCGCGTCCGGAGCCTGTGCTCCGCAACGGGAGAGGCCGCAGCGGTGAGAGGCCCGCGTACCGCAAAAAAACCCCACAAAAATCTTTCCAGAACCAGCCTTCTGTTTTCTGTTTGGAATTGGTTTCTTCCATCTTGTCTGTCTTTGGTTTAGACACCCTACTCCAGAGCAGGTTCATGCTCTGATTCCTTCCTTTTTTATTTGATGCTTTGACACGTCCCTGCCAAAAGTCTCCTCCCAGAGGGACTCTGGATCACTTTTGTCCAGAAAGGTTATCTTCAGTTCCTCTTTGATACTCCATTACTGCATTACTATTCTTTTCCATTTTCTATCCCAATGGAAAAAGCAGTTCTTTGTGCAGTGCCCTAGTAGAAGTTTCATGTACACCCTTTCGCCTCATACCACCACCTCCTCAGCTCTACTTTCATGTTATGGGCTAGGAGAAAGAGAGAAAGTCACCAGATTAAAAAGAATATACAGGGCTTCCCTGGTGGCGCAGTGGTTGAGGGTCTGCCTGCCGATGCAGGGGACACGGGTTCGTACCCCGGTCCGGGAGGATCCCACATGCCGCGGAGCGGCTGGGCCCGTGAGCCACGGCCGCTGAGCCTGCGCGTCCGGAGCCTGTGCTCCTCAACGGGAGAGGCCGCAACAGTGAGAGGCCCGCGTACCGCAAAAAAAAAAAATAATGATAATAATAATAATATACAGTCCTTCCTCATTTCACCTCGTAACCTCTATCTTTATTAGCTTCAATCCTCATCGTCACCTACTTTCATCTTCTAATCTTGATATTATCCTTGTAGCCTTAAAGCAACCCCTTCTCCCTTTTTCTCCAACTGTTTCTTTTTTTTGCCATATTCAAAATTTTAATCAAATGTATGTTTACTTCCAGTATCTAACATGCCAATTTATATATACGTTTATTTTTTAATTTTTTTAACAAATCTTTATTGGAGTATAATTGCTTCATAATACTGTGTTAGTTTCTGTTGTACAACAAAGTGAACCAGCCATATGCATACATATGTCCCCATATGCCTTCCCTCTTGAGCCTCCCTCCCACCCTTCCTATCCCACCCCTCTAGGTCATAGCAAAGCACCGAGCTGATCTCCCTGTGCTATGTGGCTGCTTCCCACTAGTTAACCGTTCTACATTCGGTAGTGTGTATATGTCGATGCTACTCTGACTTCACCCCAGCTTCTCCCTTGCACTCCGTGTCCTCAAGTCCATCCTCTATGTCTACATCTTTACTCCTGCCCTGCCACTAGGTTCATCAGTACCACTTTTTTTTTTTAAGATTACATATATATGTGTTAGCATATGGTATTTGTTTTTCTCTTTCTGACTTACTTCACTCTGTAGGACAGACTCCAGGTCCATCCACCTCACTACAAATAACTCAATTTCGTTTCCTTTTATGGCTGAGTAATATTCTATTGTATATATGTGCCACATCTTCTTTATCCATTCATCTGACGATGGACATTTAGGTTGGTTCTGTGTCCTGGCTATTGTAAATAGAGCTGCAATGGACACTGTGGTACATGTCTCTTTTTGAATTATGGTTTTCTCAGGTATATGCCCAGTAGTGGGATTGCTGGGTCATATGGCAGTTCTATTTTTAGTTTTCTAAGGAACCTCCATATTGTTTTCCATAGTGGTATCAATTTACGTTCCCAGCAGCAGTGCAGCAGGGTTCCCTTTTCACCACACGCTTTTCAGGATTTATTGTTTCTAGTTTTTTTGATGATGGCCATTCTGACCGGTGTGAGGTGTTACCTCATTGTAGTTTTGATTTGCATTCTCTAATAATTAGTGATGTTGAGCATCTTTTCATGTGCCTCTTGGCCATCTTCCTTGGTGAAATGTCTATTTAGGTCTTCTGCCCATTTTTTAGCTGGATTGGTTGTCTTTTTGATGTTGAGTTCCATGAGCTGTTTGTATATTTTGGAGATTAATCCTTTGTCCAATGTATTTATTATTAGCATAAAGAATGTTGTGCATCCCTCAATGTGCAGTTCTTTGAGCACTTTCAGTTAAACTTACAGAGGAGTTCTTAGATTCAATTGGTCTTGAGGTTGACAGATTTCTAAAACGACCCCTGGAGATCCCTCCCTCCTGCTATCCATGTCCTCTTGAGTGTGGGCTGGACATAATGACCTGACTCTAACCAATAGAATATGGCAAAGGTGATGGGATGGTACTTTTTTTTAAATTTATTTTTATTTTTGCTGTGTTGGGTCTTCATTTCTGTGCGAGGGCCTTCTCTAGTTGTGGCAAGCGGGGGCCACTCTTCATTGCGGTGCGCGGGCCTCTCACTATCGCGGCGTCTCTTGCTGCGGAGCACAGGCTCCAGACGCGCAGGCTCAGTAGTTGTGGCTCACGGGCCTAGTTGCTCCGCAGCATGTGGGATCTTCCCAGACTAGGGCTCGAACCCGTGTCCCCTACATTAACAGGCAGATTCTCAACCACTGCGCCACCAGGGAAGCCCGATGGGATGGTACTTCTGTGATTAGGTTACAAAAGATTGTGACCTCTGTCTTGCTAGCAGACTCTCTCTATTTCCCTCATGGCTTGCTCTCTTTGAGAAGGAAGCCACCATATTGGAGAAGCCCACATGACAAGGCAGCTTCTGGCCGACAGTCAGTAAAGAACTGAGGCTCTTAGTCCCCCAGCCAGTGAGGAGCTGCATCCTGCCAATGACATGAAAGCCTTGCCCAGATGAGCCTTGAAATGACCAGACCCTAAGCAACACCTTGATTGAGAGAACTTGAAACTGAAGACCAGCCAAGTCATGGCCAAATTCCAGACCCATAGAAACTGTGAGATGATCAGTGTGTGTTGTTTAAGCTGCTAAGTTTTGGGGCAATTTGTTAGGCAACAATGGGTAACTAAAACAGTTCTTTAGGACTTGGAAACCAGAGGAGACAATTGGTTTTATGTGTTTACCCAGTACCGAGCACATAGAAAGTGCCCTATCAAAGTCAGCTATAATCATCCTCACCATTATTATTACTATCATCATTGCTGTACATCCAAAACTCTGGGAAAGACCCAGGATTTCCAACTGAAAGGTCTGCACTAGGACTTGAGTCCCAAGAACAGGTAAATGGTACAGCCCCCAAGCTACAATTAAGTATTAGAGTAAGGAGGGATAACATTCTCATTGAGAACTGCCCCCCAAGCGAGCGCATAGGGTTGGGCTTCTTTGTTTTAAACCAGAACTTGAGGATTAGTCAGTCTGGGCCTTATGACAGGTCAGGCCTAGTTCCTGGGATCACATGAATATCTGAGTGAGGAAGCACCTCTATGTTTTCTCTCCTCCAGTTCCAGTAAAGGGTAGCTAGTGCCTTATAGTTTGTCAGATAGGTTCTTCCTCTCCAACACCCTTTAAGGAGGTGTGTGTCATTCCAGAGCAGTGTATTTTGTTGTGGCAGTTGGTTTTTTGCTTCTTTGTTTTGGTGAGAAATTGAATAGGAAAGAGCAAGATCCAAGAAGTGGCAGAAGGGTGGAAGATCTTAGTTATTTTATATAAAATTTATATAAAATAAAGAGTGAGTCCCTGGGCTCAGAGTATTTAAGGAGTTTATCTGGGATGAGATGGGGCCCCAAGGAGGAAGTATAGGAGAATCTGTAGTATATGAAGAAAGTAGATGAGAAAGGGGGGGTGAGGCAAAAATCAGTATAGAAATATGAAGTATTAGGACTTCCCTGGTGGCGCAGTGGTTACGAATCTGCCTGCCAGTGCAGGGGACATGGGTTCGATCCCTGGTCTGGGAAGATCCCACATGCCACAGAGCAGCTAAGCCTGTGAGCCATAGATACTGAGCCCACGTGTCACAACTACTGAAGCCCACGCACCTAGAGCCCGAGCTCTGCAACAAGAGAAGCCACCGCAATGAGAAGCCTGTGCACCACAATGAAGAGTAGCCCCCGCTCGCTGCAACTAGAGAAAGTCCGCACGCAGCAACAAAGACCCAACACGGCCAAAACTAATTAAAACTAATTAACTTTAAAAAAAAGAAAGAAATATGAAGTATTTCTGAGAACTGTGTGTCTCCTTCATGGTTCTTGAGACAGACTAGTGAAGGATTTATGTGAAAGTTATTTTTGCATGATTGTGTTTATTATTATAATTAAATATATAAATTATTAATTTTTTTTTTTACTGTGATTCTGCTTCAGTTCTGAACCACATGCATCACTGCTCTATGAGCATCATTCCCCTCTGACACCTCAAAAATGACCAAGGATAACTAAAACCAGTGATCTGTAGTTTTAAACAATCCTAATTACTTGTGGTTTCCCTTTTCTTTGTGCTGTGGTATGCCCTCTTTCCCCACAATCACTAGCAGTGGAAACAGTTTTGAAAAGTGAAAAATGAAGGAAGGTGTGTGCTTGCTTGTGTGATACTAAAGTAGCACAAACATTGAGAGGAAGCCTTCTGGTCTTCCTCAGTCTCGAAGGGGCAGAAACCCCAGCAGAAGAGCAGTTGTAATGATAGAGAGGGAAGAAAAGCAGGCCGGATCCTCAGAACTGGGGAAAAAATGAAAAGAGTCCAATAAACAGTCAAACACCAAAAATATCACCTTAAAGAGTCAGTTTCAGGAGACCTTTGGGCCTCTGGCTGGCCTTCCTTAGGCTGGGCCCTGTCTTCTGGCTCTGCCTTCACTCCTAGGCCTTCTTTCCTGTGCTCACCCACCTTGCCACTTAGCCAACACTCAGTGTGAGGGGAAGAGGCCAATGATACTGACTCCATTTCGGGCAGAGAAACTGCAAGAGGGAGAGATGGATGACTCATCTAAGTTAAGATGGTCAGCATGGGATTGATGAGAAAATGGATACTCCGGGAGGAGTGTGGACAGAGGCCCACCTTCTATAAAGAAACGTTCTGGGACCCAGTGGAAGCCAATATCCCCCCATCCCAATACTCATCCCCTCCACAAGAGATTCACCTAAGAAATGATGTCTTCCTTCTAAACCAGTTTATTATTATCATTCATTAAAATTCACCAATCAACAGTAGTGCCTGACTTGGCAGTAGGCAGTAACATGTTATTTGGTTGACAGCCAAACTATCTTAAAATGTAATCACTCTTTCAACACTCTGTTCCTTTGAGCATGACTGACCCACCAGCGCCGTTCTGAACATTGAGTGCAGCTGAGTTCCAAGCACTGTTCGGCCTTCTACGTCCGAGCCTCCAAAACCTCACCCTTTTTTCAAACTCTCCAGTGTAAGATGTGTCTTGGAACTTCTAACAGCCCTCTGCACGCCCGTCTTTGTTCACTGAGCACACGGCCCAGCACCCTTCTCTTGAAAGCCGGAAAAGCATGTTGCCCTGGATGAGAAATAGATGGGGACTTTGGAAAGAAGCTAATGGTGTGTAAAGGGTGTTGCGTAGGAGGGGCATGGGGCCAAGAGCTGGGACAGAGTGGCCAGATTTCAGAAGGTCACTTGGGTTTAGGAAGTGAGGCTCTGTGGGAGGTGGGGAAGGTGAGTATCTGCGCAGTGAGCGATGTCACCTGGGCTGATTTCATGGTGGTGATTACTGAGTGATTTCTGGATTAGCCTTTCACACGTGTGGGTTCACTGCACACTGGCCACTTCCTCCTCCAGCTCCTTGTTTTCTTTGCTTCTGACCCTTTCCCCCACCTCTCTTTTCTCCCCTCACTCACTCAGGAAGATTTAAATGAAGGCATTTTTAGGTCAGCAGAGGACAAACAGCTTCAGAGAACAAGTGTGGTGTAGTGAGGTAAGGAGCTATGAGACCAGCACGCAGGACTCACGCTGCCCCTGCAGGGTGAGGCCCATGAGGCACTCAACTAGAGTACAGACTTCTGGGGGCACCAAAAAACTCAGTACTCAAGATAAATCAAAATTTCAAACAATGTTTAAAAAATCAAATTGGCAAATATGGCTTATGAGCTGCCCCCTGTTTCTGTAAGTAAAGTTTTGGTGAGGAAATTGGGTCATGTCTGTGGACCAAACAAGACAAATTCTGCTCTAGAGAGAGCTCAGCTTCCAATTTTATCCAGAAACAAGCCAGAAGAGATTGAATTTCTTTATGGATCCTTAGAAAACTGAAAGGAGGCCATACTTCTGTGGCCACTTTGGATCAGAGCAGAAGCCTCAAGCCAGGGCAGCTTTGACTGCCTAGGTTACACCAGTTGGTGTGATGGCCAGTGACTTGTAAATATGAAGTGGGTTCTGTATCCCACCTCATGAAATTTTCTTTAATATTGATCTTCTATTTCCTACCTCCCTGGTTTTTAATACTCTTGGATGACTTAAATGATAGCATAATTATATGTTCCTCAAAGATTTGGTAGAACTCACTCATAAAACCACAGGATCCAAGACATTTTTTTTCTCACTTTTTTATATCTTACAGTTTTGCGGTTTTTTTAATTGAATGCCAGATGGTATGCATATGATAGTAGAGTCTAAGGTAAGTAGTATTTATGCCATGCCTGGAAATGGGAACACCTCCTTCTGTGCTCACCTATCAGTGGACTGGGTCGAGTGAATCCAGTCAAGATTTAAACCGAGTTTGAGTTTCATTGTCACTATGGTGACCTTCAGTGCACTACTGGTTTCCAATTCCTCATGTGTTAACTGGTGCTTGGGGTAAGGGTTGGGTTGCTGGAGGGTTTTTTTTCAGTGTTTCTTCTCTGCTCTCAACTGTAGAGCTTCACTGTGTGCCCACAAGGGGTCTTCACACTCACCTATTCCCTCAGCAGTAGACTGCTGTTGCTTGAGACTGGTGCTTGCTAGCTGGGTGGTGGGGTCAGGGGCTTTCTCTCTTATCCTGTCCACCTCAGTCTTAGGCAGGCTCTGTTGTCCTGGGTCTTGGGGGTGAGGGCTTTCTCAGTGGTCCCACGATTTCTCCAACATTAGTCTCCTCTAAAGATCTGGCCTCAGGATGGTTCCCTGAACCTCCTCTCGAGGTAGAGGGTTTTTTTCCTTTTTGCTGACCCCAGCTACATGGGTTTCAGCTCTGTCCTGGGGGAAGAGGTTCTGCTGCCCTTCTCTCCCCAAGCTGCAGCTTAACAACGTCAGGTGGGGTTTTGACATTCATGTAGCAGCTTGGTGAAGGTCCACGGAAAAGAACCTAGAAAAGTAGGTGCAAACTCCCCTTGTGCCCGCAGCTCCCAGTGGTTCCGTTCTCTCAAGTTAGCCCACATTTGACATTTAACAATTCACTAAAAATGTTAACTGGATTCTTCCTACCAGCTTGTGTGACCTACCACAAGTGAGCCAGGGCTCAGGTCCCAGCTTCCCTTGGAGGCTCCTGTCTTTCCTTGGTCTTCAGGCTGTTTTCCCTCTAACTTCAGCTCTTTGATGGATTCGAGAAAAATTATGGTTTTGTAGGTTATCAGACATTTCCTTGTTGGAAGAGTGAGAACAAAGCTCTTTCCAGCTTTCTACGTTCTAGGCAGAAGCAGACCATCCTTGGCACAATCTTTTTAAATGGGGCAATTTTAATTACTTTTTCAAAGTTTCCTAGGGATTAATATAGGGTTATCTCCTTTTCTTGAATCAGTTTTTGCAATGTACAGTTTCCTAGAAAATGCACATAGAATATATATATATATGTTTCACTCATAATTTTAAAATCTCCTCTGATTCTTTAGGTAT
Organism: Lipotes vexillifer; assembly: GCF_000442215.2. NCBI lineage: Eukaryota > Metazoa > Chordata > Mammalia > Artiodactyla > Lipotidae > Lipotes > Lipotes vexillifer. Next base: position 2,389,950 of record NW_006793764.1, read on the forward strand.
GTCACCTTTCCGTTTCTTCAACATTGCTATTTGTGTCTTTACACTTTTTCCTTGATGAGACAAGAAAGCTATTTTACTAGTTTTTTTCAAAGATACTTGTTCATGTACTGATCTTTTCCAAGAGTCAGCACATTTGGTTTTATTATTCAGGCCTTTTTAAAAAGGCCTTTGTGTGGGCTTCCCTGGTGGCGCAGTGGTTGAGAGTCCGCCTGCCAATGCAGGGGACACGGGTTCGTGCCCGGGTCCGGGAAGATCCCACATGCCGCGGAGCGGCTGGGCCTGTGAGCCATGGCCGCTGAGCCTGTGCGTCCGGAGCCTGTGCTCCGCAAAGGGAGAGGCCACAGCAGTGAGAGGCCCGCGTACGGCAAAAAAAA
>NW_006793764.1:2390333-2397301 GCF_000442215.2 Lipotes vexillifer
AAAAAAAAAAAAAGAGCAAAATATATAAACATATAAATGATAGAAAAAGAAATGAAAATAGCCCTTAAATAATGAAAAAATATTCAACCTTACTTGTAATAGGAAAAACACTAAAATACAATTGCTCACCAATCAGATTGGTAAATCTCAAAGTCTGACAACACATTCTGTTGGTAAGACTTAGGAAAAGGCACTCACTCTCATATGTTACTCGTGGGAACACAAAATCTAGCAAAATTACATTTGTATTTTTCTTCTGACCCAGAAATCACACTTCTGGAGATTCGTTCCAAAGATACACTGGCAAAAACCCAAAACTATAAATGCATACATCCACTCATTACAGCAACACTGTTTATAGTTACATAAGACTGGAAACACCCAAATGGCTATGAATAATGGCTCAAAAAAAAAACTAAGGTACATCCACATAATACAGTGTTATACAGTTGTAAAGGAATGAGTAATATTTTTATATTATTATAGAATGATATCCAAGATATACTGATAAGATAAAAAGTCAAAGTAAACAACAGAGTTTAGAGTACAAAAAAAGGAGTAGTTGATAAAACAGTGGTAGGTACATGCCAGTATAAATTTGTCCAAACGCACAGAATGTACAACATCAAGACTAAATCCTAATATAAACTATGGGCTCTAGGTGATAATAATCTATCACTATAGGTTCATCAGTTGTGGGGTTTGATAATGGAGGAGGCTATGCATGTGAGTGTGGCATGGGATATATGGGAAATCTCTGCACTTCCGTTCAATCTTGCTGTGAACCTAAAAATTGTTCTAAAAAATAAAGTCTATTAAATAAAGTCATTTTATAAAAGAATGGGATAAAAAATATATATGTATCAATGCCTGTATATTTTCAAAAGGAAACAATGAAAGTATCAAACAAAAATAATTTTTAAAAAAATGATTACCTTTAGGAAGAGGGAGGTAAAAGTGTAGGAGGGACAAGATTGGAAAACAGACTTGTCCTAATGTGCCTTTTAAAAATAGTTTTGACATTGGAACTATACACACGCTTTATATAATTAAAACAAAATTAAATTAAAACTGAAAGACAGGGCAATCCCTAAATATTTTCTTTTTTAAATGAAGGACTTGAGGTTCCTGGTTCTGATGTATGGAACTTGGAAGTTGCCACACCATCCTAACAAGTAAGGAGCTAAATAGACTGAAAAATCAACAATTTTCTTGGATTCATGAGAGTCAGGAGGACACAAGGCAAACCACTGCCTCCAAGATTAGAAAGACTGACAGGTGAATACAGGGAGTCATGGCTTCCTGGAGCCCCTTGAGACCAGGAACCATGGTAGGGACTAGTGCCAGTGCGGGAAGACACTGCACTGAAAATTGAATTGAAAATTGAATTGAAAATTGCTGGAGACTCCCTGTGGACAGCTCTGAGAGTTAACAACTCCGGAGGGGCCCCGTCAGAGGTGGACCCCTGCACAATATTGTGAGATTTACTTCTAGGAGCTCAACCAAGTTCCCACAGTAAATACTGGGGGGAAATCTCCTCATGCTTCTGGCAGGGGGAGGGGAAAAGGAACCATTGTGAAATATCCCTGAGCACTCTGTTCTTCTTGAGGCCTGCCCTCAGGAGAAACTAGTTAAGAGGAGCCTAACCGATATGGGAGAATGGAAATACCCAACTCTAGCTGGCTCTAGCCTTTGATATGGAGGAAGATAAATACCCAAATTCATCCCGTCTAGCCATCCTGTCCCACTTAAGGGGGGAGAAACAAAACAAAACTGAGAACACTTGTGAAGTTCACAGTCCAGAGGACACAAGCTCACTAAAAACCTGAGACACAAACATTCTCATTCCATAGCTTCAGAACACTTGTCCTCCCTACCACCTCTCCACCACATTACTAAGGGCCTGTTTACTGCTATTCCTCTTACCTGGTACATCATGTCCAGCTGTCAACAAAGAAACAAACAACCAAGCAAAAACAAGGCCTACCAAAGGGCAAAAAACAGCGTTTGAAAGATTAGAACCAGACATTGTAGGGATGTTGGAGTTACCAGACCAGGAATTTAAAACAACTGTGATTAGTATGCTAAGGGCTCTGATGGATAAAGCAGACAGCGTGCAAGAACAGTTGACAATATAAGCAGGTAGAAATCCTAAGAAATAACCAAAAAGTAATGCTAGAGATAAGAAACACTGCAGTAGAAATGAAGAATGACTTTGATGGCGTGTGTAGACTAGACACAGCTGAAGAAAGACTGAGCTAGAGAATCTATCAATCCTCAAAATAGCAAAGTAAAGGGAACAAAAGACTGGAAAAAAACCCCAAAACAACAGAAGAGACTATCCAAGGACTGTGGGACAACTACAAAAGGTGTGGTATGTGTAATGGGAATACCAGAAGGAGAAAAGAGAAAGGAACAGAAGGAATATTTGAAACAAATAAGGACTGAGAATTTCTCCAGATGTCAGACACCAAATCAGAGATCCAGGAAGCTCAGAGAACACCAAGCAGGAAAATGCCAACAAACAAACAAACAAATACATCTGGGCATATTTTCTGGCTACAAATTAAAAAAAAAAAAGAAATAGGAAACAAATAAAGCTAACTCCTGATCAGGTTGATAACAAACCATAATGAAAATAATTATTTTAAGTAAATTTAAAATGCAGTATTTTCACTTAGTGGAAAAGACTTTAATGAAAAACAAAACAAAAGCAAAACTTAGGAATAAATCCTACTATGTATTAAGTAGTCTTATTGTTAGTAAGAATATAAAGTATTATTTTCAAATTTTTATATGTGTATGATAGGATAAGCCAAACAGGTTAATGTCAGTATGGACAAAAATTTCAGCATAAGATACACGTAAAAATCAAAGTTAAATAAGATCTGCATAGTCTTAAATTTTAGCTTGAAAAAGCACTTATGAATTCATGATTTATTTTGCTATTTATGAAAATTCCATATAATCTGGCACTGAAAAGACTTTTAGAAACAATGACAACCCAACAGCAAAGAGCATCCATAGCACTCAGATTGTGGTCTCTCACCAAAATAAACAAACAAAACAAAACAAAACAAAAAAACCAACCATCTTTGTAAAAAAAATGGTTGATTCTAGGTCTTGGGCAGAAGACCTAGGAGATATAATAACGACCCTCAAAACAAGGAAACTAACAAAAACTGCAGGAGTTATGCCTAAGAGGTGTAGGAGCAAACCTGAAGGGGCCCTTACTAGCCTGCACTCATCCTCTGCACTACATATTGACATTTTGAACCAAATAATCCTTTGCAGTGGGGCTTACCTGTGCCCTGTTGTACACGGTTTAATAGCAGCCCTGAGCTCTATCCACTAGATACTCAGCCATGGCAATCAAAAATGTCTCCAGGCATTGGTGAATGTCTCCTGGGGGTCAAAATTGTCCCTAGTTGAGAACCGCTGCACTAGCCCAAGATGGGGCAACCTGGGACCCAAAGTTTCAAAAAGTGTAATGAATAGAAACAAATAAATTACCTAAAAACCCATGACTTCATAATATTTCCTCAGCTCTGAAAAATAGTCCTCTCTGACTTTTGAATGCCCTTCTATCTATTGCCTTTGTTCCCTCCATTACAAAACTCTCTAGACAGATGTAGTAGCTTCTGGAAATATCTTCATATCTTTGCACTGTTTTGAAAGAGCTCCTCGGCCCAGTGTTGCAGCTCATTAAAATAATATTCATCTGTGCCCATGTATGGTCAGGCCACCCAAGGTGGCTGTTCTCCTGGTCTCTGTACATCCCCTGCCTGACCAGTGCCAGCTTCACCTACACGCTACTCACCTGACTGACCTCCTTTTTACATACTCGCCTCAGGCCCCAGCTGATGATTGTTCTTATCAAGGGGGCAGTGAGGGGCGTGCCCTCTGCCGGTTTCCCTGGTAACCAGTGAGTGCACCTGCTGTCAATCCCCCTATAACTGGCAATCTCCCCTCCCCCGGGAGCGAAGCCTGCCATGTTGTCCTGCCCGCCGTTGGCCGCACACAGTGGGGTGTCGCTCCAGGACCTTTCTTCAGACAAGTAAGCTCCCCCATCGGTTAAACCATTGATGTCTCTGTCGCTGATCCCGGGCTCTTTCTTCGGTCTTGAAGCTGGGCGAGTACAGGCCTTGTAGGCCTGCGGGGTGCCGCTCAACAGCCCGTTTGAATATTCAGCCCAATTTTTTTTTTTCTTTTTTTTTTTGCGGTACGCGGGCCTCTCACTGTTCTGGCCTCTCCCGTTGCGGAGCACAGGCTCCGGACGCGCAGGCTCAGCGGCCATGGCTCACGGGCCCAGCCGCTCCGCGGCATGTGAGATCTTCCCGGACCGGGGCACGAACCCCTGTCCCCTGCATTGGCAGGTGGACTCTCAACCACTGCGCCACCAGGGAAGCCCTCAGCCCAATTTTAAGTAATGGTGATTCTATTTTCAATAATCCAGTCTGTGTATTTCTTTCACAAGGCTGCTTTTCTATTTTATGGCTGCAATAATCATCCCAGTGAATGAAGGTTCTGACTAAAGAGCCACCTTCTAGGGTGTGTAGAGTAGAATGTTGCAGATATGCAGGTAGATTATCTTCGTGTGGGAGATGCCTCTCCCCAGCGTAAGAGGTCTGGGAACCTCTTATATCAGAAGCATCTTGTGCTTTCTCTTTCTTGTCACCTCTTCCCACTCTAATTCTTGTTGTTATACGGGGAGACTTATCAAGTTCTGCCCTACTCCTCTGTCCGGAGTCAGCCCTTCTGATAGGAGACCACCCAGCTTCACTGGTTGAAACAGTTGCTGAGGCTTTAACATAGGAGCAGACATCATTCGTGCCAGAACTTCAGCATATGATGCACATGCGTGGATCACGATAAGCCCCTCAGTTCATAATACAATCTTTTAGTTTATTTACCAGATAATTATTGACAAGGCCCCTCCCTACCCTGTACTGTTAACCCTGAGCTTGAAGTTCCTCTAGAAAGTTAGTGCACAAAACAGCTGTTACCTTTGCAGTGTCCTTCTGCTGGCTTTTCCCCCCCCTCCCGCTTTTATTGCTCTTTCAATCCAATTCTATCTTTCCTCTGTTTTCCAGGATAATATCTTCACATTATCTGATCTTTGATTGTAACTTTTCTTGTTTGGTATTTCAGTGGAATTTAGTGGGGAAAGAAAAGCAGACAGGTGTGCTCAGCCTGCCAATTTGATCCCCATATTTTTTCTGAGTGTATGAGTAGAACAACATATGTTTTCGAAAACATTATTTTTAATGAATGGCCTTCATAGTTCATCATACCGGAGTATATATACTAATTTTCTTCTCTTTCTTCACCACTAAATCATAAGGTCCTTGAGGAGAGAGAATAATGTTAGCTTTGTAGATCCTTAAGACTAATTGAAATGTCTGGCATGTAGCAGTTCATAACCATTCCTGATTCAATCGGATTTTTTTTTTTTTCAGTTGAATAGGTGAGAACAAATGTAGAGACTTGGGGTAGCAGGTGGAGAGAGAAAGCAGGGAGGAAGGTTGATTTGGGAACAGAGAACACTAACTGTGTGCGTTCCTGTGTTTCTATGTGATTCCCCCTCTCCTACATTTCTGTGCTTTTGCAGCAGTTGATCCTTGTGCAGCCACTATGGAAAATAGTATGGCGATTCCTCAGAAAATTAAAAATAGAACAACCATATGATCCAGCTATTCCACTTCTGGGAATATATCCAAAGGGAAAAAAAAAAACCCCACTAATTTGAAAAAATATATGTACTCCTAGGCTCATTGTAGCATTAAGTACTGTAGCTAAGATATGGAAGCAACCTAAGTGTCCACTGACGGATGAATGAATAAAGAGTATATGAGATATATACACACACAGACACATACACACATGGAATACTACTCAGCCACAAAAAGAAGGAAATCTTGTGACAACATGGATGGACCTTGAGGGTATTATGCTAAGTGAAATAAGTCAGGCAGTGAAAGATAAATACTGTGTGATTTCACTTGCATGTGGAATCTAAAAAACAAAACAAAACCAACACCCAGATACAGAAAACAGGTTGGTAGTTATCAGAGGGGGGAAGTGGGTGGGTAACGGGTGGGTAAAATTGGTGAAGGGTGTCACTTGAATAGTGATGAATGGCAACTAGACTTATGTGTTGATCACTTTGTAGTATATATAAAGATTGAATTATTATGCTGTACACCTGAAACTAACAAAATGTCATACACCAATTTTACCTCAATGAAAAAAAAAGAAGTTGATCCTTAGTTGGGCTGGGAAATATGGATGTTGAGATTTTCCTCTCTCTTTCTAAAGCCCTAGAAAGAAGAACTTATCTTTGGAGCACAATGTTTCTTTCAGCACATATCACAGTATGTATAAAATACTCCAGAAGGGATGTGTTTCTAAGTTACAGGTGTAGTAAGAAATATAAAGATGGTGTTGATCTGCTCAAGTTGCTATTTACTGCCTCAGAAGGATGAGTCATTCTGTTTATGTTGAGAGACTGAAGTCAAGACTCCTCACAGCCAAGAGTGTAATCAAGTCGTGAAAATGCTATGATAGGAACTGTAAACTCTCATGGGATTGTGACATTCAGATTGTTAGAAACCTTTATGGAAGCGTATTGGGATGAATAGTTCACTACACTTGAACAAGTATTGGAAATCAAACCAAGAAGGCATAAGACAACATTATACTCACATATCATCAAACCTAGAATTATTTTTTCAAATTTTATAAATATAACTGGGAGCCTCAAAATCTGATGATTCCGATTTTCTATCCACAAAAACTGAAAAACAAATCCAGTCTTATTTTTTTCTCTTTCACCCCCTGCCCTTTCTTTTTGACCATGCCATGAGGCATGTGGGATCTTAGTTCCCTGACCAGGGATCGAACCCATGCCCCCTGCAATGGAAGTGTGGAGTCTTAACCACTGGACTGCCGGGGAAGTCCCTCTTTCC
>NW_006793764.1:2397382-2403393 GCF_000442215.2 Lipotes vexillifer
TCTTTCCCTTTTTTCAATGCATCTATTTATTTACTATGAGTCACTGGTGTCTAGCAAGCATAAAGTTGAATAATTTATTAAAATGTTCCTTTCTCTAAATGAGAAGTCATGTTTATAAGTAAACTGTCATCTCTTCACATATAATAGTTTCATAGATTTTTAAAATCAATAGGGGCCCAAATTTATTTCTTTTTTGAAAGATGAGTGAAAGAAGATTGGTGAGGACAACTTGCTGCTGATGAATAGGAAAGAGTTAGCAGTGAATACCTTGGTTTAAATTGAAATATGTATAGTTTCTCACATCTCATGGTCCAACATGGAAAACACCTAAAACAATTGTGATAACAATTTGTTGAGTACCACCATGTACCAGGTACCACTCATTTACTATTTCTAATTCTTACAACAATACCACAAGGTAAATATCATAAGCTCCATTCAAGATCGGAGGATGCTGAGTTCTGAGAGAATCAGTGACCAAGGTCATTTAGAGCCTGTCTGCAAACCCTAATGGGCTCTATATCCTACACTCTTCATTGTATATCACAGTGCCTCTCTTGACAGCTCCGTTTAAGTCTGGTGATTTTACTTGATTAATTTACAAGTGATAGACATTGATTGCTGCTTCTAATGGATTTTGTAAAAATTCTAGACTCACAGTATTACCATTTACAAGTGTATCAATCAGGATGGGGTAGGCTTTGCTTTGTGGCAACCTCCAGATCTCAGTGACTTTCAATGACAAAAGTTTATTTCTTGTTCACTCACCATGGCCATCATAGATCAGCTGGGGCTCTGTCATAAGTTGACATTATCCCAGCTGAGGGAGGAATTATTCTCTAGAGCATGAACAGTCACAACAGCCAAGAAGATGACCTAAAGGGTCTTGCACTGGTGATTAAATTTTGTCCCAGATGTGTCACACATCACTTTACTTACAACTCATTGGTGCTAATTGGCCACATGTCCCCAGCCAACCATAGGGGACCAAGAAGTGAAAACCTGTTATAGACCCAGAAGACTCTAATAGCCAGAAATATTTGGTGAGTGGCATTAACTCTTAACAGGTTTGCACCTCGGTGCTGGGGGGAGCACAGAGAGTAAGGCATGGTCTTTGTCTTTAGAAAACTTAGTGTGAGACATGCAAAAAATCAACCATAAGGCAAAGGAAAATAAATTCTAAAGTAGTATAAGCATCGCATTAGAGGAACACGGAGGAAAGAATGATTAATTTTAAATGGTGACACTACAGAAGCCTTTGCAGAGAAGAATACAGATGAGCTTTAAAAGCTTGAAGGATTTCAAAGCATTGAAGGATTTTATAGACCCCCTTTTCTTCTCATCATGTGTTCTCTGAATTAGAGTATTCAAACCGTGGGTAGTAACCCATTGTAAGGCCATTAAATCAACGTAGAAGTTTTGACCAGCACAGAGGAAAAGAACAGAGAATCACCGCACATCAGAGGTGAGAATTGTTCAGGGTAATTTGTTTCTGGGATGTGTGTGTGTGTGTGTGTGTGTGTGTGTGTGTGTGTGTGTGTGTGTGTGATGTAAAATACATTTCTTACTGTAGATCCTCATCAAAATTTTGAGAGGGGCTTCCCTGGTGACACAGTGGTTGAGAGTCTGCCTGCCGGTGCAGGGGACACGGGTTCGTGCCCCGGTCCGGGAGGATCCCACATGCCGCGGAGCGGCTGGGCCCGTGAGCCATGGCCGCTGAGCCTGCGCGTCTGGAGCCTGTGTTCTGCAATGGGAGAGGCCACAACAGTGAGAGGCCTGCGTACCACAAAAAAAAAAAAAAAAAAGTTTGAGAGCCACAGGTGTATATGGTCTCATTATTTCTTTGACTCCCAAACCTTTGTCTTTACCTGTCTATCTCTATCAATTCCAAACCCATATCTTCAACTGCCTGCTTAACATATCTGCTCAGAAAGCACAGAGCAGTTCACAGTCAAAGCTCCTTTTGCCATCATCCCTTCCAGGCCTGCTCCCATCCCTACCCCACTGCCAGCTCCAAACCTCCCTTGTTTCTTGCATCAGCCATCTACCCATCTTTCATGACCATCTACCCACTAGGCAAACTGGAACCCTGGGAGTCATTCTTGGCCCTTTACACACTACATTCTCTGTCTCCCAATTTTATTTCATGCCTATATAGCTTTCAAAAAGGTATTTTTGCAATAACTTTCACCCCTCTCCCTTACATGCTACCATCCTGATGCAAACTACTGTCATCTCCCTTCTGGACAAGGGCATTTGCTTCCTAATTTGCCTCTCCACAGCATCTCTTGGCCCTTTCCAATCCATTCTTCACTCTGCAGACAGAGGGATCTATTAACCATGTCATTGCCCTACTAAAATCGAAAGGTAAAGCCACAAATCAATCTGGCTTGAAAGGTCCTCTTTAACTAGTCCCTGACCATCTCCCCTGTCTCTCCCTCATAGCTTCCCATCTGGGGCTGCTCTCAGCCTTTCGTACGTACCATCCCATCTCATGTTTGGGTCTCTGGAGATGCTTTTCTTTCCAGGAGCCCTCTTCTCCCCTCATCTCTTAATGTATCCAAGCTTCCCTTATTCCTTGAAGTCTCAGAAGGCTGTCACCTCCTTAGGGAGGCCTTCCTTGGCTTCTGAGTAACATTAGGTCCTTCCAACATAACGCATAGCACAATTGTAATTATTTACTTGTTCTAAGGTCTATATTCCCCATGAGACTCTCAGCTCCATCAAGGCCAAGAATGCATCTGCTGTGCTTCTTTGCCTTGGAACCACAGTGCCATGCCCAGGGTCTGGTATACAGCAGAGGCTCAATCATTCTTTTTGGATAGATTGAAGAAGACTGTGTTTAAGACGTTTCTTTAAATAATGATGGTGGCCAATTGTGATGTTACATCCTCGAAAGAATACCTGATTGCCTGAAAGTGGAACGTTGCCATGTGACCTTTTCTGGGAGGTTTGGATTTCTTTGATATTCCAGATAAGGGCTGTCAACTCCAGCTCAACTTCATCTGTCTAACAGAAGCGTGTGTTCACCAGGTGTCTGTCTGTGCTACTCCTCCGACAGTAAGTTGCTGGCTAATCAGATCCCTACAATGAAATCGTTCATCCCCATCGGACTTCTCTGTGTCGCTAATGATCAGAACACACATTCAGAGATGTGACTTAGTGACACCTGAAGTGGCGTGATTCTCTCTCTGCCTCCTACTGCCTATCATTCTTTTTCTATCTCTTCTGCTCCCCTGCCAACCTCAGGCCTACAGACAGAGAGGCACCAGCAAGGCCACTGACTCCTGATAACGGAGGCCTCACTTATTTTACTTTTCATGCCCTTCAATGTGTTATTCCTCCATCTGTCCCCAGGAGATACTACAATCATCCCCTTGGCCTTGGCCTCTCTTTGAAGTTGAAAATTAAAATGAGTTTTCTCCAGTTGCTTTAAGTAATATAGTTAAATATTACAGTGTGGTTGACCCCTGCCTCCCGACATCTCCCCTTTGACGTGATTCTGACCAGCCTGCTGATCAGACAAACATGGGTGAGCTACAGAAGGGAGTTAGCAGGGAAAGGGACATGTTATACTTTAATTTAAAAAAAAAGAAAAACAGCCATTTCACGTTCCCAAGAAAGTTACCTTGGGACAGGCCATGGAGGCGCACATACTGCATTCTGTAGAAACTACAAAGGCCAGGCCTCACTCGGGGTCCATCTTCCCTTCTGCACCAACCAGTGCAGGAGATGTGAAAGGGGCGGCTCCTTCCTGCTGCTGGTGAAGAGCCTGCACACACATGTGGGGACTCTGCCGGTGTCTCCATCACTTGGAGCCCCAGCACTGCTCAACAAAGAGGAAGCACAGGCCTTTTCCTACCTTTCCAAGCCACTGGCCAGATGCAAAACACACACTTGTTCCCCCATTAGGCTATGGGGAGACCTCTGCTGGTGGAGCGAGTTCAAACTGTGTTTAAATAAAGTCCCTGGCAGTGTTTCCCCTTCTCTGTCCATTCAGAGACAGAAAAGGCTGAGGTGGCTGCTGTGTCTTCTTGGCTTTGGGGAAGGATGTCTGCTATGGTTCCCAAAGAAGCTCCAGGGAAGTCATCCCACTGTTAATGACCATTCTGCCTCTGGGGACTATTCGCCTTGTCTTCACTCATGTGAGAGTCCACATCTTATTTTATGTGGACTCTTAAAATTATTTTCTCTCTCTACTTTGCCCTCTTTCCAGTGGAATATGTCTTGGCGAATTAATTGTTTTTCTTTCTTCACATGCTTCCTGTGTGAGTGCAATGCTCTGTACACCAAACTAATGCAGCCTTGGCTTAGTTTGGGTTCCCTGGAAATAGGCTCTGTGATAGAGAGCTGCATGCAAGTTCATTAGGGAGTGCTCTAGGGGGCTGTACAAGTAAGGATGTGAAAAAGCCAGAATTGGGCAAGGGGAAAAGCTGTCCCACGATGGGGCTGCAACCCAAAGGCTTTAGCCAATTGTGCAGGGATCTCTGCAGCTGGATGGCCCTCCAGAGGTGTCCCAAAAGGAAGCTAGGGGCCAGGCCTTTGTTTCCCTATATCAGCCGGTCACTGGCCACAGGCTGTCCTTAGGAAGGGGTTTATTCTTGGACCAGGTCAGGTAGTTCCCTTCAGCGGAGGGGAGTTCCTGGGGACGGGGAAAGCAGTGAGCTGCCCATAGCTGATAATCCCAGCAACTGGCAAGGGATGCGGCAGCCCTCATCTCAGGGAATACCGCTGCATTGGCTCCAAGGCTGAATTTGGTCTTCAGATACATGTTTTTCTTTCCACAGTATTTTAAAAAATGAGTGATTCCATAAAATAATCTAGATACTTAGCTTCTCCTAAAGTCAAAAGAACTGGTGAATCAGTCAGAGTCCAGGCAGGCAAACAAAACCCACACTGGGTATTTCAACAGAGATTGAATGTAGTGGGGTCATTAAACAAGTGTAGGGGAGGCTGAAAAGTAAAAATGGGGGACATCGTGGTACCCACATGTAGTAACTGCAGGAAGGAGCCACCGCTCCTGGGGTTGGCAGAATGAAAGGAATAAACAGGGGTTATCAAAACCCAGGAGCTCAGAGAAATGGGGTCTGTGGAGCTGGGTAGGAGGAGCCCCCTGTGAAGAGGTGGGAGCCCCTGGGGCAGCTGCTGGTTCCTTTGTGGGGACACAGGCTGATTCTGGGAGTGGGAAAGAAAGCTGGCATCTGAAACCAGATGTTGCTGCTGGCGTGAAAGTAACTGCCGGGGTGAGGCTGGCACCTCCAACAAGCAAACAGGCACAAGGGACTTTTGCTCCCTCCTGTCTCCCGCCGTCCAGGCTCCCTCTACTGCCCTCTGCTGACAGAACCTACCAGGAAGGCAGTTGACAAAAGGGAAAGGCCCCAGCATCGCTAAACTGAATGTAGAATAGATAATAGCTTAACAACCGACACGTCGCGGCGATTCTGCATCCATGGTCCTGCACGGTAACAATCAAGGAGCTGCACCTCAGCTGCCTTTTTTAAAAAAGTGAAGTATAGTCGATTTAAAATGTTTCCAAGGTACGGCAAAGTGATTCCTTTATACGCATATATTTTTTCATATTCTTTTTTGTTATGGCTTATTACAAAATGTTGAATATAGTTCCCTGTGCTATACAGTAGGACCTTGCTGTTTCTCTATTTTATATATAGTCGTTTGTATCTGCTAATCCCAAACTCCTAATTTATCCCTCCCCCACTCCCTTTCCCCTTTGATAACCATACGTTTGTTTTCTATGTCTGTGAGTCTGTTTCTATTTTGTATATAAGTTCATTTGTATCATATACTAGATTCCTTCTAAAGAAGCTTACTTAGTATGATTATTTCTAGGTCCATCCATGTTGCTGCAAATGACATTATTTCATTCTTTTTTTTATGTCTGAGTAATATTCCATTGTGTATGTGTGTGTGTATATGTATATATATATATATATATATATATATATATATATATATATATATATATATACACACACCACATCTTTATACATCTA
>NW_006793764.1:2403467-2406114 GCF_000442215.2 Lipotes vexillifer
TATATATACATATACACACACCACATCTTTATCCATTCATCTGTCGATGGACATTTAGGTTGCTTCCATGTCCTGGCTATTGTGAATAATGCCCTCAGCTGCCATTTTAAAGAGACAGGTCAGGTGCCCTCCAGTTCACTGATCCCACCTGGCCAGTGTCTCACTCATTTACCTTCCCAGCCGGGCCCTTGTGGGCTTCTGTTTGCTACCCAAAACTATTGCCCCCAAAGGATCCACATCTTCTTGAGGAGTTCCAGGAATGAGTATGGGCATGGGATTTAATGCCCCATGCATTAATCACAGCCAGTACCACTACATGATGTTTTTCCTGGGCCTAAATTCTCCTCTGTCTTCTCCCCGAGTCCATAGGCACCCTCGCCAAGCCCCTCTGGCTGAGAGAAGGTTGGGGACTTCCCATTCCTGATTTTTCTGGAACCTGGTTGTACCACTCAGTGCTGGGTTTGTAACCTGTCTGTCCGTCACCCTCCTCTTTTGTTTTCCCTCACTATCTTTGTCCATTGAAGAGGGAGCTGTGTGTAAGACCAGGCTGTTTTTCACAGCATGTGACTCAGCAAATGCTGTCTTGAGGGAATCAAAATTGTCTTGAGACAGACCAAAGCCCCAAGTGGAACTATTTCCCCCTGATATGGATTTGTTTTGTTTTGTTTGAAAATTGATGTGATCAGGAATTGGCAAAAAAGTCACATTTTTCTGGCTTTCTAAGAAAGGCTACAAACGTTTTAGCAAAATAGTAGATAGCATTGGAGCCAATGATCATTTTGGAAATCAAGACCCTCGGACCCAGACTATAGAAATATGGGTCATAGGTCTTCAGAGCCTTCCAGCTTTCCGAGCGTGGAGCCACCGATTGGTTCAGGAGAAGGAGGCCGATGGGGCATCAGGTGGGAAGAGCACAGTGTCTGGAGGGGCCTAGGTCTGGCTGCCCCTCACTGCTTAGGGTCCATGGGCAGGGTCCTGCAACGCAAAGGCTCAGTGTCCTGACCCTGATGTGAAGGGGAAGTGGATTCTGTGATCTCCCTTGTTTTCCAATGGTTTTAAGATATTCAAAATTGAACTTTCCCATCTATCCTTACCATCTACTCCTTAGGACCCCTAGCAGATAAGCAGATTCCTCAGATCAGTAGCCCTCCAAGCATCTTTACCCTGCCTCTGCTGAATGTGAATTGTCACACCCACCTGACGCTTAGCCCACCCCTGCTCTGCTGAAGCAAGGACAAGTGAGATCCCACACCTGTGCTTTATTTCAAGCACAGAACTATATAGTCTTTTTAAGAAGTGACCATTGATCATAGTGACTTATTGAGTGCCTACTGTGTGCCTGGCTTTGTGTATATGTGATGTCTACACCTCTGAGGTTGTTCTCATTTTCGGATAGAAACCTGAGGCTCAGGGCAGTCAGATGACACAGGGCAAGGAAGGGACAAACTCAGATTTGGAATCCAGAGCACATAGTAAGAAAATGACGTTTGAGAGTCTTTTATTCGTTATCATTATGTTAAGGAGAAAGTCAAGTTCAGTTTTATTCTGGCATTAATGCATACTTTAAATTTTACTTTTTGTCTTATGTTTTGGTTTTAATATATTTTTAACACCTCAGTAACACCTGCTTCTCTCCACTCCCCTGTTCCTTCTTCACAAAGAGAAAGCAAATCTCTGATCTTGGCAGGCAGGAGAATCAAGCTAGAAGTTAATAACATTGTTTTGCATGAATTCTATCTGTTTTCAAGGTTACCTCCTATTTATGGCAAGTGATACTGATTTTCCACCTACATTTCGAGACATGAAGTTTCCTTTTGAAGTAAACTTAAATTTTAAAAAAATTTTATCAAGTTAAAAAAAAAAATCAGTACCTAATAGCTGAGGTGTATTGGCTGTAGCAAATATCATGCGGGCATGACCTTGCATAATGTTTCTGACCATCTCTGTGCCTCAGTTTCACCAGGATATGAATAACACCTACCTCCCAAGGTTGTTGTGAGGATTAAATGTGTTAACCTATGTCAAGGGCATAAAGGGCATAAAGCTCTACATAGGTGATAGCCAGTGTTATTATAATGCAAATGTGTGACATTTAGAGACTATTTCCATTTGGTTCTTGTGTGTCTCCTGAGGAAATGCAGGCTGATAAAGCAATGACAACCAGGGGCATCCAACTTTTAAACACAGATTTATTGGTAAAAGCCATACCTAGTTCCACACTATTCTGTAAATTTTGCAGAGTGTGGGGAAAATTTTACTGTAATTGATTGTAATCAGCATGCAATTTACCTTTTAAAAATTCATACTGTGTTTATGACTATGAGGAACTTAGAGCTTTCGAAGCGCTTTATTTTTAACACGCTCTCCCTGCCACCCCCCTTATCCACACACCCACAAAAAATTGAGAACAGTAGTCAAGCTGTGGAGATTGCTTCAGTAATCATTTACCAAGTACTAAGCTTATTAAGAAAAGTCCAGGGACTTTTAGCACGTATTTCACTCACATGGGGCATCATTATGATGAGGTAAAACTTTGGCGTCTTCTCAAACAACCAAATATCTGGAAATACAAAGCGGAATCTGTGTGTAGAGGTGAACTTTTAAAAGAGCTCGTGGGGCATATTTTAGTGTTACCGCAGAGTTTCAG
>NW_006793764.1:2406209-2410610 GCF_000442215.2 Lipotes vexillifer
TTTCAGGAGGAATTAGCTTTCAACAACCCGCCACGTAATTGTGGAGATGAAAGGCTGGTGTGAGGTGTTGGTCATGGGAGACTGAAATGAAGCTTACCTGGGCTCTCAGGTGTGAGGTATTTAGTAGTCGGCAACAATTAGGTCCTCAGGCTTGAAAGTAAAGGAGCATACTCCATGATATTTCAGGTACAAGGATTCTAAAGGAATACACTGTCGACTGAAGAAAAATTCACAACCTAAAGGACGTTAAGTTAAGTTTTATTTGGGGACCTTACTGAGGACTATAGCCTGGGAGACGGCCTCTCAGATAATTCCAAGGAACTGCTCCAAAGAGGTTAGGGAAGAACCAGGATATATAGGAGATTTTGCTTGGAGAGAAAAACAAAAACAAAAACCAAAGACAACTCATAGAGTTGAACATCGAAAGATTACTGCTAATCACAAAAGCAGACATCTCACGTTAATGATTTCAGAGCTTGTCTGTGTATGGGAGGGTGCAAGAGTCTGGGGTCGTTGAAATTATTCCTTAGATATGCATCTTGACTATCTAGGGCCAGTCTCCTGTTTTTCTCCACGGTGAATTCTCCTCAGTGCGCCCAGTTAGGGGCACCTGCAGTGGATGATGGCTTGATGGCGGGCAACATTCTTTGTTTACCGAAGCGGCAGCTGACATTCTTTTGTGCGCACTTGCTTTGGAGAGGGTGTTGCAAAGAGCCCAGAGCTGGAAGCCTCCTCAGTTTAGTCATGGTTCTCTCACCCTTCGTGAATCTGCAGCCTGTTCGTTAGATGAAACTCGCCCTGTCGCCTTGCACCTCTGCGTCTCAATAAAATAAAAACAGCAAAGAGCATGTTGATTTTAGCTTAATCCCACAAAGGCAAGGGAACCTGCCTTTCTCGTTCACCAGTGTTTCTAGGGCCTGGAACACTGCCTGCTGCAGAGGTGATAAACATTTGAAAAAGATCAGTGAGGCTGGCGGTAGTTTGTTATCAAGATGAAAGATGGGGCAGGGTTTTCTCCCTTAGACAACCAGGCAGGAAAGAGCGAAAGGGTGACACTCCTTATGGAGTAACTTGGTCAGTCCAAAGAAATCGGGGTAACTGTGAAAGTCCAAAGGAAGGAACAGGGATGAGAACTGGAGAGAGTCAGTGGTTAGGAGGTGGGCAGAACTGAACTTAAATGGGATCAAGGGAAGGAAATGAGGTAAGGATAGCCCTGGTATCCATCAACTGCCTGGTACATGAGTAGGTTAGGTTGGCTTAGAGTTACGTTAACTAATATACGACAAGTATTAAGTCCCTACTATGTGCCAGGTACTAGTCTAAGAGGCACTTGTGATTTTGCAGTAAACAAACAAAAATCCCTGCAATCATGGAGCAGATAGCAACTGGCTCTGGCGGGAATATTAATAACAGCTACTTAATGATTTGATAATAGCAATTAATGATTGCCTACCATGTGCCAGGCATTGTCCCCTACTAGCTCGCTTAGCCCTCGTAAATGGCTGATGAAGTAATTTCTATGCTTATTCTAAGTCTTACTTTTCCAGGGGTCATCCTTCTTTAGACCAGCACCTTGTGGGACACAGCCTTAGGAGTAAGTAAGGTCAGAACTTATGGCCTGGAATGTTGCATTTCAACTCGGTTACTAACATGGAGGCAGGCAAGTCACTTCACCTCATATCACTGGTTACGAAAGACTGAATAACATGGTTGCACTTAATGGAATAATATGAGGCTTTGGTGGTATGTTTATATGAATAATAAGTAAAGGAAATGTTTTAAAACAATGAGTATCAAATGTTTTTATCCCATGGCATGTTGTCAGAAGAACATTAATAATGAACTCTTCTATAAATTCTCTCAACAATGATTTTATTAAAAAAATAATACTGCCCAGTTGATAGGAGTTTGGTTAAAAATTCCAGCCTGATGGTGATTACTTGAAAAAAAAATCCTGATAAGTTAAACATACACACATTACGCTCTTGTGTAAAAATTTTCATTATGAAAAACTAGATAGAGATACCAGCCCAAAGCGCCTGTAGGACAATAGTAGTCCTGGATATCAAATAAGTTTTTCAGAAATTTTCAGCTTTATCAAGGGATTCTCATTGTTTATCTCATACCTTCTACACATGGAGTTTGCTTATGTTAAACTAACTTCATTTATTTATTTAACTGACGAATGATTATGAAGCATCTACACTGTCCTCCGTGTAACAAGACAGACAAGGCAATTACCATCCAGTGGGAAGAAAGATCCTGGACAAGTAAAGCTCGGGTGTTGAGAGTTGTTACAAGACGGGAACCCAGGATACTATTGTGGACTTTTGCTGGGTCCGGAGAGACAGGGATTGGCTTCACATGAGTCTTGTAGGAGGTCTTGCTTCCTAGCAGGGGACCTAGCCTTTTGCCATGTATACTTCTCCACGTATTTCTGGGAATGCACCTGGTGAATGAATGCTTCTGTGTGTGAGAGAAGAAAGTATAGCGTTTAAGGGCCCAGCCTCAGTAGCCAAGCCACTTAGGTTCAATTCCTGGCACTGCCACTTACTAGCTATCTGATCGTTAGGCAAGTTATTTAACTTCTCCATGTCTCATTTTCTCCATCTGTAAGATGGGATGGTAATAGTACATCAGGGGGTGATTAGGAGGCTTGAGTGTGCTCATAAAGATAAAGTGTTTAGCGTGGAGGGCGTCTGTGGAACGCACTGATAGTATAATTCTCTTTTGCAAATCTGCCCGGCTGTCCTTGGCCCATTCAGCAGACCCTAGACTGCCCTTCCCTCTGAAGGTCTCCGTCTTCCATCCAGATCCTCTTTCTTCACATTGCTGCTGCTGTCTTTTCCACCCAGTATCACCCGTAATTCCCCACAGCCCAGAAGAACCGAGCAATGCCATTAGTGTAGATAAAAAAGAGAGAGGGCACAGAAGGAATGTTCCCTCTCCGGCAGGGGCCCATAAGCATCTTAGTGTTGATTCCTGAGCTGGCTCAGGGCTTAGTCCTGGCCTTTTCCATGTAACCAGAGACAGATCTGTGCATCGACCCACACCTCAGAATTTGCCCCCAGAAAATAGAACCATATTTTCCCCTCCCCCTAGTCTAAGGTCCACCACCAGAGCATCCTGCCCCTGGATCAACCCCTCTGTAGGATGGCTGAGAGTTGGAGCATCCCTTCCCTTCAGGGCAAGCCCCACCCCACCCACAGGGATGTGAGACCGCCCTGAGGCCCCAAAAGACAATCCCATCAGGGTTTGATTTAGTTAGTCTCAAGAATTGCGGCCATAATTGCATACGGGCCCCCACCGCCCGCCACACCGTGCTGTTCAGCTCGCATTCCGCCAGTTCCTCCAAGTCAAGATTCCAGAAGTCTTAGGGTCCAGTCTCACCCGGCGTTGCCTTGACCTGGGAGAGCTTGGGGTTCTGAGAGGCCCACATGCCTAGAATTCAGAGTTCCCTACTCTATCAAGGACTATTTTAGTTATATTATAGTTTAGGAAGAATTTGAGCAGCCCTCTGGAGACTTAACTCTATTTTTAACATTGTTTCTATGGGAAAAGTGTTCCAAGTGACAAGTTAAAACAGAATTCTTAGAATACAGCCTTTTCGTTGCTAGAGACTGCAAGTAATTGTTTTTTCACATGTAGCGATGATGTTGAAGCTTTCTCTTAAAAAATGCATCTAGTGTAAACAAATAGGACAAGGAAAAACAGGTGTTGCTTCTTGCGTTTTTTGGCAAGTTTTAAAAATTGAGGTTTTTTTTTAAAAAAGAAACTATTTTAATTTCAAAAATTAACATTTATTGAGTATTTATTGTTTCCCGGACATTGAGTTAAAGGCTGTTTGTGTATAATCTCATTTAATCCTCACAACAACAGTCTAGGGTGGTAAAATAAAGAATCTGACCCCATTTTTGATGCTTAGCTGATGACAGCAGTCAAGCCCCCCCAGGCCCCTTGCCCTCCTCCCCCACATCTTGGCAAGTTTATTAAAAAAAAA
Source organism: Lipotes vexillifer (assembly GCF_000442215.2). Classification (NCBI taxonomy): domain Eukaryota; kingdom Metazoa; phylum Chordata; class Mammalia; order Artiodactyla; family Lipotidae; genus Lipotes; species Lipotes vexillifer. Next base: position 2,410,210 of record NW_006793764.1, read on the forward strand.
CCTCAAGTGCTCCCTACTTTGGTGCTATTGGGAAATTCGAACCATTTAAACCCCAGTTGCAAGGGGGAGCCTTCACTCCAGCCCCACCCCCTCATTACAGAACCTCAAATCCAGTGTCCTTTGCTTGTTTTCCTAAACCGTTCTCGGACCTGCTTGGGGACCCACCTTATGGGTCCTTAAAGCCTCCTTATGTGAGTTATAAACCTTTTCAGACCCTCTTGGCATCTGGGTGGCATAAATTTTGGGTGAGGGGTCCATTTTATTTCTGCAAGGCAACCACAGCAGGTGACTACAACATTCTCTATTTTACAGATGAGGGAAATGAGGCTCAGGGACATTAAGTTGTTTGCCAAAGGTCATAGAGCCAGTTAATAGTATCATCTTAACTGCTCTACTCTTTC
>NW_006793764.1:2410730-2418814 GCF_000442215.2 Lipotes vexillifer
CCTACTTCAGGCCAGATGAGCTTGGCCTAAAAATTAGTGAAGACATTTGCAAATTAGTGAATACATTTACATTGAGGGCTTTTACCTCTTGCTAATATTTAACATGTGTGGAACACCTACCTTGTTCCAAGCCCTTTTTGTGAGTTAACTCATGGTATCCTCTTAACAACTCTTTGAGTTACATGCCATTATTATTCCTATTTTTATAGATGAGGAAACTGAGAAACAGCAAACTTAAATAACTTATGGAGGGTCAACCAACTAAGAAACAGCAGTGCTTGGATATGAATGCAGGCAGTCTGGCTCAGAACCCAGACTACAAGGCCTCATACCTGGTGTACAAATAAAGAAGCTGCTGTTAACCCAGTTTACAAGGATTGTATTCTTGCCACTGCTTAAGTGGACAACACCTGTTTAAAGAAAACCTTATATTAATGACAAATTCATTGATTTCATTAGTGCTCTTATATTATCCATACATATGTCACTCAATATTGTATACTTCTAAAGGGAAAAGCCAATAATGTGTTGTCTTTGACATTCCTCTCTCTTCCCCCAACAACTAGGAGATTGCTTTTGAGACAAGAGGGGCTCAACAAGTGCCCTTTGAATAGTTTAAAGTCCATGGGTGTTGCAGAATGAATCCCTGCGATTTTACCTTCACCCTAGATACTGCACAACACATCACTGCAAATAGGCCACGGCTCTTCTGCAATTGCCATGGAAACTCTCTAGAATTCTTGTTCTCTGTCTTGTGCCATCTGTCTGACTAAAGGTATAACAAGGAAAATAATGATCTGTAATTTCTTATAGGAAAACACCCCAAATTCACCAGGAAAGATCCTTTTTTAAAAAAAAACCATCTGCTTTCCCTCTAGTCTTTCCAGAAACCTCTCTGCAGCCTAATAAATAAAACTGTATGAAAATTTTCATGGCCGGTTCACCATACATGGCTACTGGCTCTAGAAAGCCAGTTATTTGGCAGATTAGGATTAAACAAAAGAGTCTGAATCAAAGAAAATCAGCATGAATTACGGCACTAATAGTTGGAACAATTGTTAAAGCTAGTCTCTTATTCAGTCTGGGTACCAGAGGCAAGGCTTGCTGCTTTCAAATCTTGGCCCTGACCTTGTCTCCCTCAAAACCCTTGGGCAAATAAGATTTATAATTTGCCCATGAGCAAAGCTAGCTAAATAATGGCTTCCATGCAGAGCTGTTAGAAGATAAAGGAGGCTATGAAGGATTATGAGGAATAAAAATGTACATAATTAAGGGTCAAATATAGTCATTCCTCTGAGGAAATAGATCAAAGCTAGAGAGTAAAGTGCTTGAGTTGGAAGGCACTTAGTTCAGTGGTTTTCAGTCTGTGTTCCAAGGAACCCCTGGATTGTCTCTGATTTCCCTCCAGAGCTGCCAGAGTTAAGAAGTGAGTGTCGTCACCTCTCGACTCACCTACCAAACTTCCCCGAAGCAGCTCTACATTTACTGGATTTTCATTGAGGATTCTCATAAAATTGATCTTAACAAATAGGTAGTTTGAGAAACCCCTGATATAATCCAGCTCCCTCATTTTACAGATGAGGGCATAGAACTAGCTAGGACTAGAGCAGTTCTCGTGATTCCCCAATCTGCTCTTCTCTCCATGGTCCTTTGGCTGGAAATACAACACAAGTGCACAGCTGCCACTCAGAAACAGTTCTGAACCATTCTTCCCCACCTCCGTCCTGAACTTCATTCTCTTGTCTACTGACTTCTTGCTTCTCTAATTTTCTTTTCATCTGGCCAGTGGGGTTTGCTGCCTGGCATAGCTTTTTCCAACAATAACCTATTTGCTCTTCAGGTAGATAACTAAGTAAATGTTTATTTCCTAAAAATTCTCAGTGCACTCTGTCTTGGGAAAAATAAACCCTGCAGAGGTGTATCAGCAAGGTGCTGGGTCTTGATATCTTTAAGAAAACACTATTTTTATTCATGGAGTGGGAAAATCATAAACTTCTTTGACATAAGTAAAATAACTAAAATTATGGCTTTTCATAGGTGTCCCAGGTGAAAAAAATAATATAAAAGGAGAAAAGTCTGTTTTCTTTGTTACATGGAACTGTCTCTAGATCACAGCATTGATACTACTAGACAGGACCATGGAGATCATTTCTCCTTCTGGGGAATCCATGCTTTCCAATATTGATCATCATTATCATCTTTAATTCTGCTACCATTTTTTTGAGCACTTCCTATGGACCAGGCAACTGTGCCAAACCCTTCACATGTATTGTCATTTAATCTCCATAACTACTCTGGGTGTTACTATTCTCCCCATTCTTCAGATATGGAAACTGAGGTTCAGAATACTTTCATTGAGGCTAGAACCTTGCACTACTACAGAAGAGCCTCATCCACTTTTTTTCTAGGTAAATGGCACCTCCTGGGGAACAATGCAGCAGCCCTGGTTAAAACGACTCCCAGCTTCACAGAGCTAGTAAATGGCAGATTTGGGAATCACACCAGGACTGTTGGGATCCAAAGTCCTTACACAAGCATTTTTTTTTTTTACTTCAGAAATCCTTCTGTGTGCTCAGACTCTGTGAGTCTTGTTTTGGATAATTATTATTATTGGTAATATATTGATAATAATGAATCAAGAAGGAAGTAAGTTGGCTCTTATATATTGAGCATGACTCAAACCCAACACAAGTGCCCAAGGAGACTTTATCCATACTGGTTTTCTTTTTCCCAGATAGCAAATAGTTTTAGTTTCATGGTATAATTTTTAATTTTTTAGTTTTTATTTTGAAAGAATTTCACACTTAAGGGAAAAGTTGCATTAAGGGTAAAGAATTCATGAATACTTGTTACCCAGATTCACCAATTAACACTTTGCTACATTTGCTTTATCAGTTTCTCTCTCCATATATATATATAAATATGGTATCACATATGTATCATATAATGTATACGTATATGTACATGTACATACACACACACATACACTTTTTAGTTCTTAAAGTGTGGTCCCTGGGAACAAGCATCACCTGGGTAGTTGGTAGAAATGCAAATTCCTGGACCCAACCCCGGAACTACTAAATCAGAAGTTCTGGGAGTGGCACCCAGCTCTCCAGGGGATACTGAGGTTACCTGGATTTGAGAACCACTGTCCTATGGAAGAACACCTGGGGGGAAATTGTTCTAAGCACTTGCTATTTTTCTCATAAAAGGAGAGAAGTTGGGAAGTGTATGTTAGTTTTTCTAGGGTTGACTGTGACATAAAAGAATCATTGTTGAATTTTTCTCCAGTCTGCTGAATTGATTCACATAAAGGGACTCCATAGACTAAGGTAAGTTCCAGGGCTTAGTGATCTAATTAAGGTTCAAATATGACTTTCCAAATTATTGCCTGGAATGAATTCACTTCTGTGTACTTAATCTCTCTAAAATTGTTCTAACTTTACTGCTCACACCCATACCAAAAAAATCTTAACAGAAAAACAATCTTAACAAAGAAGCTTAATGACTATATACATTAATGTTCACCAAAGTGGCTTATTATAATTTTCAGAGGATGAGAGTTCAAATTGAATCTACCCTTTCTAGAAAGCAATTTAATAAGATTGTCAAACATTGAGGTAATCAATGAAATCATCAACTACATAAAATTTCATTCATCCTTACAATTACAAAGTCACATTTCTCCCTTTAAACAAATGATTTAGGGTTTTACAACCTGCAAAGTGAAGATTCCCAGCTTGAAAGCGTGTGTGTGTGTGTGTGTGTGTGTGTGTGTATGTATTTGAAACTGGAACCTGAGTCTTACAACAGGTTGACGTTGTTACCAATAATTATTTCTGTAGCCTGGTTCAGTTACCAGCAATCATAAAATAGGCTGATCATGATTGTGTATATAGAATAAGGAATAAATTTCTGTTTTGTTGTTTTTTTTTTCTTTTTTGTTGTTGTTTTTCTTTTTGCGGTACGCGGGCCTCTCACCGCCGCGGCCCCTCCCATTGCAGAGCACAGGCTCCGGACGCGCAGGCTCAGCGGCCAGGGCTCACGGGCCCAGCCGCTCCGTGGCATGTGGGATCTTCCCGGACCGGGGCACGAACCCATATCCCCTGCATCGGCTGGCGGACTCCCAACCACTGCGCCACCAGGGAAGCCCAGGAATAAATTTCTAAAGAAGGGACACTGGAAAGCATTTATTTGGGCTATTAAAGTCTGGGTACATCTCTGTGGCATAGTCCTTTCAGGGAAGTTCCTTCATAATTAATATGACAGTTAAGTCAAATTATAATAAATAGCTTAAATTTCAAAGCCTAGATTGTGATACATTTATTTCAGAGAGAAGGCGGTAAAGAAGAGCAGTAGGGGAAGGAGGGGGAGGAATCATCATCATCATCATCATCATCATCATCATCATTATCATCAATCATCATCATCATCGTCATCATCAGGGACTGTTTCTTAGAGTGTTCTAAAGTGAATCCTTCCTGTATTTAGGGTTTTTGTGTCAAGAGGGGAAGTAGGTTTAACATTCGTTCCCTGGGGTTTATAAGCTATAGGATTTTGATAGTATTTGTGTATATTTATTCTAAAACTTCAAGGAGTCCCATCTCACAACATCTCAGATAAGGAAGACGGGAGAACACATGAACAAAGGACACGACCTAATATATTTTGGGATTTTTTTTTACTCCTTTCCTACAGGCAAATCAATCTTTTGGAAACTGACCATTTTCAATAATCTCCCTGTAATTTTGATGTTATATCTCCCAACAATCCTAGCCGTCATTTATATTTAAAAGTCTTCCAACACCCTGCTCATACCACCACCCCCTGCCCCATTTGGTGCTCTCTCCTTAGGATTCACTTTGACAACGGGCAACTCTTTCCTCTGTCCTAACTTCAAACCCAAGATGCAGCATGTGAAGTCCTGCCCCATATCAGATCACATTTCTGATAAGTGATCCATGAAAAATTAACAATACAGGTTTTATGGCAATGTAATCATAAGAGCTCTGAATTTGGGATCCAGACACCTAAATCTGAGTTTGGGTCTGGCTGCTAATTAGTTTGTAACCTTGGACTCATTGTTCTCATCTGTAAAATGAGGTAGTTGGAGTAGGTGAACTAGAAAATACCCTTGACCGTTCAACTTCTGATACCTTTTCTCCCCCAGTTTTATTGAGATATAATTGACATACAGCACTGTATAAGTTTAAGGTAAACAGCATGACTTATCTATATTGTGAAAAAATTACCGCAAGTTTAGTTAACATCCATCATTTCATACAGATACAAAAAACGGAAAAAAATGGTTTTTTCCTTGTGGTGAGAATTATTAGGATCTATCCTCTCAACAACTTTCAAATATACCATACAGCAGTGTTAACTACAGTCATCATGTTGTACTTTACATCCCTAGTACTTATTTATCTTACAGCTGGAAGTTTGAGACTTTTAATCACCTTCATCCATTTCCTTCGTCCCCCATCATCTGCCTCTGATAACTGCAAATCTGATCTCCTTTTCGGTGAGTTTGGTTTCCTGCTTCTCCTTCCTCCTCTCCTTCTCTCCACAAGTAAGCGAGATCATTCAGTGTTTGTCTTTCTCTGTCTGACTTATTTCACTTAGCATAATACCCAACCATGTTGTCCCAAATGGCGGGACTTCCTTCTTTTCATGGCTGAGTAATACTCTAGTATGTGTGTATATGTGTGTTTGCATATGTATGTGTACATATATATATATATGTACACATACATACATATATATACATATATATGTATCACGAGTTCTTTATTCATCCATTGATGGACACTGAAGTTGTTTCCATGTCTTCAGTATTATAGATATCATGCTTCTATGAGCATGGGGGTGCAGATATCTCTTTGATATAGTGTTTTTGTTTCCTTTGTATATATTCCCAGAAGTGTAATTGCTGGATCATATGGTAATGCTATTTTTAATTTTTGAGGCATTTCCGTACTGTTTTCCATAGTGGCTTTAGCAATTTACCATCCCACCAACACTGCGCAAGCGTTCCCTCTTCTCTGCATCCTTGTCAACACTTCTCTTTTTGATAACAGCTATTCTAATAGATGTGAGGTGATATCTCATTATGGTTTTGATTTGTATTTCCCTGATGATTAATGATGTAGAGCACCTTTTCATTTGTGTGTCATTTTTGGAAAAATGTTTATTCAGGTTGTTTGGCCATTTAAAAAATTGGATTATTTGGGTTTTTTCTATTGAATTATATGAGTTCCTTATACTATTTTTTCTATTGAATTATATGAGTTCCTTATACAGTTGGGATATTAACCCCCTGTCAGATATATAGTTTGCAAATATTTTTCCCATTCCATAGGCTGCCTTTCCATTTTGTTGATCATTCCTTTTGCTGTGCAGAAGCTTTTCAGTCTGATGTAGTCCCATTTGTTTATTTTTGAATTTGTTGCTTGTACTATAGGTGTTATATCAAAAAAAAAATCATTGCCTAGATCCATATTAAGGCGATTTTTTCCTGTTTTCTTCTAGGAGTTTAATGGTTTCCAGTCTTATCTTTAAATCTCTAATCCATTGCAAGTTATTTTTTTCAAGTGTTTGTAATATAGGGGTCTAGTTTCATTCTTTTGCATGTGAATATCCAATTTTTCCAGCACCATTTATTGCAGAGACTGCCTTTTCCCCACTGAGTAATGTTGGCAAGTGTTAGTTGACCATAACACTATGCATAGATTTATTTCTGGACTCTTAATTCTGTTCCATTGGCCTTTGTGTCTGTTTCTATGCCAGCACCATGCCATTTTGATTACTATGGCTCTATGATATAGGTTGAAATCAGGAAGTGTGATGCCTCCCACTCTGCAGTTCTTTTTCAGGATTATTTTGGCTATTCAGGGTTTTAGGGGTTCTATATGAAACTGGGGATTTTCTTCTTTTTAAAAAAAAAGCCACTGGAATCTTGATAGGAATTGCTTTGAATCTATAGATGGCTCTGAGTAGTATGGACATTTTAACTATTAATTCTTCCAATCCATGAACACAGGATACCTTTCCATTTATTTGTGTCTTCTTTGATTCATTGATGTCATATAGTTTTCAGTGGAGAGAGCTTTTACCTCCTTGGTTAAATTTATTCCTAAGTATTTTATTGTTTTCAATGCTATTGTAAATGGGATCATTTTCTTTATTTCCTTTTCATATAATTCATTATTAGTGTATAGAAATGCTGTTGAATTTTTGTATGTTAATTTTATATCCTGCAAAATTACTGAATTTGTTCATTCTAACAGGTTTTTTGCTGGATTCTTTAGGATTCTTTTGGATTTTTAAGGATTATTTCTTTATAATCATGTCATCTGCAAATAGAGAATTTGACCTCTTTCTTTTTAATTCTCATACTTTTTATGTCTTATTCTTGCCTGATTGCTCTAGCTAGTACTTCCAGTACTATGTTGAGTAGGAGTGGTGAGCTTAGGCACTCTTGTCTTGCTGTTGATCTTAGAGGAAAAGCTTTCCACGTTTCACCTTTGAGTATGATGTTAGCTATGAGCTTGTCATATATGTTGTTTATTATGTTGAGGCATGTTTCTTCTATACCAAACTTTTTATGAGTTTTTATCATGAATGGATGTTGAATTTTGTCAAATGTTTTTTCTGCATCTATTGAGATGATTGTATATTTTTTTTCTTTCATTCTATTAATGTGATGGATCACATTGATTTGCATACTTTGAAACATTCTTACCTGCCAGGGATAAATCCCACTAGATCATGGTGAATAATTCTTTCAATGTGCTGCTGTATTTGGTTTGCTAGTATTTTGTTGAGAATTTTTTGCAATCGTATTCATCAGGAATATTGGTCTATAGTTTTCTTTTCTTGTAGTGTCCTTATGTGGCTTTGGAATCAGGGTGTGCTGGACTCATAAAGTGAATTGGGAAGTATTCCTTCCTCTTCAATTTTTTTGAAGAATAAACAAAGGATTGGCATTAATTCTTTTTTAAATGTTTGGTTAAATTCACCAGTGAAACTATCGGTCCTGAGCTTTTCTTTCTTGGGAGATTTTTTTTTTTTTTTTTTTTGGC
>NW_006793764.1:2419577-2424283 GCF_000442215.2 Lipotes vexillifer
CTCTGCGGCATGTGGGATCTTCCCAGACCGGGGCATGACCCCGCGTCCCCTGCATCGGCAGGCGGACTCTCAACCACTGCGCCACATGGGAAGCCCCTGTTGCGAGATTTTTGATTACCTATTTCAGTCTCCTTACGCGTAATTGGTCTGTTCAGATTTTCTATTCTTCCAGTCTTGGAACGTTATATGTTTCTATGATAGCTTTTTCATATTATGTCCCAAGAGCTGCAAATATAAGTTTTAAAAAAGAATAATAAATAGGAATTTAAAAGGAAATGAACATTTTAAAAGCACAATGTACTAGAAACTGTGCTGAGTATATTCCTATGGATCAACTAATGTAATCTTTATAACTGTGCAAGATGTTTGCTTTTATCTCCATTTTATAGATAGAAAATTTAATTTCATAGGAGGCAAACAAGTTCCCAAGATTACATGGTTGAAAAGTGCCAAACCTGTCATTTGAACTACTTGGGTTTTAGAGCAAAGAGGTTTGAATCTGTATTTACATTTTTTTTTAACAGAATAGAACTTGCACAAGCAACCATGTGTGTTTGTTTTTGAATATGTATTTCGATGTACATATATTACTTAAGGACAATTTAAAAAGTAGGGTCAGACATCACAACCATTTTATTTTTAAAATTTTTTATTTACTTTGAAAGAGGTAAAGATTTATAATATTATAGTAGTTTTAGGTATACAGCATAGTGATTCAGAGTTTTTATAGGTTATACTCCATTTAAAGTTAGTGTAAAATATTGACTCTATTCCCTGGGCTGTGCAGGGAATATAATCAAAACAGTAATGTTATCCTTGTAGCTTATTTATTTTATTTTTTATTGAAATATAGTTGATTTACAATTTTGTGTTAGTTTCAGGTGTATAGCAAAGTGATTCAGTTTTATATATTTATAAGTATATATATCATTTTTCAGATTCTTTTCCCATATGGGTTATTACAAAATATTGAGTATAGTTCCCTGTGCTATACATACGTCCTTGTTTACCTATTTTATATATAGTACTGTACATATGTTAATCCCAAATTCCTAATTTATCCCTCACCTCCCTTCTCCTTTGGTAACCATAAGTTTGTTTTCTGTGTCTCTGAGTCTGTCTCTGTTTTGTAAATAAGTTCATTTGTATTCTTTTTTTTAGATTCCACATGTAAGTGATATCACATAATATTTGTCTTTCTCTGTCTGACTCACTTCACTCAGTATGGTAATCTCTAGGTCCATCCATGTTGCTGCAAATGACACCATTTCATTCTTTTTTTATGGCTGAGTAATATTCCATTGTGTATATATACACCACATCTTCTTTATCCATTCTCTTGATGGACATTTAGGTTGCTTCCATATCTTGGCTATTGTAAATAGTGCTGCAATGAACATTGGGGTGCACGTATCTTTTTGAGGCATGGTTTTCTCCAGATATATGCCTAGGAGTGGGATTGTAGTATCATATGGTAGTTCTATTTTTAGTTTTTTAAGGAACCTCCATTCTGTTCCCCATAGTGGCTATACCAATTTACATTCCCACCAACAGTGTAAGAAGGTTCCCTTTTCTCCATACCCTCTCCAGCATTTATTATTTGTAGACTTTTTGATGATGGCCTTTCTGACTGGTGTGAGGTGATACCTCATTGTAGTTTTGATTTGCCTTTCTCTAATAATTAGCGATGTTGAGCATATTTTCATGTGCCTTTTGGCCATCTGTATGTCTTCTTTGGAGAAATGTTTATTAAGATCTTTTGCCCATTTTTTGACTGGGTTGTTTGTTTTGTTTTGTTTTTTTAATTGAGCTGCATGAGTTGTTTGTAGATTTTGGAGATTAACCCCTGTCGGTTGCATCATTTACAAATATTTTCTCCCATTCTGTAGGTTGTTCTTTTGTTTTGTTTGTAGTTTCCTTTGCTGTGCAAAAGCGTTTAAGCTTAATTAGGTCCCATTTGGGTTTTTGGGGGTTTTTTTTTGTGGTATGCGGGCCTCTCACTGTTGTGGCCTCTCCCGTTGCAGAGCACAGGCTCCGGACGCGCAGGCTCAGCGGCCATGGCTCACGAGCCTAGCCGCTCCACAGCATGTGGAGTCTTCCTGGACTGGGGCAGGAACCCGTGTCCCCTGCATCGGCAGGTGGACTCTCAACTACTGTGCCACCAGGGAAGCCCCCATTTGTTTACTTTTGTTTTTATTGTATTTTCATTACTCTAAGAGGTGGATCCAAAAAGATATGGCTGCAATTTATGTCAAAGAGTGTCCTGCCTATGTTTTCCTCTAGGAGTTTTATAGTATGCGGTCTTACATTTATGTCTTTAATCCATTTTGAGCTTATTTTCTGTGTATGGTGTTGGGAGTGTTCTAATTTCATTCTTTTACATGTGGCTGTCCAGTTTTCCCAGCACCACTTATTGAAGAGCCTGTCTGTTCTCCATTTTATATTCTTGCCTCCTTTGTCAAAGATTAATTGACCATAGGTGTGTGGGTTTATTTCTGGGCTTTCCATTGATCTATATTTCTGTTTTTGTGCCGGTACGATACTGTTTTGATTATAAAATATTGACTATATTCCCTGTGCTGTATAATATATCCTTGTAGCTTATTTATTTTATAGACAGTAGTTTGTACCTCTTAATCCCCGACCTGTATCTTGTCCCTCCCCCCTTTCCCCTCCCTACTGGTAACCACTAGTTTGTTCACTATATTGGTGAATCTCTTTCTGTTTTGTTATATTCATTCATTTTATTTTTTAGATTACACATACAAGTAATAAGATACAGTCTTTGTTTTTTCTCTGTCTGACTTATTTCACTAAGTGTAATACCCTCCAGGTCCATCCATGTTGTTGCAAATGGCAACATTTTATTCTTTTTCATGGCTGAGTATATTCCAGTGTGTGTGTGTGTATTTATATATAATATATATATATATATATATATATATATATCACATATTCTTTATCCATTCATCTGTTGATGGACACTTAGGTTGTATCTATATCTTGGCTATTGTATTGATAAATAATGCTGCTGTGAACACTGAGTGCATGTATCTTTTTGAATTAATGCTTTTGTTTTCTTCAGATATATACCCAGGAATTGCTAGATCATATGGTAGTTCTAGTTTTAGTTTTCTGAGGAACCTCCATACTGTTTTCTATAGTGGATACACCAATTTATATTCCCACCAACAATGTACTAGTGTTCCCTTTTCTCCACAACCTTGCCAGCAGCTGTTATTTGTGGTCTTTTTGATGATAGTTGTGAGGTGATATCTCATTGTGGTTTTGATTTGCATTTCTCTGATGATTAGTGATGTTGAGCATCTTTTCATGTCCCTGTTGGCCATCTGTATATCTTCTTTGAAAAAGTGTCTATTCAGGTCTTCTGCCCAGTTTTTAATCATGAACAGAAAATTCTTAAGAAAAGTAGTAAAATAGGGGCTTCCCTGGTGGTGCAGTGGTTAAGAATCCACCTGCCAATGCAAGGGACACAGGTTCAAGCCCTGGTCCGGGAAGATCCCACATGCCGCGGAACAACTAAACCCATGCACCACAGCTACTGAGCCTGTGCTCTAGAGCCCGTGAGCCACAACTACTGAAGCCCCAGGGAAGCCCTAATTTTGGGTTTTTTTGATATTGAGCTGTATGAGCTGTTAATATGTTTTGAACACTAATCCCCTGCTGGTCATATAATTTGCTAATATTTTCTCCCACTCAGTAGGTTGTCTTTTCATTTTATCAATGGTTTCCTTTGCTGTGCAAAAGCTTTTAACTTTAAGTAGGTTCCATTTGTTTATTTTTGTTTTTGTTTCCTTTACCTTAGGGACAGATTAAAAAAATATTGCTATGATTTATGTCAAAGAGTATTCTGCCTATGTTCTCTTCTAAGAGTTTTATGTTTTCCAGTCTTACATTTATGTCCTTAATCCATTTTGAGTTTATTTTTGTATATAGTATGAGAAAATGTTCTAATTTCATTCTTTTACATGTAACTCTTCAGTTTTTCCAGTACCACTTATTGAAGAGACTGTCTTTTCCCTACTTTATATTCTTGCCTCCTTTGTCATAGATGAGTTGACTCTATGTGTGTGGGTTTATTTCTGGGCTCTCTATTCTGTTCCATTTATCTATGTATCTGTTTTTGTGCCAGTACCATACTGTTTTGATTACTGTAGCTTTGTAGTATTGTCTGATGCCCACGAGGATGATACCTCCAGCCTTGTTCTTCTTTCACAAGATTGCTTTGGCTATTTGGGATCTTTTGTGTTTCCATACAAATTTTGGAATTATTTGTTCTAGTTTTTTGTGGAAAATGCCATTGGTATTTTGATAGGGATTGCATTGAATCTGTAGATTGCCTTGAGTAATATGGTCATTTAAGCAATGTTAATTCTTCCAATCTATGAAAACAGTATATCTTTCCATCTGTTTGTGTCATTTTCAGTTTCTCTCATCAGTGTCTTATAGTTTTCCAAGTACAGGTCTTTTACCTTCTTAGTTAGATTTATTCCTAGATATTTTATTCTTTTTGAGGTGATGGTAAATGGGATTATTTTATTTTGTTTTGCGGTACGCGGGCCTCTCACTGCTGTGGCCTCTCCTGCTGCGGAGCACAGGCTCCGGACGCGCAGGCCCAGCGGCCACGGCTCACGGGCCCAGCCGCTCCGCGGCACGCGGGATCCTCCCGGACCGGGGCACGAACC
>NW_006793764.1:2424738-2464517 GCF_000442215.2 Lipotes vexillifer
AGCCGCTCCGCGGCATGTGGGATCCTCCCGAAACGGGGCACGAACCCGCGTCTCCTGCATCGGCAGGCGGACTCTCAAGCACAGCGCCACCAGGGAAGCCCAGGATTGTTTTTTAAACTTCTCTTTCTGATTGCTTGTTGTTAATGTGTAGAAGTGCAACAGATTTCAGTATATTAATTTTGTATCCTGCAACTTTACCAAATCCACTGAGCTCTAGTAGTTTTTTTGGTGGTATCTTTAGGATTTTCTATGAATAGTATCATGTCATCTGTAAACAGTGACAGTTTTACTTCTTCCTTTTCAATTTGGTTTCCTTCTATTTCTTTTCCTTTTCTGATTATTATGGCATTATAAACATTATAGAGAATGAGAAACTTGACCCAAAGAAATACATAACTCAATTAAAGATTAATTTTCTGGTAGTAGAACTGGAAAGGAAGGGATTTTTCATGGGGTTCTTCTGTAGTTTTAGAAGTCAAAGATTCCACAGTGGACATTATGAAAACTATGTAGCCATAAGCAGTCTTACAGGGAGGATGAAAAATTGTACCTTCTGAATTAAGTTTTTTAAAATTCAAGAAGCTATTTAATAAGTTGCAGATGTTTGTTTGGTGTCATATGAGAGATACCCCTTGAGGGATGTACAGATGGCATCACCTGCCTGAGAGCCCTAACAGCCATGAATAAGCCCTGGGCTGCATGGTTTGGATAATTTACTCAAATGGAAAGGCTGACTTGTTCCTTTAGGAAAACAGACCATTCATTTAAAGAAAGTGAAAATCTTTTTCTTTTCCTAAGATGGGCAAAAAAAGTTGACACAGAAGGTGTCACGAAAAAAAAAAAAAGATAGTGTCAAAGGAAATACTTCTAATGGAAGAATACTGGCCAGTAAAATGTACCTGCCCATTTTCCTTAGACCCCTGACATATGACTCCAAGGAAGTCTCTTTTCAGGACCCTCGTTTGGTGCAGTGAGTTGAGTATGGACAGGGCTCCAAAAAGATAGTTGCTGCAGGCTTCCGCTAGCAGCATTTACTGGCAAGGGGAAATATTCCCCAAGGTCAGGGGCAGGGACATTGTCTACATGCAGATAATTACAAGGCACAGGATGGACTCAAACATTTGTGGCTCTCTCACTCCCTTCAGTATTTCTCAATATGTAGAAAATCTCTTTCTAGAAACTACTAACACCTTTTATCTCAAACTGTCAACACTAATAGTGGTACCAACCCATTTTTTCTACCACAGGTAGTGACTCATTTTCTTGGGACCAGAGATTCCATCACACATTTTTCAATCTGCTGCCCCTGCTCCCACACCACCTTTCCCAGCTGCAGAGCAAGGCATACCATGGGTGTCAATGAATGGTTAATGGGTTTAGTTCATTCCCAGTTCCATTTTTTTAATACTTACAGGTTGGGCTATACAAGTCTCACAGTTCCCTTGGCGATTGCACATTACTACTAGTAGTGAAATCTCAGAAGTAATCATAATTACTCAGCCATAAAAAAGAATGAAATAGGGCTTTCCTGGTGGCGCAGTGGTTGGGAGTCCGCCTGCCGATGTAGGGGACATGGGTTCGTGCCCCGGTCCGGGAGGATCCCACGTGCCGCAGAGAGGCTGGGCCCGTGAGCCATGGCCGCTGGGCCTGCGCGTCTGGAGCCTGTGCTCTGCAGCGGGAGGGGCCACAACAGTGAGAGGCCCGCGTACTGCAAAACAAAAACAAAAACAAAAACAAAAGAATGAAATAATGCCACTTGCAGGAACATGGATGGACCTAGAGATTATCATACTAAGTGAAGTAAGTCAGACAGAGAAAGACAAATATTATATGATATCACTTATATGTGGAATCTAAAATATGACACAAATGAATCTATATACAAAACAGAAACAGACTTACAGACATAGAAAACAAACTTATGGTTACCAAAGGGGAGAGGGAAAGGGGAGTGATACATTAGGAGTACAGGACTAACAGGTACAAACTACTATACATAAAATAGACAATCAACAAGGATTTACTGTATAGCACAGGGTACTGTATTCAATATCTTGTAATAACCTATAGTGGAAAATAACCCAAATATATATCTCTATGTATATTCAGTTATATATATATATAACAAAGTTATTCCATTATATATATATATTTATTTATTTATAAACTATAGTTATAAACTATATATATATAAAAGCAGAATCACTTTGCTGTACACTTGAAACTAACATAATACTATAAATCAAATATACTTCAATTTTTTAAAAAAGAAGTAATCATAGTGGGGATTAGCTGTACATTTCTGAACTGCAAAAGCCAGCCCAAGTTTGTGGTCAGGGCTTCTCTTTCTGCTTCCTTGAAAAGTTGTTACAAGGGTCAGGTCAATTCTTGTCTTAATCCTTTAAATCAATGTGTGCCTGTCCGTCCGCAGTGAAAAGGGTACATGAAGCAGACAGACCTTCTAGATCCAAATATGCTGGAAAGGAAAGGGCCTGGGTTCCCTTGTGCAGCATCAGGCACTGTCGCCCCTCACCCTTCCAGACTCACTATCCTGTACCTTCAACTGCTAGAAACATAGTTGAGAATCAGAATGTACTATTTTTTTGTTCCCTTGCTTGTTTCTAAGACTCTGAAACACACAATACTTACGTAACAAAGTCTGTATACCAGGATCTAATTTTGGGTATGATTTTTATGGCAATTTCTGCCCAGTCTTCTAGACTGGACAGCCCAGGTGAGATATGCATAGATCCCTCAGACTCACTGCACATTCCTACTACAGTGCCACCCGTGTTGGGGGTCCTTTAATGCAGACATAAGAGAGGAAACTATCTTTATTTGAACATAACCACCTCACTATAGGCAAACAAAATTTCTACTAAATAACTTGACACATTTCAACTAAAAAATACCTCATGAATGGAGGTCTGGTTTTAATCTTTACTCCTTCTTTTGGAATAGTGGGTAGGGCTGTAGTTCTCTGTCCATGAGTAGCTAGGACAGAGCCACCATCTTATTTATGAGGTTTTCACATGTCTGTATATGCTCTTCATCATTATGCAAGATATTTATGACCACGAAAAGCATCTCCTAGACCGTTTGTTGCTGCTTCTCCGAGGGATATTTACATTGGTCTCTTCTTTTTCCGTTCTCATGTTATACTCATGATCACCTTCTTATGCTGCCCTGGGGCTGGACTTCCAGGGTCTCGTTTATTCTTTGGTCAACCACTTAGTAAGAGGCCTGGGGTCATGTCAGACCCCATCCTGTCCATTTTAATTCCAGGTGTAAGGCTCCACCAGTCACATCTTTCTCGAGGGCACTCTTGTTGGTGACAAGAGTTGGTGACTCCAGTTCTTTAGAAGGTCTGACTCTGGCAACTGACTCAGTCCTGCACTCTCAGTCTTGGGAGGTTCTGTTCCCTAATCACAGTGTCCTGGATAAGGAAAAATTAGCTCTCTGGATGAGCAATGTTTCTTTACCAAAATATAATCCACAGAATACTAGGTAATGGGAATCTAAATACATGTAACATAAAGCAAAAAAATGATACCCTGTGTGTCCATATGGAGGGATTTGAGGGCCTTTACTCATTCATTGATTCACTCATTTACCACATCCTTAGTAAAAGTTCTAGAGGACACCAGTGATATCCTTCCCAGGTCCCCAGCTTTTCTGTGCCACACAGCTAGCTGCTCACAGCTTCGCCTTTCTTCTAACTTCTGACTGTGACTGCTGAAGTCACCTTGTCCACTTAGAGACTCTGGGAATTGATGACCCACCGGGCCCTCATGGCCTGTGCTGCTTAAGGACTGACCTTACTGTGGAGGAAGCATTTGACATACCACCTTCCTTGCCTCCCAAAGGGACAAACTCTGAGGTGCAACTGATGCTCCAGAGCTCCCCTGGGACCCGGAGACCGGGACTTTCCCCTGGCATCACACCCTTGCTTAACTTCATCCTCTTTTCTCTCTTGCCTCCACGATCCCTTAGCAACTTCTCCCAGGAACATGTCCTTAATAAATCACATGCACTCATATGTTTTTTAATTTAAAAATTTTTTAAAAATTTATTTTAAACTTTTTATTTTGGAGTATAGTTGATTAACAATGTTGTGATAATTTCAGGTGTACAGCAAAGTGATTCCATTATACATACACATGTATCTATTCTTTATCCAATTCTTTTCCCATTTAGGTCATTGCATAATATTGAGCAGAGTTCTCTGTGCTATATGGTAGGTCCTTGTTGGTTATCCATTTTAAATATAGCAGTGTGTACATGTCAATCCCCAACTCCCTAACCATCCCTTTCTCCCACCCTTCCCACCTGGTAACCATAAGTTTAGTTCTCTAAGTCTGTGAGTTTGTTTCTGTTTTGCAAATAAGTTCATTTGTATCATTTTTTTTTAAGATTCCACATATAAGTAATATCATATGATATTTTTCTTTCTCTGTCTGACTTACTTCACTCAGTATGACAATCTCTAGGTCCATCCATGTTGCTGCCAATGGCATTATTTCATTCTTTATAATGGCTGAGTA
Organism: Lipotes vexillifer; assembly: GCF_000442215.2. Taxonomy (NCBI): domain Eukaryota; kingdom Metazoa; phylum Chordata; class Mammalia; order Artiodactyla; family Lipotidae; genus Lipotes; species Lipotes vexillifer. The sequence goes on from NW_006793764.1 coordinate 2,429,283, forward strand.
ACATTCTGTTGTATATATGTACCACATCTTCTTTATCCATTCCTCTGTCCGTGGACATTTAAGTTGCTTCCATGTCTTGGCTATTGTAAACAGTGCTACAGTGAACATGGGGGTGCATGCATTCTTTTGGACCGTGTTTTTCTCTGGATATATGCCCAGGAGTGGGATTGCTGGATCATATGGTAGTTCTATTTTTAGTTTTTTAAATAAACTCCATACTGTTCTCCATAGTGGCTGTACCAACTTACATTCCCACCAGCAGTGTAGGAGGGTCCCCTTCTCTCCACACCCTCTCCAGCATTTATTATTTATGGATTTTTTGATGATAGCCATTTTGACTGTTGTGAGGTGATATTTCATTATAGTTCTGATTTGCATTTCTCTAATAATTAGCAATGTTGAACATCTTTTCATGTGCCTCTTGGCCATCTGTATGTCTTCTTTGGAGAAATGTCTATTTAGGTTTTCTGCCCATTTTTTGATTGGGTTATTTGTTTTGATGATATTAAGCTGCATGAGCTGTTTGTAAATTTTGGAGACTAATCCCTTGTCGACCACATCATTTGCAAATATTTTCTCCCAATCTGTGAGTTGTCTTTTCATTTTGTTTATGGTTTCCTTTGCTGTGCAAAAGCTTTTGAGTTTAATTAGGTCCCATTTGTTTATTTTTGTTTTTATTTCCATTACTCTGGGAGACGGATTGAAAAGTATCTTGCTATGATTTATGTCAGAGAGTGTTCTGCCTATGTTTTCCTCTAAGAGTTTTATAGTGTGCTGTCTCACATTTAGGTCTTTAATCCATTTTGAGCTTATTTTTGTGTATGGTGTTAAAGAATGTTCTAATTTCATTTTTTTTTTTACATGTAGCTGTCCAGATTTCCCAGCACCATTTGTTGAAGAGACTGTCCATTCTCCCTTGTATAGTCTTGCCTCCTTTGTCTTAGATCAATTGACAATAGGTGTGAGGGTTTATTTCTGGGCTTTCTATCCTGTTCCATTGATCTATTTTTCTATTTTTGTGTCAGTACCATACTGTTTTGATGACTGTAGCTTTGTAGTATAGTCTGAAGTCAGGGAGCCTGATTGCTCCAGCTCTATTTTTCTTTCTCAAGATTGCTTTGCCTTGCACTCGTATTTTTGCTTCAGGGTCTGCTTCTGAGAAAACACCATCTAAGATAAGCACCTTCTACATGCCAGACAATGTGATTATGTTCTAGTGAAGAGACAGTAGTGGAGAAATTAAAAAATGAAATAAATGGGTTTTAAAATGTCGTTAAGCATCGTGGATCTCTAATGAAATACATGGTCTATGAGTCAGGATCATGAAAGAAAAGAGATGGTATACTCAACTTACCTATGGGTGAAGGATCCATACTCAGAAAACTATAAGACACAGGTGAAAGAAATTGAAGACGACACAAACAGATGGAAAGATATACCATGTTCTTGGATTGGAAGAATGAATATTGTTAAAACGACCATACTACCCAAGGCAATCTACAGATTCAATGCAGTCCCTCTCAAAATACCAATGATGTTTTTCACAGAACAAGAACAAATAACTTTAAAATTTGTATGGAAACACAAAAGACCATGAATAGCCAAAACAATCTTGAGAAAGAAGAACAGAGCTGGAAGAATCATGCTCCCTGACCTCAGACTATACTACAAAGCTACAGACACCACATCTCCACTTCTTACCTTGTTATTTGTACTCTCAATCATAGACCCACCTTGCCTCTCGTCACTGTGATCTTTGCTCCCGTTCTTGACTCTGGTTCAGATTCTCCTCCAGTTATGCTCCCCTGAGTAATATCTGCTTGCCCTCCTCTTATCACTACCTGCAGGATCCTTTTCTGTGAGACAGCAGCCTCCGGCAGCACCCTGCCCTCCTAACCACTAGAGGGCAGTGCTTCCAGCCTAGGGAGCAGAACCCAGGTCTCCTTCCCCACCCCTACCCCCCACAAGGAGACAAAAATCAAAAGAGGGCTGCCTCAAGAGCTCTCAGCTCGCCTGATCAGCTGCCCATCCTAAGAAAAGACTTTTAATACTTCCTTTTTTAAATGTTTGCTCTTTCCTACTCCCTGGGTTTGGATCCCATAGGCACTAAAAGGCATACTTGTATTCAGATAGGAGATTATGTGTTTTGCAAAGAGGGGAAGATATAGATGTTCCCACTAGAGTCTATTTAACCTATTGCATAAAACAGAATTCTACTCAGCTCTGTTACCTCATTTCTAACTCCACAGTGGATTCGAAAGAAGGGTGGAGTCAGCAGTGGTGTTAGAAATGGGCAGTGAGATAGTGAGGGAACAGGTGAAAATGGGAATAGAAATAAGAACTCAGAATGCAGTGCAGGCAGTTCACATGCAGACCACCAGCTTTGTAGTAGAAAAAAGTAGGAGAACTGTACTCAGACCTCAGCCACTTCTTAGCACTTTATTGCTCTTATTTATGGGCACAGAGTCATTTTTTACAAGGAAAAATATGAGCCTCCTAGAAAATGGTTAACGTCGATCATTGTACTTTGTTTAAAAACTCAATGAAGAATGTAATGCACCTTTTAAAAAATGTTCTTCTTCTGGTTAAATAGTAATAGTTAACATTTGCTAAGTACAATGAGCTAGGCACTGTGCTAATATATTTATTACATTCTTTAATTGTCATAACTCTGCAAGGTAGGAACTATCATCATCCTCATTTTGTAGGTAAGGAAGGTGAGGTTTTGAAGAGTTAAGTCAGGTGCCTGCCTGCCACCCAGTTAGCAGAACCAGTGCTGGAATTAGGCATGACAGCCCATGCCTTTAATCACTATCTTCTATCTGCAAAACCTGACAAACGTTATAGTGGTTCAGAGGCTACACCATCAGCTCTCTGGAGCATTCCCTTCATCCATAAACCATGTCTGATAAATGGGGCAAAATCGTACTACTGAAACTGGGTAATTCCAAGAGGATGCTCAAAGTAATGGAATAAACAGAACAATAACAAAAGGTATTGAATAAAAAAGGCATACAATTCAGTCATCCTAAAGGAATGAGAATCGATTTGATTCAGCTTTTAATAAATCTCTGAGGGGGAAAAACATACACAAGCTCTGGCGGAGGTGACTCAATGTTTACCAATCCGTCAGGTCAAGTCTGTCTTTTGTCAGTCCACCGGTTTCTCTGTAGCCTTCGTCTCTGCCATCTCAGAAATGTGGATGTCTTCTCCTGCCCTCCACAAGAGGGCGCTGAGTTTCCCAGCACGGGACCCACCTCATGCCAAGAGACCCGCTGAAACAGGATGGAACCACTAGGGGGAAGCAGTGAGGTCCTTATGCTTCATTCTTCCCTGAGATTTCAAATTTGTACTCTTTTTGATGTCATCATTTTAAAGATGCTCTCATCTGAGAGACATATTTCATCGTGCGTGGATGGTGCCACAGAAAACCGGGCTCTGCAAATCACGGGGGCACACTTCAGCTCAGCGTTTCCATCTCATCAGGGCGAGTCTGATATCAGCAGTTAACTTTGCAGGAGGCCCCAGGTAAACAGCTTACCTAGTAGAAAAGGCATTTTCTTCTACTCAGTCTACTCATAACATTTTGCAGGACATATTAACTCCATTAAACTTTTCCCCGTTTCAAGAATGCATCATCAATCACAAACACCTGCAAAATATCTGATTCTTGTCATTTCTTTTTTGAGGGAGTTGGAGTGAATACAGAAATACAAAGACAATAGGAGAGGTCAAGTCCGGATAGGAGTAGCCCACACACTCTTCAAATGAGTCGTTTGGGTTCTGAAGGAGCTGTGCCACCGAACAGCACCTCCTGAAGACTCTTCTGGAAGACTACAGAATACTAGATCAGGTATGCCCTGAAAAGAGCTCTGAAGTGATTAACTCGACGATGATTACTCTGGGTTTGATTTTTCAAGTGCCCTCTTCTGTACATGTGGCTAAGAACACATCGCTTGAATGGATACAGTTAAGATTTTAACACAAATAGAAGTGGGAGATTGGAGACGGTTCAGTATGTTCTTCAACAGGGACTAGTAAATGGCCATTTAAAATGATGCCGAGGAGTATACGTATTGATACGGAAAGAGAGTCACAAGATATTGAGTTTTCTAAAGTAAGTTCTAAAGCAGTATGAGCCCATTTATGTAATACAGATTTATATCCATGCATTCAAAAAAGTCTGAAAGGCATATTTATTATCTCTGGATGGTAGAATTATAAGTGATATTTCTTTTTTCCCCTTCCTTTTGCTTATCTGTGGCTTCAAAATTTTCTACCCAAACCATGTATTGCATGAATGATTTTAAGTTCACCAAAATATGCACTTTGTATCATTTGCTCTGCAAGGGTTTGTTTGATCTTTTTACACAGGATGTTCTCAGAATCACACAATTCTCATCCCTCTGTGCTTACCCTGGATCCGCAAGGTTGAATTAAGAATGAGCCAGGAACAATTGCTGCTCTTATGTGATGTCGTATTTGCTGTCTTGCTTTCAGAGGGCAATGCCACGTCTCCCAACTGTCCCCGCTCAAGGCTCTGGTCCCCAATGCCACCCCAACCATCTGACGTGTCCTGTCTTATTCTATTTCCCAAGCTCTGTGATTACATAGACCTTTTCGTCTTCCTTGATCGTCCCCTGCACGTGCAGGGCCCCAGGCCTTTGGTCAGTTTTCCCACCACCTGGTAAGCCTTTTCCTCTGGCCTCACCTGTCAGAATCTTCTCCATCCTTCAAGGCCCATCTCAAGTGTCTCTTCACTTGGAGCCTTTCCTGAATTCCCATAGGCTGTGAGCAATCCAGTGTTGCGAGCATGGGAGTGGGTGGGTGATGAAGCCAGACGGTGCTCCTGTGGTTTCTGCTTTTCATGGGTGCTTCTCAGGGGCAGTAACCACATCCGCGAACAGCCAGCAACCTTCGCCCCCAAAAGCCACCGGTACCACGGGTGTTTATAAAGTGAAGTGACATATCTTAACCAAAAATACATGCAACAAACAAAAATTGGACTCTTACTAAAATGTTCCATTGTAATTCACAGGTTGTTTAAGAGCATTTCAAGAGCATATCTGAACACACCTTTCCCTCTTGAGTCACAGCAAAGGTTTTCGCAGAAATGATTTTGGTGGCCGCTGCTAGTATAAGGCGGCGGAAAAAGATGGTCTGGGTACACACAGGGCCGTGAGGAACAAGCCCACCCTACATGCCCCGGGAGAAATGGCACACCAGTCCCACCCCGGCCTCTGCTGTCCCGGCCGATGGACATGGGCTCCGCAGGGCAGCTGGAACCTACTCGGTCCCTGCACCCTCCCCACCTGAGAATTCCAGGAGGCCCTGAAGCCCCTCCCATCCTGTTTCCTGGTTCTGTCCTGGTACCCCAGTGATATCGCCATTTTCCCCACTGTCCTCCCAGCCCACCTCTCCTGGGCCTGCCCTCAGCCAGGCAGTGGGGGTCTCACTGGATGTAAGTGGCCACTAAGGACAGTCGCAGCCCTCCCGGGTTGGAGGCAGGCAGGTCCTGACCCAGCTGGGCTCAGCTACTCCTGGGTCCTCAAACACCCCACGTGCTTCCCTCCTGTTTCCCACAGGGCATATGTCTTGACCCCTGCCTGGAACTTTCTATCTTAATTCCATTCCAACTCCTATCCAACCTCCAAGGCCAGCTGAGATCTCTCTCCCCTAGGGCTCTTCTTGACCGTCCCCACCCCCAGAGTATGTGTCCCCTCGTCCTCACAGCCCTGGCCTTGCTGTCATTCATTTAGTCCTGGGCACATGCAGGCTTTGCAATCAGGCTGCCGGTTCCCAGGCTGGGCCCGACTACTTGCTGGCTGTGTGACTCTGGGCAAGTTACTTACCTGCAGCTTCCTCAGTTTCCTTGCCTGTAAAATGGGAATAATTGTAGTACCTCATAGCATTGTTGTAAGAATTAAATGAACTAAGCCAGCGATTCCTGCTACATAGTAAGAACTTCATAAGTGTTCATTTTCCTCTGGAGAGCACATCTTTCTCAATTTAGTACATTCTTATTTAACTTTCTATAATTTACATCTTGTCTTCCTAACAAGGTTACAGCTTTTAGTGCTACGACTGAGCCATTTATCTACAGGGCATTTTTGTAGTCTTCACAGCACCTACCCTGTAACCTACACACAGTAGGCGCTTAATAATTACTTACTGCCCAACTTACAAAATGGCAATAGGACTGTCTTGTCATCTACAAAATAGACCAAACCAAACTGCCAGTCATAGGTCAGTGTACCTGACTCTGCAAAACAAACCACCGTGAAACATGGTGACCTAAAGACCCTGATGACTCCTTATTTCTCATGATTCTGTGGATTGGCTGAGGAGTTCTGTTGGTTGACAGCATTCAGCCAGAGGGCCATCTCGGAAAGTCCGAGATGGCCTGACTCACGCCTAGCCGTTGGTACTGGCTGTTGGCCAGGTTTCTTGACTCTTCTTGACTTAACTTCACATCCTCCAATAGGCTAGACTGGGCTTTCCAGCCTGGTGGGGGGTGTCTCAGGAATCTAGGGTGTTACAGTGAAAGACACATTACCCTGGAGGTCTAGGCTCTGGAACTTGCCGTGTCACTTTCACCATATACTATTGATCACAGCGGGTCCCAAGGCCAGCCCAGAGCGGAGGAGTGGAGAAATAGGCGCCACCATTTGATGGGAGGAGGTGGCAGAGGCATATTGCAAAAGGGGTGTAGACAGAGGAAGGGTTGATCCGCTGGGGGCCGTTACCGGAAGCATTTTCCACACATCCGTGGTGAGAGGTTTGGTCAGCTTGTGAGATGACAACCTCAGTAAACTTCCTCTCCCGTGCTTTGGGGTTTAACAAAGAGTTTCACAGTCATCAGCTGTTTTGACCTTCCCAACAACGCCAATTCCTCTGAGGCAGGGAGAAGAGGTATTCATCCTCTTTACAATGTAGACTAGAAACGCTGAAGTTAGACACGTGCCCTGACCTGCACGGCGATTATTAACAGAATTGTGCTAGTGTGACAGTTTCCTTTCTTATGAGTTATGAAATATTTGTCTTACAGAAAGTGTGGAGAGTAATGCAAACACCCACCCACGTGACACCTCCTTGCTTAAAGGCTAGAGTGTGAGAGGCTCGTTGGGAGCCCCCATGCCTGGGTCCCGGTCACATGCCCTGCATTTCCACATCAGCGTTCTCTCTATGGTGATAGCAGCCATCTTGAATTTGGTGTTTATCATTTCCATGAACAGTTCTTACATTTTTATTCATAAATAATACCTACCATATTACATCATTTCTAAGGCACACATCTTTTTTTTCTTTTCCATTATAGCTTATTTCAAGATACTGCATTTAGCTCCCTGTGCTGTACGGTAGGTCCTTGTTGTTTATCTATTTTATATATATAGTAGTTTGTATCTGCTAATCCCAAACTCCTAATTTGTCCCTCCCCACCCCCCTTTCCTCTTTGGTGACCATAAGTTTGTTTTCTATGTCTGTGAGTCTGTTTCTGTTTTGTAAATAAGTTCATTTGTGTCATTTTTTAAGATTCCCCATATAAATGATATCGAAATGTTGGTTTCATTACAAAGCTGGATTGGAAGATGTGGCATGGCTGTGAAGTCGAGTGGGTTTGCTAATACTCTCCTATTTTGAACTTACCCTCGAAAATGTAAAGCACACATCTTTTTTCACATTTGAATATCTCAGAAATCAGGATGCTCTTATACCTGATGACACCTTACAATAGCTGCCAGCCAGGTGGCAGTCATGCCATACTGCCTGCACATCCTCCAACATCAAAAGTAGCAGGACTAAACTTGCAGAAAATTGTGGAGACAATAGTGGGGCACTCTTTTTCCCTTCAGGAGCCAAGTGGTTGTGAGGAGGTTGTGGGTATGGAGGTAAAGTCAGAAATGTCCAGCAATGTTCCAGAAGGAGGACTCTAAAGAAGCTTAGCTATACCTAACTGTAAAAATAGCTTAAGAACCCAGTGACAACAGCCATGAGTTCTCTTATGGATTACTTTCAGGGATGCCTTATCACCAACCCTCTAGTTTGGTGGAGGATTTATTATGTGCGAAACACAGACATCAGTGACTTTAAGTCAAAAGAATTTAGAAGAGTCAGAATTTACATGTGGAAAAGCTGATTTGTTTCACTCCTATTTATTTCACTTCTATTTTACTTTTTTATGCACACACAAGAGTAATATATGGTAAAAAAAAAAAAGTGTCTAATCAAGTATAAAGTATCAAATAATAAGTGACAAGAAAGCATTTTGTCAGAGTTTAATTCTCAGCATTTTTTCTGTCTTAAGGGTGCATAAAGAAATGATAGACCTTAGAAGCTTTAAGTACAGGATGTCAAGTCGTACCTGTATTTCTGCAAACCATGGCTGTTTGTTCAACATTATGCTTTTGAGATTTTTTCAGTTTGATAAATCCAGCCCCAGTTCATTCATCTTAACTACTGCATAAAAATTCATTGTATAAATATAGCATGTTTTATGTATTGCATTTTATCTATTCTCCTATTAATGGGCAGTTAAATTGCTTCCAATTTTTTATTTCAAAGAATACAGTTATGACCAACTTACTCATAACTTCTTGTGAACAGAATTTCTGGATCACAGGGCACACATATCTTTGACTTTACTAGGCATTCCCAAACTGTTCTCCAAAGTGTTTGTCTAATTTACACACCCACTAGCAGTGGTATGAGAGGCCCCAGTGCAAGAGCCCCTTGACGGGATTCCCAATCTCCTTTCTCATTCCCTCCAACTCACTCCCCTTACATAGTCCAAGTGATCACGAAAACACACAGCAGGTCAAATCACAACTCAGCTTTACCCCCTCCCTGGCTTCCCACTGAGCGTCCCTGGCCCTAACTGAGCTCTACTGCCTCTTTCTGCCCTTGCTAACCCTTTGTCACAGCAGAACCACCCCTGACATTACAGTCCAGCAACGTCAGAATCCTGCTATAGTTCCTAGCATGACACACACCCCTTCTCTCTCCTCAACCTCTGCATCTGCCATTTCCTCTCTCAGGAAGGCTCTTCCCAACTAAACCACCCTGCCGCACCTGACACCCAGTTTTTGCCAGCTCACCCTCCATGAGTTAGAACAAACTTATCCCTGTCTTTCTCCTCAGAGCCTCCTTTGACCTCCCCTACACACACACCGCTGCCTCTGGAGTAAGTGCCTCTCCACATCCCCCACAGCGTATCACACACGCCCCATCGACACCTCCTCACGCGGTGCTGAAATGGCCTCTTTGCTTGTTTGGATCTCGCATTAGACTTTAAGCTCCCAAAATGGGAGCGGAGGGGAACAGTGTTGACCTTGCTCACTGCAGTCTTCTCACCCAGTAGCTAGCCCACGTGGTCTTCAATAAATTCTGTATTTGTTGAGTGAACAAGAGCATGTGTCAAGTCAGCAATGGAACCTAGTCATTCGGGTCCCAGGTCCTTGAATTTCCTACTACGGGTTCCCACGCCACCCAAGACAGCTCTCCTTCCTAAACCTACAAATTATCAGCAGAGGGCCAGGTAGGCTACAGAAACCACCGTGAGGGGGAAATACCAGGGAAGAAATTGGGAATTTGGGTGTCAAACTACAGAAATTCCTTTCGGCTCGTTGCAACTGAAAGCCTTTAAGTGGGTCCTTGGGTGTTTTTTTTTTTTTTTTAATTAGTTTTTATTGAAGTATAGTTGCCTTACAATGTTGTGTTAGTTTCTGCTGTTCAGAAAAGTGAATCAGTTATACGTATACATATATCGCCTCTTTTTTAGATTTCCTTCCCCTTTAGGTCACCACAGATCATTGAGTTCCCTGTGTAGGTTCTCATTAGTTATCTATTTTATGCATAGTAGTGTATATATGTTAATCTCAACCTTCCAGTTCGTCCCATCCCCTCTTCCCCCCTTGGCAACCGTAAATTTATTTTCTACATCTGTGACTCTATTTCTGCTTTTTGTTTGTTTGTTTAAAGTGTGGGGTTTTTTTAAAATTATTTATTTTTGGCGGCGTTGGGTCTTCATTGCGGTGCGTGGGCTTCTCATTGCGGTGGCTTCTCTTGTTGCGGAGCATGGGCTCTAGGTGTGCGGGCTTCAGTAGTTGTGGCTTGCGGGCTCTAGAGTGCAGGCTCAGTAGTTGTGGTACACAGGCTTAGTTGCTCCACGGCGTGTGGGATCTTCCCGGACCAGGGCTCAAACCCGTGTCCCCTGCACTGGCAGGTGGATTCTTAACCCCTGCGCCATCGGGGAAGTCCCTCTATTTCTGCTTTGCAAATAAGTTCATATATACAATTTTTTTCTAGATTCCATGTGTAAGTGATATTATACGATATTTGTTTTTCTCTTTCTGACTTACTTCGCTCTGTGTGACGTCATACAGAGTGGATGGCCCTTGGGTGTTTAAAGGACGAATCTATACGGTGTAATGAGGGAGCCAAGGAAGGAGCCAGCTGGGCCGGTCCTGTTCGCAGCCACCTACAGTGTACAGCTTGGGTAACAGAAGACACATCTGGAGGTGTTCGAGAAGAAACTAGCCATTCTCTAAATAGGATGGAAACAAACAAAATGGAAAAGGTTGAGTTAAACTTAAGAGATTAAAAATAGTCTGAGATTATTTTGAAAGAATGTGTCTAGATATTCGATTTGTTTTTTAAGACAAGGAATGAATTTAGCAGATCCTGACAGCCTTCTCCGACAACTCAAGAAAAAGGCAAAACCATTTTTGCCTTTGAAACGTCTATACTGACTCGGGGTTTTGGGCAGAATAACAAAATCCTGAATTTAGGATTCTTCTATGTCAAAGAGCGTAGGCTGACATCTCCTAAATCAGGAGTTCTTAAACGCTAGGATGCCTTCAAGTAACCAAAAGGGCTTGTGAAAACACCAGTTGCTGGACCCCAACCTCAGAATTTCTGATACACTAGGTCTGGGTGAGGCAGGAAATTTGCATTTCTAAAAAGTTCTTAGAACCGTAGAAAGGAATGAAGTGCTAACACATGCTACAACCTGGATGAACCTCAAGGACGTTATGCTAAGTGAAAGAAGCCAGACACAAAAAGTCACGTATTGTATGACTCCATTTCTATGAAATGTCCAGAATAGGCAAATCCGTAGAAACAGAAAGTGATGAGCGGTTGCCGAGGGCTGGGGGAGGGGAAGTAAGGAGTGACTGCTTAATGGGGACAGGCTTTCCTTTTGGAATGATGAAAATGTTTTGGGACTAGGTAGAGGGGGATAGTTGCACAACACTGAGAACGTACTACATGAGGATGAACTGTACACTTTAAAATGGTTAATTTGATGTTATGTAAATTTGACCTCAATTGAAAAAGAGATTCCTAAGTAGTGCTGATACTGCTGGTCTAGGGACCACACTTGGAGAGCCATTGGCCTGAGTTACAGCGCAGAGAGGGGAAGAGACTGAAGGGAGGTCGACTTCCAAAGTGAATGGAAGCTTCTCTGTACTCCACCAAGCTGGTCTGTGACTGAGAATTCTGAAAGTCTGACACAGGTTGTTGTATTGAACCTTAGTTCTCAATTTGGGCTGAGACCCAACAGCTGGCAGCAACTTCCACACTTCAGATCTAAGCCCTGGACCACCTAAACACAGGTGTTTAGCTGAGAACCAGTTTTGCCCTTCTCAGCTGATCATTCATCTCTAGCAGCTTATTCTTTGTAAGCTTTATTGGTTTTACAGGATGAGGGGAAGTTGCCAAATAGAGAATTTCTTTGGATGTAGTCATTGGTGTTCCATGAGTCTGACCACATGTACTGGGGAAAGCATGAGAATTCTTCCCTTTCACCTCATCAACCCTGTCTCCAAACACTACTTGCTAGCCTAGGACCATTTATCTTTGTAAAGAACTTGAGAAGGTGGAGACAATTTAATTCCCGCTATAATATGTAAAGAGAGGGTTGAACCTGAAGCCAGAAGAACTATAGGCACTTTTGAGCACCTTGACCAGCTGTTTCCTTTCTCTGTGCTTGTTCCTCAACTGGAAAATGGAATAAGAATGGCGCCTTCATAGGGCTCTTGCAAGAACCAAACCAGATAACCTGTAATTATCACAGTTATTTCCCACAGTTACAATGCGGCTCTACTCTTGTCTCCATGGATCCAATCCCTGTGTCTCACATCCTCCGAGTGACGCCTCTCCTCACGTGGAGGGGCAGTTCTTGATCGTTGTTTCTATGGCGACACATGAAAGATGGCATTTATGTGTGTCACAACATAATGTGCATTTGTGTATTATTTAAGAAAAATCACTGTTGCTTCAGAAGGCAAGAAATACGAATGGGAAGTGTGGATAGGTAGGTTGGTGACTCAGGGGACATGACAGGGCATACAGAGCGTGTAAATGCGGAACAGAGAGAGGAAAGAATGGAGGGACCAAGAGGCACTTAAAAGTCGTGAAGTAGTCAGTATTCATAAGGCCTTAAATTGACCCCAATGATGATGGCCATTCTGGTCCCAAGAAACACAGTTGAAGACCACAGCTGCTCGTCAGGCTAAGGGGTAAACTACAGCTTTGGCCAAGTGTGCCTGCTCCTGGGATCCTTCATAGGAGCAAATGTGTGTTGTTGACTCGAGACCTTTCATCCGCCAGTCTCCCTTGTTCAGACATCCGCTCTGGTCTGTGTACTCATGCTACGGGGAGGGGTAGGATCAGTGGTTGCCAGGAGCTAGTGGTTGGGGGTGGGAGGATTGACAACAAAGGGGCGTAGTAGGAGAATTTGGAAGAGGGTGTAGAATTGATCTATATCATGACTGTGGTGATAGTTTCATGAGTGTATACACACTGGCCAAAATTCACAAAACCATACACTAAAAAGCATGAATTTTATTGCATGTAAATTATAGCTTAATGAAAAAATAAAAATAAATATGGTTTATTTAGCCCCCCCAAATTATACTTCATTTGTTCTGGGGTAGAACCAAGAGATGGTTTTACAAAAACTCCCCAGGTGGGGAATATCTGCTTCCGTCTAAGATGTAGTAACAGGGACTGGATTTTCCTTCCTATTCCTACCTGAGACAGCTAGAAAAACAGACAAAATATGTGAAACAGTCATTTCCAAGTAAGTGGATGCCAGGCAACACCAAGGACAGTGAGTGAGCCTTGCAATTTGGAGGTGACAAATATGTTTATTATCTTGATTTTGGTGATGGTTTCATGGATGTATACGTATGTTAAAACTTATCAAATTGCTCACTATATGTACAGTGTATTGTACATCAGCTATATCTCTATAAAGACTTTGGTTTTATTTAAAGGTCCCCAGGTGGGCTTCCTTGGTGGCGCAGTGGTTGAGAGTCCGCCTGCTGATGCAGGGGGCATGAGTTCGTGCCCCAGTCTGGGAAGATCCCACATGCCGCGGAGCGGCTGGGCCTGTGAGCCATGGCCGCTGAGCCTGTGCGTCCGGAGCCTGCGCTCCGCAATGGGAGAGGCCACAGCAGTGAGAGGCCCGTGCACCGCAAATAAATAAATAAATAAAGGTCCCCAGGTGAGCCCAAGTGTATAGCCAGAGTTGAGTACCATCAACCCAAATATATGACCTTACTTGGCCCTGGGATCTACCCTCATATGATTCTAATAATTTGAATTTAATGTAATGTTGAAGAATATAAAGTATTAATGTTTATTAGAAGACAGACTTTGCATAAATGGAACTCATTTTGGAAAATAAGTCTGCACTTGCAGCAATACTATTTATTGATAAGGATTCTTTTGATAGGTCACTGTAAAGAAAGATAAAATAGACCTTCCATGGATAATTTTTAGCTGTTAGTACAAAACATGTCAATAGGGGCTCCTAGGCAATTTGGAATATGTATTAAAAGTCTCAAAATTGTTCATAACATTTAGCCCAGAGTTTAAGCTAAGGAAGTAAGAAAGGAGTGCAAGGGTGTACCACTGCAGCAATGCTGGGTTTTTTTTGAAGAGCAAAGGAAATTTTCGCAGAAGTTCCCTACAGACTTCCTTCCTGTCTCTTTGGCCAAAATAATGTCACGTGTTTATTCCCAAGCCAGTCACTGGCAAGACAAGAAGAATTATCCAGAATGACCTAGACCAATTAAGTTGCATTACTTCAGGCTGGAGAAGGTCCCAGCCTTCCCTCAGGCACATGGCTGTCCTCTATTTGGACAAAATCAGGGTTTACTGGCAAAAGAGAAAGCAGAGAAGTGGCTGTTAGGTAATGTGGTGAATGTGATATGATTCCATTTTTAGAAATAAAAAGTGAACATAGATAGGCAACCCCCCCCAAAATGAATGAAATGTTATATATTCTTAAATATTATCTCCAGTTGGTGGGATTATAGTGAATATTTATTTTCCTTATTTCTGCTTTGCTTTTTTTCTTTCCTAAATTTTCTGTAATGCATATATAATATTTGACTCAAAAAATTACCCAAGAAATACCATTTTAAAATAAAACATGTTTAGCCCTCACCAGAGCTTTTTAAAAAGTAAGTTATAAGAGTAATTATGTTAAGATCCAAGCCAGGGCATTCAGTGGAGATTGGAATCTGTCTGATGTAGCCTCCAAGGCAGGGCCTCTGCGTCTACATGAATCACGAGGACCCAGAGGCCCCACAGAGATTTCAGCAGCTCTGTTTTGAGGGGCTACCCCTGCTGCCTGGAAGACCGTGCCAGTTAGTTCTTTTCGCAACCCAGAGGGTTGAGCAGCAGATTCTAAGCCCGTCCTTAGAACACGGGGGCCGAGAAGGTAACATAGATCAGACTAGGGAACAGAGTTACACAGAGACCCTTGCCCCTCCCCACCCCCATAAACAGGAAAACAGAGATGGAGGAATGGAAATGAAAGGCATGAACAAGGATATAATTAAAGAGCAGCAAGGCCACTCTATGCCCCCAGACCACATGTCCGACAACTTGTGCTTGACCCTTAAACACATTGATGTTGTGGCCAAGTCAGAGTGGAATTCTGGTGTGTCCCAAGTGTCACCTAGAGCCACTTCTCAGTCCATACCTGGGATTCAAACGGATGAAGGAGACCCAGAATGGCCAAAGTTGACCAAAACTGAGGGAAGACGTTCAACAGCCGAGACATTTGACGGCAATCTACATTGTCACTAAACCTCTGAGCTGCCCTCAAACCCAGCCAAACCTGGCCCCTGCATCCGGCCCAATCTCCACCTCCAGCCCGGTCTTGGGAGCACAGGGCCGGCAGTGCCATCAGGGAGACAGAGAGGCAGCCCAAGGGGAAAGGACACCAGCTTTAGGGTAGCACAGACCTCAGTTCATATCTGCCTCCACCAACTCCTGGTTGTGCAAATTTGGGCGAGCTTCTTCCCCTCCCTCTGCCTCAGTTTCTTTACCTGTAAAATGGGGATAAATCTGTTTAAGGCATTCAGTGACCTGGTGTATGCAGGGAGTGACAAAATGCACCTCCACATAATCCAGTGGAGAAGCTGGGAGAGGAGCAGTTGCCTGTGAATGCACCTCTGACACTTGCCCAGGAAATCCTTCTCTCCCTCACCTAGGACTTGGAGCACAGAAATTAACCGAGTGCCCTGAGGCCAGGAGTCTGGGGCTGTCATTTTCACTTCTCTGAATCAAAGTTTTGGGGTTTTTCTGGTTTTTTAAAATAAATTTATTTATTTAATTTATTCATTTTTGGCTGCGTTGGGTCTTCGTAGCTGCGTGCGGGCTTTCTCTAGTTGTGGCAAGCGGGGGCTGCTCCGCGGTGCGTGGGCTTCTCATCGCGGTGGCTTCTCTTGTTGCGGAGCACGGGCTCTAGGCGCGCGGGCTTCAGTAGTTTTGGCGCGTGGGCTTCAGTAGTTGTGGCCCGCGGGCTCAGTCGTTGTTGCCCGTGGGCTCTAGAGCTCAGGCTCAGTAGTGTGGCGCCCGGGCTTGGTTGCTCCGCAGCATGTGGGATCTTCCCGGACCAGGGCTCGAACCCGTGTCTCCTGCACTGGTAGGCGGATTCTTAACCCCTGCGCCATCAGGGAAGCCCTGAATCAAAGTTTTGATGGAGGCAGATGACAGGTGCTTACTCTCGCCAAAAATAAACAAAGAAATAAATGGTCTTCGGGAAATGATACCCGGCTCACTTCACCTGTTCACAGCCGGACCACCCGGTGCTGGGACGGCGAGCTCAGACTCTGGAGAAGAGCAAATCGTGCCTGAGAGACCAAGGGGGGTCACCAGAACCTCAGTCTCTGCGGAGGATGGTGTGGGCGGTAGAAAGGAGGAGCAGAGAGGGAAGAAAGAAAAAGCAGCAGGAGATGAACACTGCGGAGAATCCTCTGTCTGGGAGTAGCTGTGACTTTGACTTACCTTTCCTCTGGAAATGTTGAGCTCTTTGCTGGTCTAGCACAGTGAGGGAACTGGCTCATGGGAACTTGAGGGGAGGTAGAGAAGAAATTCTCTCCAATGAAAATTTCTGAACTATCCGCTTCATTAGTTCTACACAGGGCATCTTACGCCCGCAAGGAACACACAGGGATCTCTCTCCAGGGGGAAGATTATTCTTGGTGGCTTATCTGGACACCAAATTCTGGTTCAAGAACTATTGAAACTGTCCTGAGGTGGGGCAGGGGGAATGGGGCATGTGAAAATGAGAACACTCAAGGTCATGTTTATTTATTTATCCACATTGCATAGACTGAAAATGGATCTCTTACAAGGCTTGCCAGGCTATTAAAAATGATACATGACAAAACATGGCCAGTATGTCAGAGTTTTTGTACTCCTTTCTTTCTTTTTTTTAACCTAGAGTGTTTTGCTGTGTTTTAGTATTTTATTTATGAAAAAGAATTGCGCTTGTGAAAATAAGGAGTTGTCTTTTTACAAGTGTTACAAGGTATTTTACAAGTTTCTGTTTTGGTAACAGTGCATTTGAGATTTCAGAGATCATAGATAATAAATTCAAACCTCCCACCTACAGATGGGGAAGCAGACTCAGATGTGCAAGTACTTACCTGAGTCCTTGCTGGTGTGGTTGACTCAGGACTGGAACTCAGGGCTTCACCTAAATATTAAGAATATTTATTAAAAAAAAAAAAAGAAGAAAAAAAAAGAATATTTATTAGTATTTACACAGTAACTAATCCTTAAAATATGGACACATATTGCTCTGAAATAAAGAGTCAAACTGCACTACCCAATTTGTAACTGGAAACATAAACCATAGAATCAACATAGAGATATTACTGGTTCAGAGGATTCACTCGTGTCAAGTTGAAAGCAAGACCAAGAAATGCTGATGTGCAGAATCAAAGGTTAAGGTTGACTTTTCCAGGAACTGGGACAAGGGCACCCAAAACTGTCTAATCAGGCAGCCTTGCTAGCAACTGTTGCCGTAAGTGGTCTCCATCCCTGAATGCATCTCCTCAGAAGTAACCACGTCCAAATCTGTCGTGTGGCTCCTCTGGCACGTACGTGCCTCTATGTTTTTAAATAATCTACTCGTAGTGATTTGATTTACCTACTTTATGCATCATCTGTTGAGTTCCTAATTTGCAAGATGAAGATTTAGTACGTCCCCAATTTCTCCATCCGTCCCACCTATATTTGGCAGTTATTATAAAATTCCTGATTAGATCAATAATCAGCAAAAAATTTAGTACAACCATGTAAATATTCTTGCCTGCCAAGTCAAGTAATAATTATGATATCCTTTTTCAACATTTTCTTGTTCTTAGAGTTAACAATTGCCTTATATTTCTAGATGCCCTCAGTTATCCAGGTACTGTCATTAATTCTTCCCAATAAAATGTACTCTCCCTCTAGTACTATTTTCCACATACATCAAGTTTCCCACCAGTTTTTTTTGTTTGTTTGTTTGTTTGTTTTTTGCGGTACGCGGGCCTCTCACTATTGTGGCCTCTCCCGTTGCGGAGCACAGGCTCCGGACGCGCAGGCTCAGCGGCCATGGCTCACGGGCCCAGCCGCTCCGCGGCATGTGGGATCCTCCCGGACCGGGGCACGAACCCGCGTCCCCCGCATCGGCAGGCGGACTCCCAACCACTGAGCCACCAGGGAGGCCCCCCATCAGTTTAATATTGTTCCTGGTTAGGGCTCCCCTGCAGACCCACCCTCCTGCTCCAAGCTGGCCAGTGCTCTCGAGGCTCTGCCCAGACATCAAGCTGGGGATGCCCTTCAACGGATTCTCTCTATCTTGGGTTGGATTCCTCTGTCTCCTAATCCTGTGTATTCTTCTTGGATGAATATCTTACTCATTGAGGTGGAATACTTTCTGAGGAAGGGTGCATAGGCTATAAAATATGTTGTGAAAATGGCTGTATTCGACCCTCGTCCTTACTTGATAGTTTGGCTGGGTAAAGACTTCCCTTTCATAGTTTTGAAGGCGTTGCTCCTTTGACATCTCTAGCTTCCAGTGTTGCATTTGGGAAGTCTGACGCCGCTCTGACTTCTAATTCTTTCATATGATCATTTTCTATGGTATTCTCTTTGTCCCTTTGCACGGGAAGCATGTACTGAGCATCTACTATATATTAGACATTGTATTAGAGGTTTTCCATGTGCTTATCTTGTTTAGTTCTTACCAAAAACAAAAATACAATCCTGAAATAGAAACTTCTCTTTTTAAATAAGGGAACTGAGACACAGAGAGGGTAAACAATTTATCCAACATATGAGAGACCGTCACTGTAGGTTTTGCTTATGCTATAGTGACGACCCCAAAATCTCACCAAAGTTTCTCATGGATATCACGAGTTGTCAGTGGGCTCTGCTTATCACAGTTACTCAGGGACCCGGGTTCTGGAGGTTCTAATTCAACATGTGCTTCTATGATTAGTGCAGCAGAAGGAATGTGGCAAATCTCATCACAGTTGTCACAGTTTCTGCCTGGAAGTAACATGTTCCACTGGTCAAAGCCCACCACATGTTGCACCTCACTTGTAAAGGCCATGGTGCTACTTCCATGAGTAAATGCCTTCTTGGCATTTTTCTAGAAATGTGTATGTTTTTCCAAATCCCAAGTCCCAATACAATTCAGTCAAGAAATTGGGAAAACAGGAAAAAGTTGTGATTCTCCTGAAAGAATTAAACCATAAAGAAGCAACATAGAGATGTTACTGGTTCAAGGGATTCACTCATGTCAAGTTGCAAGCAAGATCAAGAAACACTGATGTGTAGAATCGAAGGTTAAGGTTGACTTTTCCAGGAACAGGGACAGGAACACCCTAAAAGCCAAGACCATCTAATCAGGCAGTCTTGCTAGCAGCTGTTTCCATGTTTTAAGTGTGTGTTCATGGCCATGTCTGCTGGGTGAGGCATTCTTTCAAATAAATATCAATGAATTTGTATGCTTCATATATACCTCATCCAAATCCCTTGAGTGATGTTCTAAGAAATAAGTTTTGGAAACATTCAACACACGCTCCCATTTAGTGCTATTAACTTTGCTAGTAGATCTTAATGTTATGTTATTTGAACACAACCCAGTAACGTTCACTGGTGTTTTCCAGTGTTTGACTATTCCCTCTAGGCTACAGTTCTTTGTAAATACTTTAGCTGAAAGAAATGCAAAGAGCTGATGATGGGAAAATTGTTGTGGAACACACTGACAGGAAATCAGAAACTGAACAAAAATCTGAATTAGCAAAAGCAATATCAATTTCAACAGCAAAATCAAAACCAGGGCAAGAAGAAAAGAAAAATAAATATTTTTAATTTTCATCATTAGAAAAGGAAATGAACTTATATGAAGCAGTGTGTACTCTAACACTTGACTTGAAATTGCTTTTGGATGCACTGCTAACAACTGAACGAATGTCAAGGCAAAAAAGAAAATTGGTCAGGCAATTAGTGTTTTATGGATTTAAAATTTTCATTTTAATAACAATACCTTATAGAAATATTTGTGTTACATTCCATTTTTATAATAATTTTCTTGAGTGTTTATCTTGTGTCTCTCCCCTTCTTTTAATATTTTTATTATCAAATGTCTCCATAAGGAAGAGATTATTTGTACATGTTATTGAAATATATAATCTTGTCACAAGAAATTGATTCATAACTATAATAAGCCATGCGTTTATTATTGTATCATTTTTACAGAAAACCTCTGGCAGTATAACCCTATCACAGAAAAATGATTCAATGTTCATTATTATGGTTACCCATTATTATTTAAATATAGGTAAATTAAATGTCATGAAAAATACAGAATAATTTATGATTTCAGAATTCCTGGGAATTCTGACCCCTTATTCCCAAATCCCAAAGACTGATGCCTTTTGGGAATTTGGAAACACTAAGCAATGCAAGATAGAATTACCAAGTGCCTGAAATGACTGTGGCCAGAAATATTTGGTGAATACTTCGTACTTAAGGACCACCCAAATGATAGAGCCAGAATCCAAATCTTTTTTATTCCAAAACTCATATTCTGTCCTCTACTTGAAACTTCCTCTATTGTCACTAACTATGTTTTTGTGTTCATTCATCCATCCATTATCCAGCAAGCATTTACTGAGCCCCATGTGTGGGAACCATATTGGTGTAGCACAGAGAAGTTCAACAGTATTTGTTGACTGCCTGACTACGAGGCACAAAAAGTACTTGAGCCTGAATCAGTGGTCCTGAAGGAATGAGACACAGGAGAATCCACTTTTGATTGGGGATGGAAGATATGGTCTAGGAAACAGTGGGGCAGCTTGGATCTAGAGTATGGTAGGTGTCTGCTGGAGTTACACCTAGTATTGTAAGTGTACTCATGGCAGGAAAAGAGGAAAGAAGGAAGGTCCTGAAATGGAGATGGTAGGCTTTTAGGAGAAAGATGAGAGGTCTCCAGGATGCAGAGCTCACTGAGTAGGAACATGGACTTTGACATCTGATAGTCTTGTGTTCAAATCCCAATTTTGTGATCTTAGACAAGTTACTGAAGTGCTCTGAGGCTCAGTTTTCTCGTTTACATAATAGGAACAATAATACTTACCTTTAAAGCTTATTCTGTGAGTTACATATATTTATATGTACTTATAATGCATATCAAACTCTTAGCACAGTATCTGGAACATAGTAAGTACTCAATAAGAGGTAGCTATTAATCATATATTTTTGTCATTTTGCCTGATCCTAAATACTGGAAATTAAGAAATTTCCAGTATTTATGAATAATGTGCCATGAAAAGTTTTAGACATTTCTTTAATGAATCAAGAGTTCTTTCCTAACGGAACCCTCTTGCACTGTTGGTGGGAATGTAAATTGATATAGCCACTATGGAGAACAGTATGGAGGTTTCTTAAAAAACTAAAAATAGAACTACCGTACGACCCAGCAATCCCACTACTGGGCATATACCCTGAGAAAAGCATGATTCAAAAAGAGTCACGTACCATAATGTTCATTGCAGCTCTGTTTACAATAGCCAGGACATGGAAGCAACCTAAGTGTCCATCGACAGATGAATGGATAAAGAAGATGTGGCACATATATACAATGGAATATTACTCAGCCATAAAAAGAAACGAAACTGAGTTATTTGTAGTGAGGTGGATGGACCTAGAGTCTGTCATACAGAGTGAAGTAAGTCAGAAAGAGAAAAACAAATACCGTATGCTAACACACATACATGGAATCTAAAAAAATTGGTTCTGAAGAACCTAATGGCAGGACAGGAATAAAGACACAGACATAGAGAATGGACTTGAGGACATGGGGAGGGGGAAGGGTAAGCTGGGACAAAGTGAGAGAGTGGCATGGACTTACATACACTACCAAATGTAAAGTACATAGCTAGTGGGAAGCAGCCGCATAGCACAGGGAGATCAGCTCGGTGCTTTGTGACCACCTAGAGGGGTGGGATAGGGAGGGTGGGAGGGAGACGCAAGAGGGAAGAGATATGGGGACATATGTATATGTATAGCTGATTCACTTTGTTATAAAGCAGAAACTAACACAGCATTGTAAAGCAATTATACTCCAATAAAGATGTTTAAAAATAAATTAATTATTTTAAAAAAGAGTTCTTTCCTAAGGAGAGACTATTTAAAATGTAGTCTAACTTTTGGAGGAAGAAAATAGCCCAAGCTTTCATATTTCCTTTTCTATTCAGTGATGGGAAAGGTTTTTCTTAGCATGTTTGTCCTGAAACCATGGATACGGCACAAAAATAAAAGAACGTGGCTGCCCTGGGATTTGGGATGCATGTGTTAGTCAGAAAGCCTAAATAAATATATCTAATATGTTTCCAATATCTTTTCTTTCAAGATAAATTTGGAACCCATCCCTCCTCAAGCCTGTTGTGGTGTCACGGTGCGCCCTCTGGTGGCCCATTTTTCAATGGCTTCATCGGCCCTAATGCGCAAACTTAAGGAACCCTCTTCTGGTGAGTGCTTCCCTCTTCCACTATGGAGGAGGAACCACAGGTGAGGGACAGGTTTCTAAAGTCAAAGTCTTGTAAATGGCCAGGTCAGAGCTGCTTCTATGACTTCCCGAGGAGAAATTGCTTTATGTGTGCACATTGAGGAGCTGCATATGTTTTTTCAAGAACACATTTCATATACAGTATGTTACCTTGTTCCTGTCTTGGTCTGTCTGGCCAGAGGTGAGGCCAATGAGTAAGAGGTGGTTCTATGGTGAAACATATCACTGGTGAAGTGGGCCAACTCTAGGCTGTGGGCCTTGTATGCCATGTTAGGGAGTTGAGACTTACCACTTTAGCCAAATGATCCTTAAGGGAATGGGGAGCTACCAAAGGGTTTATTGTGGTGGTCGGCACATGATCAGATTTATACTGCAGAAAGGTCACTCTGAATGAAGTGAGAGGAATGAATTGTAGTTCCCCAAATCTTGGAGGCAGGGGGACAGTCAGAAGGCTGTTGCAGGAGAGCAGGTGAGAGATGCTGGTAGCCTGGATCAGTTGGTGCCATAGGGCTGGAAATAAGAGGGTGAATTCTTGGGGATGTTTGGAAGGTATCCTCACACAGGGTGGTTGGTAATTAGATGTGGAGAGTCAGGAAGAGCTGGGACTGAAGAATGCTGCCCAGATTTTTGGCTTGTGCAACTGGGTGGATAGTGGTGATGTTCACTAAAATTAGAACTCTGAGGGAGGCACAGGTTTGAGGGCGTGATTGCCTCAAAGGAGTTCAGTTTAGGATGTGTTCATTTAGAGGAACCCATGGAATCTCCAAGTGGAGATGCCAGATCATTGCTCATCTGGCTGTCAGTCTCAGGCTCTTGCTGCTGCACCATGGCTGCCTCATCTCCAGGCATAGCTCAGACTTTGGAATGGTGGGGCAAAGGTGCTGTCAGGGACCTTTAGTCATTTTGGCCCAAATGGCTTGCCTGGGGCATCCCTTTTCCTGTTAGAGGAGGAATAATGGGGAAAGGCTGCAGGGAAGAAACCTCACTATTACAATATTCCCTTTTCCAAAAGTATCTATGCACCATAGTAATATTGTAATTGATTCAGGCAAGGGTTGTCAATGGATGCTAAAGCCAGTTTCCTTGTAAACAAGCTATCTACACAGTCTAAAAATATCTCTCCATAGATTATTTATTACAACAAAGGGAAGAATTACCTTTAGAGTGAAGAAATCTGGGTGACAATACCCATGTCTACTCATTGATTATTTACTGATTATGAAAAGGGCAAGTATCCCGTAAAGTGGAGAAATCATCTGGGTACCACTTAAACCACATGATCAAAGTCAGTGTCACCAATAATGGGACAAATTGACAACAGGTGCCTCTTACTGCGACGTGCTGAGAAGGACACAGCATGTACATAATTTGAATCTTGTCCAAAGGAAACACCAAACAAACCCAAATCAAAAAACCTGCTAGGAAACCACTGGCCTGTACTCTTCAAGAATATCAGTATTGTAAAAGACAAAGGCTCAGGCACCGTTCTGAGACAAAAGAGACTAAAGAAACATGACAACTAAGTGTAAATAAGCAATCCTAGGTTGGGAGAACATGTTATAAAGGACAATATTAGAAATATGGCAAAATCTGAATATGATTGTGTTCAGTAAAAGTATTACATCATTGTTAAGTGTCCTAAACTGGATCATTATACTGTGCGCTCATTCTTAGGAGACACTTGCCCATATGTTTAGGTGGAAAGAATCACAATGTCTATAGCTTACCTCGAACATTGATATTTCCTGCCTTAGTCTATATGGATTGCTATCACAAAATACAACAGACTGGGTGACTTGTAAACAACAGAATGATATTTCTCACAGTTCTAGAGCCTAGAAGTCCAAGGTCACTGTGCACATTTGAGTGAGGGCCCTCTTCTAGGTTGTTGACTTCTCCTTGTATCCTCAAATTGGGGGAAGGGTCAAGGGAGCTCTGTGGGGTCTCTTTTTTCTTTAATTTTTTTTTGTGAATACTTTAAAAAAAATTTTTATTTTATATTGGAGTATAGTTGATTAACAATAATTGTGTTAGTTTCAGGTGTACAGCAAAGTGATCCAGTTACACATATACCTTTATCTATTCTTTTTCAAGTTCTTTTCCCATTTAGGTTATTACAGAATATTGAGCAGAGTCCCCTGTGCTGTACAGTAGGTCCTTGTTGGTTATCTATTTTAAATATAGCAGTGTGTACATGTCAATCCCAAACTCCCCAGCTATCCCTTCCCCCAACCCTTCCCCCCTAGTAACCCCAAGTTGGTTCTCTAAGTCTGGGAGTCTGCTTCTGTTTTGTAAATAAGTTCGTTTGTATCAGTTTTTTTAGATCCCACATATAATCGGTATCATATGCTATTTGTCTTTGTCTGACTTACTTCACTTAGTATGATAATCTCCAGGTCCATCCACTTTGCTGCAAATGGCCCTATTTCATTCTTTTTTATGACTGAGTAGTATTCCATTGGATATGTATACACCACATCTTCTTTATCCATTCATCTGTTGGTGGACACTTAGGTTGCTTCCATGTCTTGGCTATTGTAAATAGTGCTGCTATGAACATTGGGGTGCATGCGTCTTTTCAAACTTGAGCTTTCCTCTTTGCCGATATATGCCCAGGAGTGGGATTGCAGGGTCATATGGTAGTTCTATTTTTAGTTTTTTAAGGAACCTCCACACTGTTCTCCATAGTGGTTGTACCAATTTACATTCCCACCAACAGTGTAGGACGGTTCCCTTTTCTCCACACCCTCTCCAGCATTTATTTGTAGACTTTTTGATGATGGCCGTTCTGACTGGTGTGAGGTGATATCTCATTGTAGCTCTGATTTGCATTTCTCTAATAATTAACGATGTTGAGCATCTTTTCATGTGCCTCTTGGCCATCTGTATGTCTTCTTTGGAGAAATGTCTATTTAGGTCTTCTTATAAGGGCGCTACTCCTAATCATGAGGGCTCTGCCTTCATGACCTAATCACCTCCCAAAGGTCCCACCGCAATACCATCACATTGGGGGTTCGAATTTCAACATATTGGGTTGACCAAAAAGTTCGTTTGGATTTTTGGTAACATCTTATGGAAAACCGAACGAGCTCTTTGGCCAACCCAATATGAATTGGGGGAGAGGGAGGCATAAACATTCAGCCTATAGCAGTTGCTGACAATACTATTAATATGTATATTTGTATACAGAGAGATAAAGCAAATATGACAAAATGTTAACAATTGGTGAATGTAGGTAAGAGTGTATAGTTGTTCAATGTACTCTTTTTGCAGTGTTTCTGGGGGGTATTTTTTTCAAGGTAAAAAGAAAAGAAATATATCTATCCGACCCATATACAAATAGAGGGGATTCTGAACACTGAAAATTCTAACCAGGGTCTCTTTTTTAAGGTCAACTATAATATTATTTTTCAAAGCCACTAAATTCCATCTTGATGAAATATGAAAATAGCAAACAGGTTTAGGAGCAATTTCCTGTCCTGCCAGGCTCTTAAGAATGTACAGTATTTGCTGTCACTTTAGAACCTTCAGTGTTTAGAGAGGAATTTGTTTTCTTTTAAATGAAAGTATCTAAGTTGAAAGTGCCCAAGGTCCAAAGAGCAGCTGGAACAATCATTCCTGCCCGCAGGCGTTCCCGTCCACTAGCCACATGTCAGTGGGCGGCCTCCGGAACGAGCCAGGCTGTGCATGCACCGGCTGTTCCTGCTGGGGGTGGGAGTAGGGGGCCGGGGCCATTTGGAGGCTCCTGTTCACAGAGCTCCTCCTGAATCTTTCGCACTGCCTGCTGAGCATGCGCAGGAAGTCAGGGACTCAGAGCGCTGAAATGGATCTTGGAAGGCGCTCAGTCCAACTCTCCCCGCCTTCCCATCTGTAGCTTTAACCTCCTCTACAATGTCCCAACCAGGTGGTCATCCACCCACTGCTTAAACATAGCCAGTGGCCAAAACTCCTAGACAGCCCCTCCATTTTCAAACGTCTTAAATCATTTGAACATTTTTCCTCTTACGAACATGTATCAGAGCAAAATATCTACTTTTTTTTTTTTTCTTTTTTTGCGGTACGCGGGCGTCTCACTGTTGTGGCCTCTCCCGTTGCGGAGCACAGGCTCCGGACGCGCAGGCTCAGCGGCCATGGCTCACGGGCCCAGCCGCTCCGCGGCACGTGGGATCCTCCCAGACCGGGGCACGAACCCACGTCCCCTGCATCGGCAGGCGGACTCTCAACCACTGCGCCACCAGGGAAGCCCAATGTCTACTATTTTTCAAGGCACCTAGTAAAGAACTTTTAATGAAAACAATGTCAGAAAAGGTTAACTAAAATTGTGGAACACTTCAAATACTTACAGTCCATAGTTAAAGTCATATTTGACTGTTTCCAATCCTTTAGCAAGGCATCTCTGTGTCACATCATTCAGAAATAATAGAAATTTACGTTGGCAGGCCCTTCTTAATCACCTCCTGAGGTACGCCAATTTTATGGCTATATTTTTAAGAATAAAACAAAAATAGAGCAAAATTATTTGTAAACATAGAGAATGCATGTGTATATATGCAGATAGTGTGTTTGCATGTGCTCAGATAGAGATGCAGGAGGATAAAGGTCTAGGATACTCCTGGGGAGTGGGATTAGGTAGGGGAAGTGGGAACAGGAGGGAAGAGGAAGGCTTTTTTACTTTTTACCGTATATGTTTTGTTATTGTTTGAATTTTTTTTCCCCAAAGAGCACATGCTATTTTTATCATTAACACATTTCTCTCAAAATTTAAACAACAGCAACAACAACAACAAAAGACACGTCACTTAAACTGAGCCAAAATCTGATTGCCTGGAGTTTCCATTCTGTACCACACTCTGGGCAACTCAGAATAAGCCTATTCCTTGTTGCACATGGCGGTGAGTCAGCCATCTGATGCCACTTCTGGGGGCCCCCATGTTTTCCTTATCCAAGCTGTATGTTCCCATTTTCTTCAGCTGTCCTTCAGCTGACAGGGTTTCAAGTCTCCTTGACATCCTGTGACCCTCCACTGAACTAGAGCACATCAAGTGAGCTCAGAAAAAATCTATTTGGATGTTCAGGTGGCAGTTGGTCATCTGTTGAAAATTAGCAAGTCCATGTGTTCGTCCACTAACTTGGCCTAACTTTGTGGGTTCTCAAGTGCTCTATTAAGTGATTGTATCAGTGATGGACAAAGCAGGTTTGCAGGGCCCCCATGCAGTTTTTTATCTCACAGCACTTATAAAACCTGGCTGACTTATCAATGCCAACCCAGGATAAGAACAGAAAGGGTGTCACATGATATCCTAGTTGGGCTTATCCAGAATAAAACCTTTGTCATAGCTTGAAGATGCTAATTCTGGATGGAAGGTTAAATTAGGAGAATGGGATTAACAGATACACACACACACACACACACACACTAGATGCTAGTTCCAGTTTCATTTGTCATTAGAGTGACAATACCTTCTGTTTGCCAAGTTGAGTCTTGGTTTAATGCCTATTTGTCCTTGCATAATTATTAATAATGCCAGCTGTACTCTTAAAAGTATTGCAGTTTGGATGATTAGCTATATACCTGGTCACCCCACTTATCACATACCAATAATAATATCTCCCTCACATAGAGAAATTTTCTTAACATTGGAAAGGGAACTTATCCCTGGCTTCAGCTAAATCCAAAACATTTCTGAACATTTCAGATCTATAGATGGCTGAAATTCAGGGGATGAGGCCGCTGCTAACATGATTTTTCCTCTCTGGAGTTACATAACCATTTGAAGTGGAAGCCCCCAAACTTCATATTGGGAAGCCAAGAACCAGAGTCCTTGAGACAACTGATTTCAACGAAGTCTAAGGTTAACAGAGTGGCCATGGTACATTTTTTCTTTCCCCTCTTCCTTAGCAATATGCATTCCCTTGAAACTCCATCCCACCTCTCCCACCCAGGAAAATTTATTCCCCCAGGAATCAAGAGAATCAGCCAATAGGTGCAAATTACGTCAGCACATATCAATAGATGAAAGCACAAAGCACATAGTCCAGAGTATTGAGTCTGCCGCTTACTTGTTCGGGTTTCTTAACCACCCCGTGCCTCAGTTTCCCCATCTGTAAAATGGGGATGATAGTGGTCCCTGCCTCATACAGTTAACAGGAGGCTTAAATGAGTTATTATTTTAAAACAGTGCCTGGCACGTAACATGTGCTACATGGGTATTTGGCAAACAAAACAAAAATGAGGTAACTTGACCTTGATTCCATGATTTCAAGACTGGAATGGTCAGAGGAAAGAATATAAACAAGAGGTGTGTGAGTGGATCTGCTTGACAAATTTGAGAATTAAACTGGGCTCTGTTAGGAAACATCACTGGAGAATAGAGTTCTATCAGCCGAAGCATCCCACCCGGTGCAAACAAAGGAAATTGTCCTTTCATAGATTGGTGCTCTGGACACCTGCCTGCCTGCCATTTCCTCCTTGTCAATAAAGTCTAAAATAGACCAACCTCATTAGTGCCAGGAGGACAGGAACAAATTAAATGGTGGCTACACTGAATCCTGTTCAAAGGTACAATGACTGAGGAGGAAACAACTGCCATTCCTTGGTTTACATGAAGCCTCAATGAGTGTTTTCTGGGGGGGGGCACACAATTGAAGCTCTATAATTTCTCCCATAATATGTACCATCATTGTTTGTACGCAAGGCAGATTGGATGTTCAGGGAACTAGGGTTCTCACTATGCTGAACATATCAACAAACTACAAGTTATCGTTGAACCAGGTCTTTCCTAATTCTGAGTTCTTCCCCTATTGTCTGCAGCTTACCCTCACTTCAGCTGGTATCTCCCCGCCAGGCATTGCCAAGTACTTCCTCTTCAAATCTGTCTCTCCCATGCTCAGAAGTTAATTACCCCCTTTCATATCATAACTTCCTTTCATGTATTTGCTAATGTCACAAGTTTTCCTGCAGTCACATGACTGTCCTGGGAAGTTTTGAGTCGATTTCATTCATTCAACTCAGAGTTGAAGTATAGATCTTGTTTCCCTTTTTTAGGTTCTGGGGAGACATCTCACTTGGCCTCCCATGCTGCCTTTGGTCGATTATAGATTTTGCTGGTTTTTAAAAAAAGTACGTCTGTGTGTGTGTGTGTGTGTGTGTGTGTGTGTGTGGTATGTGTGTGTATACTATATATATAGAACTTTAGTGAAAGAAAAATAAAAACAAGAAAAGAATTACTTTTTCCCTGAATTTAGAACCAGACTCTAATTCCTGTCCTAGACTGTCATGACCACAGGAAATGAGGAATATCCTCCCATAAAATGTTGTCCCTCATGATTACTTTCAGATGCTTCAAGACAGAAGTTTTAGGTCTTTGCCCAAAATCTGGTTCAGGTTGTGTATTTTTTCTGTGCCTGAGGGTGGCATGGTTTAGGAGGAGCAAATAACATTGGAAATCTCTTCTAACTAGGGTTGCCAGATTTAGCAAATGATAATTGAATTTCAGATACAAATGAATACATATTTAATATAAGTCTGTCCCATTCAAATTGGCAGTATCTGCAATATATGGGACATACTTATACTAGCAAGTTATTTCTTGTGTATCTGAAACTCAAATTTAATTGAATGTCCTGAGGGTTTTCTTTGTTTTGGGGTTTTTTTTTTTAATTATTTATTTTATTTCTGGCTGCATTGGGTCTTTGTTGCTGCGCGTGGGCTTTTCTCTAGTTGTGGTGAGCAGAGGCTACTCTTTGTTGCAGTGCACGGGCTTCTTATTGCGGTGGCTTCTCTTGTTGCAGAGCACGGGCTCTAGGTGCGTGGGCTTCAGTAGTTGTGGCGTGTGGGCTCAGTAGTTGTGGCTTGCAGGCTCCAAAGCTCAGGCTCTGCAGTTGTGACGCACGGGCTTAGTTGCTCCACGGTACGTGGGATCCTCCTGGACCAGGGCTTGAACCTGTGTCCCCTGCATTGGCAGGGGGGGGCTTTTTTTTTTTTTTTTTTTTTTTTTTTTTGCGGTACGTGGGCCTCTCACTGTTGTGGCCTCCCCCATCGCGGAGCACAGGCTCCGGATGCGCAGGCTCAGCGGCCATGGCTCACACGCCCAGCCGCTCCGCGGCATGTGGGATCTTCCCGGACCGGGGCACGAACCCGCCTCCCCTGCATCGGCAGGCGGACTCTCAACCACTGCGCCACCAGGGAAGCCCTGTGTTTCTATAACTTTTTTATAATGTAAAAAATTCCCTAACTAATACATGTTCCTTAGAGAAATTTAAGAAGTACATGCAAACAAAAATAAAAATCTCTTCCGTAAATCCAATGGGTGGGTATTACTCCTGTCACCATTTTGGTGCATGATGAGAACACGCTGGTGTGGGTACCAGCATTCAGTCTTCCTTCTTCAGAAAGCCACACCCATATTTTTCTCTGAGGGTAGCCCCTCAATCAATGGAGCATCATTTCTAGTCCAACTGCCAATCCAGATGTCATGTCCTCCACTGCCAAAGCAGGTGACCAAGGTGAGATTTCAGTCTCCAGCCAAGTGATCCTCAGGGATTGAAAATGGTAAAATTCCTTCATCCTGAGAGAAGAACTTTGAGGTGGTCACCCGTTAGTTGCCATCACCCAGACACCTGAGCATCCCTGGGTCCTGGGCCTTCTGAGAACAAATTCTTCAGCTTTTCCTTCAGTTCTGTTACAGTAAACTGATTGCACTGATGGTCCCAACTAGTGGCCTCCATATCCATGTCCTTTGCAAGAGTTAGAGCCCTATGAAGAGGTGGAGTCTAGTTCCTCACCCTTTGAATCTGGAATGTCTTGTGACTTGCTTTGGCCAACAGAATGCAGGGGAAGGGAGAGTGTGTCAGCTCAGAGCCTAGGCTTCAGGAGGCCCCGTGTGTTTCCACTCTCTTTCCTGGAACATTGACTCCACCATAAGAACCGACCTTGTGGGAGATTGGGATTGACATGTATACAATGATGTGTATAAAATGGATGACTAATAAGAACCTGCTGTATAAAAAATTAATTAAATAAAATTCAAAAAAAACAGTGTTGCTTGATATGACATTTGAAGACTTTAATTTAAATGAATACTTATAACAAAGAAATAAAATATATTTCCATCAAAAAAAGAAAAAAACTGACCTCATCTTGGCCAGTCTGCTGGAGGATGAGAAACCATTTGGAGGAGAGCCCAGGGACCTCAGCCAACTCACAGAAGCAGAACCACCTAGTGGACACACAGGTGCCTTCAGATAGATGGAAGACCAGCCTACATTCCTGAGCTAAATAAATTGACTTTTCAAACCATTAAGTTTAGGGTGGTTTGTTATGCAGCAATAGCTAACTGATACATCTGTGAACTTCCACATCCTTCCAATAACTTCCTGTCCTGGAGAGCCGGAGTGAATTTCTGTGGCTGCAAACCAAGAGCTCTAATTGACACTTTCAATTCTTCTACCAGAATATGATCATATGATACATCCTCTTTTGTAATCTACCTTATTTCACTTAGCAATTGATTTTGAGCATCTTTCCCCAACAATAAACTGGGCACAGTAAAGAAGGAAAAATTGCCAAATACCACTTTAGAGCCTCTGCCCAAATCAGTTTCCATCATGACATAATGGCCTTTGGTCAAAAAGCCATTCTTAGATAGGCCTAGAATGATCCGTTCTGTTCAGCAAGAAGTGCCTTTAACCTGTTTCTCAGCGAGATTATTGAACAGCAGGATGATTTTTCACAGCTTGATGACCAAGAGAAGGACAGAGCCATGCCTCAGAGGTGCTTGAGAACATTAACATTTCCAGTCATTGTTTACCTCTTTGGAAAAGGAAAGCATTCAAAATGTTCTATTCTTTTCAAATGTGTAAGACATTTGGATGGAGAAGACAGAAAAAGAGATAGGTATTCCCTATAATGATTTTATTTTTGGACCTAAAACTGAGTGATGGAAGTTCTGTAGTCCTTTTCTTCCTGATCATCCTATTTCTATTATCCTTTTCTCCCCCCACTAAATGGCAGCTTTAATTTGAGATACTATTTGTTTGGCAGAATGGGACAAGGGAAGGTGCAATGCTTACCTAATAATCATAGTGCTAATGGAAATACATTCATACTTTCCAAAAAAATGAGCGTTTGTCAAAATGGATTCCCTGCAACTCTGCAAATGTTTCTATTGGAGGGAGTTTTCTGGATGCATTATCTACATGGGTTCTTTCCAACAAGGTGCACCACTGGAAGTCAATTCTTGTCTTGATTGGTTTTCCTTTGAATTTGATTTTTGCTGATAATAACAATAGCTAGCATTTATAACACTTCCTATCACATTTATCTCATTTAATCGTCACAAAAACTCCATGAGGTAGATATTATTATGATTCCCCTTTGAATAAATTGAGGCTCAGGAAAGGCAAGTAAACACTGCAAGGGCCCACAGGTAACAAGGATCAGAGCTGGAATGTCAACCCAGTTTATCAGACTCCCAGGTGAGAGTGCTCTACGGTACCTTGATGTTATATTGCCCCAATCACTATGGAATTTTTTCCATAGTGATATATGGAAAAGACATGATATATATATATGTATATATCAAAAAGACATGATATATATATGTATAAAATCACCAAAATATGGGTTAAATACCTCTGATGCCCTTTTTATCCAATGGGAAGCAATAAGTGGTCTTAATGAATTTCCTTCCTATTCTAAGAGGGTAGGATGTTGAAATCATACCTGATCTTCTCTGTTTCTTTCCACTTTTAGCAACTTCCCCAGTCTTCCACACAAGCCTGAAGGGGCCAGGAGAACACACAATATCTCCCTGAATGAGACCACTGGGGACCCTTGTACAAAACATCATTGAAGAACTTGAGAAACGTTCTCAGTATTACCTCAGGCAATTGCTGTGGTACTAGATGGTGAGAAAGAACACACTGTGTGTAGAACAGGCTCTCCTCTTGCCGAAAGTGGATCTCACCTTAAAGATTAAACACGGGAAGCATGAGAGTACCTACAAGAGACACCAGAACTAAGAATTGCAGTATATTCTATAGATCTGTACTGTCCCACAGAACTTTCTGTAATTATGGAAATGTATAATGCCTGTGCCATCCAGCATCATAGCCCCTGACCTCATATGGCTATTGACCACTTGAAATACAGCTAGTATGATGGAAGGGCTGCATTTAAAATTTTAATTAATCTTAATTAGTTAATGAACCAAAATTCAAATAGCCACATGTGGCCACGTCTGGCTACCATATTGGACAGTGCAGCTCTGGATGATTGCCAAAGCATAGTGAATGAAATAGGTAAGGGTGGCTGGGGAAGGTCTCAACGAGATGTATCTTGAGCAGTTTTTGAAGAGGGGTAGGGAGGAAAGAAAATGCAACTGGGTTGCAAAAGAAAGGAGGAAAGGGGGAACACAAGAGCTTTGTCCTAGGAGAACACCACGGTTATAGATTCAAATGGCTACCACAAGGACTGTGAAAGTAACTTAGACGAGGGAAGCAGGTTGGGGGTAATGGGGTATGGTGGGGACTCTGGAGAATTAGGGACCCTGGCCCCCTCTAACACATAGGTCACTAGTCAGCTCCAGCCAGCTATTGTCATACAGAAATGCAGACACAATGTTGACTACATTATTTTTTTCAGAGAAGTCAGAAGTTCAGATTTTTACGTGAAGTCATCTAATTTTAAATGTTGGCACCCATATCAGTCAGTGTAGGCTACGTGTCTTCAGCGGACACTGTTGGTGCCCCCGTTCATGTCCACACAGCATTCACCTTTGCCAGGCTGCCCCCGGTGAACACCTTTAACTCTCCTCTGGAAGACGTGGCACACACACTTGGCCTTCATGCAGGGAGGGCCGAGAGAGAATCCTAGAGTCTGAGTTCTTGGAAGCAGCCCTCCACCAATGCTAGACATGGAGGAAGCCCATCAATAATACCCCAGTCTCCCAGCCCTCAGTTGGGGTGGCTGTGAGGTACCATCTAAACTGTCTCCTAGAGAGACCAGCTCGGTGCTTTGTGACCACCTAGAGGGGGTGGGATAGGGAGGGGAGGAGGGAGACGCAAGAGGGAGGACATATGGGAACATATGTATACGTATAGCTGATTCACTTTGTTGTACAGCAGAAACTGACACACCATTGTAAAGCAATTATACTCCAATAAAGATGTTAAAAAGAATAGATGAATAGATAAAGCAGATGTGGTATATGTATATGTGTGGAATATTACTCAGCCATGAAAAAGAATGAAATTTTGCCATTTGCAACAATGTGGATGGACCTAGAGGGTATTCTGCTAAGTGAAATAAGTGAAATAAGAGAAAGACAAATACTATATGTTATCGCTTGTATGCTGAATCTAAAAAATAAAACAAATGAATATTAAAATATATATATATAAAAAAATAATAAATTGTCTCCCAGAGCTCTCTGTGAGATGAACTCCGGCTGTCCACAGCAGAGACTGGCAGAGGCTGGAAACCCATTGGTTTCCATGCCTTCCCCATCTCACTCCCACCCTCACCTACTCATGTTTCCTGGGATCACCTTCAAATAAACGACTTACGCACCAATCCCTATCTTAGAACCTGATTCTGGAGGGACCTGAACAAAGATACAGTTGTAACAAAGAAACTCAAAATCTCAGTGGTGAACTCAGTGAAGTTTTAATTTTCAGTCCATCACAGCCAGTGTGGGTCACTGTGGAGATTTCTGTTTGGTCATTCAGGGACCCTGGTTCCCTTCATCCTGTGGCTCTGCATCCTCTATGATACCTTTCTTCTCTACATTCAGCTGCAGATGGAGAGAGAGAACCTGCAGCCCTGGGAGAAGGATTTTTTTTTTTTTTTTTTTTTTTTTTTTTGGGGG
>NW_006793764.1:2464615-2475194 GCF_000442215.2 Lipotes vexillifer
GGCATGTGGGATCTTCCCGGACCAGGGCACGAACCCGCGTCCCCTGCATGGGCAGGCGGACTCTCAACCACTGTGCCACCAGGGAAGCCCTGGGAGAAGGATTTTTATTGGCAAGGCCTAGAAGAGGTGAGGAACCCTTCTGCCCACTTTCCACTGGCAAAACAGTCACGTGGTCCCTCCTCCGCTCTGAGGAAGCTGGGAAATGAAGTTTTGCTGTGCATCTGTTACAGAAGGAAGTTGCTGTTTCTGCCACTGCAGCTCACCTAGATTTTGTAAAACACCGTCCAGACCAAAGAAACCATGTCTGGGAACCAGGTTCAGCTTGTCAGCTACCAGTTTGGGATTTCTTCCCCACACATCATTCCCTACAATTGAGAAAAAAATGCTAGCAAGTCACCCAACAAGTTCTTAACTTACACAGAAACAAGTGCGACACATTTTACCCAATCGTGTAATAAAATAAGTGTATGAAAATTGAATCTCTTCTTCCTTGACTATAATTTTATAATTTCAGGGAGAAAATTATAATTTCATTTCTGATAGTTCTTACATGGACAGTGTCTCCCAACGGGGTGGCTTTCTTTACTTCCTGTGCTCTCTGTGAAGTGATTATCTCTCCGTAAACAAAAGATTTAAAGGTAGTCCTACGCCCACCTCATCTTTGAGCATCCTCTCCTTGGCTCTCTACACCCCAGCCATGCCGCCTTGGGGTCTGTTCCCTCCGCTAGGAATATGTACCCTCTCTTGTCTAGTCTCCTTTTCTCGCCCTTTACCTAACTGCTCCTATTTATGATTCCAGTCTCAGTATAAATATTGTTTCCTCGGAGAAGCTTTCACTGACCGCTTCAAATCAAGTCACTTTCTTCTGCCCAACGTTATTCTCTCGTTCCATCCATCACAATTCAGGACCATATTTGTATATTTTATACATGTCTCCTCCAGAGACTGCTCACTTCAGCATCATACACATAGCACACAGTGTCGGGTACACTGCTAGTGCCCAAAATAGATTTGTCCAATAAATAATACCGAGAAAAATCCACTGCTTTAAAGAATCTTCTAGGGGTATCTTTTATAATTAAAATAACATTTCCCAATCTGTTTTGGAAGTTTAGTTAAACTTTATTGGGATTTAAGAACGAGGAGTATTTGTACATTGGATGCTACCTGAAGCAATGAAATAAAATAAAAATTCTTTCTTTATCCCAGAAATCCTTGAACTTAGTCTCTTCTAAAACTAGCCTAGATAAAACTCCATGTGATCATTTATGGCAACAGGGCTGGAAACCTGAAAGCTCTTTGAAAAAGTGAAAGAGGTATTATTACAATGTAAAGGGTTATTTCTTAACAGCATAATTGGCCAAAATAATCTACCAAATTGCCTGGGCAGGGGAGCGGGGTGGAGTTGGAGTTAACTTCCCCAATTCTTCCCTTTACTTGACCCTGCACCTTTCCAACGCATCTGCCATCATTCCTAGTTGTACTCCCAGCTGGAGCCCCTTCCCCCCACCACCCCGCCCTGAGTCCTTTGCCACCAGCAGTCAGAGTGGTCTTTCCTGTTTGTAAACCTAACCTTGTAGGAATTGCTCTTGGTCTTAGAATGAAATCCAAATTCCTACAAGGTTCTGCATGACCTGCTTCTGGGCTGCTTCTCCATCTCATCTGGTGTTCCTCTCCCCTTCTGTCAATCTACTATAGGACTATTAGTCTTTTTGTTTCTCAGACTCGCAAGATATTCCCCCTTATGGCTTTAGCGCCTTCTGCTTGGGATGCCATTCCCCATCTCTTTGCCTTAGCTGGTAAATTCTCAGCTGTCTGAAACATGATTTCTGCAAAGCGGCCCTTCCTGACTACTCCTCTAAATGTAGACCCCTCTCTTCACTGCCAAGTGCTATCACATCACTCTTCACTTTCCCCACAGAACCTATCCCCGTCTGTGAGCATCTACTTTGTTATTATTCGCATCTCCCCACTAGGTAATGAGGATCATGTCTGTTTCTACTTGCTACCATATCCTCAGCATTCAGGACAATGCCTAGCAAATAGTAGATGCTTAGTTAGGTGTTTGTTGAATGAATGAATGAACGTTTAGCTAGCATATTATAATAGAAGGTTTATATCCACAGATGTTACATATCAACGTTGTTACTTAATGTGTCACTATTACTATTATTATATCTGATATACACAATATCTTTATGCATGTTGATTCTTTGTGAATGTTCAGCCCAATCAGAGGTCACTTATATATTCCAGTATTTCAACAGACATTTCTTGAGCATCCACCAGCTGCCAGGCTCTGGGTTACTCTAAGTACTAAGCTCTCATTCCTAGCTGCACATTAGAATCATAGTGATGTAAATCATTTCACAATGTATACACGTATCAAAACATCACGTTGTACACCTTAAATATATATAATTTTATTTGTCAAAAATAAATGTAGTCCAATAAACCACTGATGTAAAAAAATTAATTAATTAAATAAATTTTAAAAAATTTTAAAGAGTAACTGTGGATACAGTCAGGGAAAATGACTCCTGCTAAAGGTTATGTTTTGTATAGAAAAAACAAACAAAAAAGGAATCAAACTGATGTATACTGGGTCCCACCCAGACTAAGTAAGCTACATTCTCTAAGGGTAGAACTTGGGCATCTGAATGTTTTATAAACATTGTAGTGTGTACAGTGAGAGCTGAGAATCCCTTGCTCTGTGCTGCCCAATACAGTAGCCATTAGGTACATGTGACCATTTAAATTTAAATTAATTAAAATTAAAGTTTCAGTTCCTCAGTCACATTTAAAGTGCTCACTAACCACATGTGGCACGTGGCTACAGTATCAGTGCAGACGTAAGGCATTTCCATCACCAGGGAGTTCTAGTGAACAGCGCTGCTTGAGATAGTCAAAGGAGAATAAGACAGTTTCTGCTGTGGAAATGCTCACAGTCTAGGGGAAATTCCTCCTGAAGTCTCATCTTCTAGGAAGTTTGAACCTATAGTATTGCTGTTAGGTAATTCGTATACCAATGAAATGTCCACAGGAAAGATACAAAACCAACCCAAGGTTTAAGAGGTAAACAGTGTCCTCACAGCTAACATAGAAATGATGTCAAAGAGGCTGGCTTGTGATGTGCACAGTGTCTGGAACAGAGAGGAGCTCAATAAACACCTATGAATGAATAATGAATGAATGAACGAGTGAGCAAATGATTGCAGAGCTGTAATATATATGGACCAAAATGTGGTGTGCTCAATTTCCCTTTCCTGCCTTCAGAGTCAAAACTAAAGAGACAGAATGGCCTGTGTGGAAATGAGGTCAGAGTGTTATGTGAAAGGATTGAGGAGATTCTTAACAAGACTGTTTTCTTCTTCATGCCTGAGCTACATTTTGTCTTCAGCTGTTCTGATATGGCCCTGGGGGTCTAAGATCAGGAGTGAGCTGATCAGAGCTTAGGAGTGAGCTAGTCAGACCATTTGATTCCAGGGCCAGCACTTGCCAGCTGTGGTGCCGGGCGAGTCACTTAGTCAGGTCTCAGCCCTGATTCCTCATGTGTAGGAGTATTGGTACCTCCCTCATAAGGTGGTGATAGCCAGGGATGAGTATTGCAACATGCGGACACTTTGAAAAAGAAAGAAAAAGAAAAGGACACTTTACCTTGAGTCCACTGTGAACTCGTTATATATTTAGGTCCCTTAAACTGTCTGGGATGCCCCGATTTTTTCTAAAAAAGCAGATGAAGTGGTGGTAGCTACAGGACTTCTACTGTGCTTTACAGCTGACATTCTCCAGTTCCTGGTAAATGATAAGAGATGTGAAGGTTCTGCTTCTGCCAGAGATTGTGTCACTCTAAGCTACCAAATGCAGAACAAAGCTTTAGTTTGGGTTTGACATGATTTTTGGTTTTGGGTTTTTGTTTTGGAGGGATTTGTTGCCAACTGGTGGGATTTGAACGTGTTTTCCCTGTAGGAGGCAGAGTCGGAAGTCTGGCCTGCTAAGACTCTTTTGGAAGCTGAAACTAATTAAAATGTTTATTTTAGCCCCTGTAGCTAAGACACGGCAGGGGAGAAAGTCCAGCATTCATTTTTACGCAGATGTAATTATACCCACCAAGCTCCGTGTGACCTGTTCAGCACCTGCCCCAGGGCCACCCCACCTGTTCAAACACCTGCCCAGGACACGAGTATTTGGTAGAACAGTACTTAATGCAGAACCTAAGGCCCCAGGGTTCCCCACCCACACCCAAGGACAATAAAGCCTTGTTCCACCTTTCGTTACCTACAGACTCAGCTCTGAGTGACGTACATTCTGCCTTACTGTCGGCAGATGTGGAAACCAGGGATACAGAGGGCCAACCATACAGGGTCATTTTATCTAAGGGACTTGAGTATCCTGGATTTTGGTATCTGGGAGTTTGTGGTGGTTCCTCGGAAAAAATGCCCCACGGATACGGAGGAACGACTGTACTTTCCTAGTTTCCTTCTCAATGACATCTATAAAGTTACGCAAAAGAGAAAATGAGAAAGGGAACGAGAAGAACTCAAAATAAAGTAATTGAGTGTTGGTTTTTTGTGTGTGGTGTCACAGAGATTGAGAAAGATACAAGAATTGGTGCGAGCCCTCTGTACTTGCTGAGTACTTACAAGATCCTTGAGGAAGTGTAAAGGTGCAAGACAAAGCTAATGGAGACATTCGTGCTTTTGAATGGAGAAAACTAATGAGGCCACCTCTGAATACCCACTTTGTCTGAGCTCGGGGTGGCTGCTTCACTTACATCACCAGGTTACTCCCCGATACTCCCCACTGTAGGTGCTGTTATGAATAGTCTGCAAATGAGGAAACTGGGGCTCCAAGAAGTTCAGTGACTTGGGAAGGATAACTAGAGGGCTAAGAACATAGGCTTGGTGGCCCCATGGATATGGGAAGGAGTCCCAGCTTTGCTAATGACCAGCAGTGCGATTTGGGGCAAGTTATTCATCTCACTAAACCTCTGTTTTGCCATTTGTAAAATGGGGATGCTAATAGTGAACCACCTTTCTTATGAAGAGTCGATGAATTCGCACATGCAAAATGCCTGACATATCACCGGTCACAGGAAACATGTCCTCAAAGCAAGGTTTACCATCATCCTCCCGCGGGACCGCACACTGAGGGGCGTGGCAGAGCCAGGAGACCGACTTGGGTTGTTTTATTCCACTCGTAAACCTTCCATATGTTCCATATGTAAACCTTCCATATGTTCACTTTTCAAAAACTAAGTTCAGAGAAGAGAGTGGGAAGTAGAAGGGGATAAACAGGGAGAACACCACAAGAACTGGAAAGAGAAAGACCCGTCCTCCTGTCTCTGGAGCACACCCTGCATGTAGGTCCTTTGACTCCCATCCCAGGCCCTAGAGAAAATCTGTTTGGTGTGCATGGAAGTATTTGTTTTCATCAAGAGCAGAGACAGTAAGGCCTCTAGAATTCCCAGCCTTGATGGTGAAGAGAAATCACAAGGTACATATTATATTACAGGCCAACTCCCTGATTTCTTCTCCCCAAGACTTTTCTCACACCCTTTCCCCCTCTCTCCTCCTCCATCTCTTGACATTGGCCTCATTCTTCAAGGGCCACTTCACATCCCACTACCGCCCCATGATCTGGTCTCCCCTTTCCCTAGATGCCAAAACATGTATTTTCAGTTTAACATTTAAATTGATTTCTCTGTTTCAGAAGGACTAATCTCCCTTAAATAGACTTATGCACTTCCTTTGTCTATGCTATAGGGTTTGCTACTAAGTTGAAAACCTAGGAGGCTCTAGTGAACGTGCTTGGTATGAATTCTTGTCGAGAACCAGACTGATTATGGCATTTGTGAAATGCTAGTGAGGTAACGAGGACCGAACTGAGAACTTGGCACAGAATTTGAAGACTTGGGTCTCCACCTGCAAGACACTTTCATCCCTACAGAGAACAAAGCTCACAGTCTTTTGTAACTGGGAGACACTGTAGCAGAGAGGTTAGCAACATGGGTTCTGCAGTTACTTAATTTCCCTTGCTTCTCTTAACAGTAAAATGAAAATAATAGTAGTACCTACTTCATGGGATCTTTGTTGGGTTTAAACAAGATAACGCAAGTCAGCCTCAGTGCAGAGCCTGGCATCTCCTAAGAGCTCATAGTTAGCTATAGGTAGGTTCAGAAATGAGAAAAACAATTGTTCAAATGCCAGGGTAGAACAGCAAACATACTCAAGAGGCTCACCTGGACATATTCCAGATGCAGCCCAAGCTCCGTGAAATTATTTTGAAGGTATTTAGTGCTGAGTTCACAGTAGGAACAGACACTGTGCC
The DNA here is from genome assembly GCF_000442215.2 of Lipotes vexillifer. Classification (NCBI taxonomy): domain Eukaryota; kingdom Metazoa; phylum Chordata; class Mammalia; order Artiodactyla; family Lipotidae; genus Lipotes; species Lipotes vexillifer. The sequence goes on from NW_006793764.1 coordinate 2,470,946, forward strand.
CATGCCAGTTTCTATGCAGTGTGCCAGGGGAGAGGGAAAAAGAGCTGAAGAATGGAAAGGAGCTTGCTTCTGGGCTTGGGAAAACCCAGGTGGAAATCAAGGCCACTTCTTGTCCTCTCTGACCCAGATCACAGGGACAAGTCAATTGAAGACACATGAAGTGACCGAGTTCCAGGTAGTGAATGTGGAGTTTTGTTGCTGTGTATTCCATCATGAGGAGAGTGCAGGGCTGAGGACACTGGGCTACAGTGGAACTGGGAGATTTTTTTTTTTTTTTTAACAGAGGCCCCTTTTCAACACAGGCAATATTTCTTTTCTCTGAAACTGCTTTGAGGAGAACAAGCAGGCAGATTTGATATCACTGAGCTGCAATCATCCAGCCTCAGAGGCATCTCTTGGCACAGCAGTCTGATCCCGGGGGGCAGTTGTGTTCGACACTGGCACAGTGTGGAGGGGGGAAGTCAGCTATTTGGGAAATGACTTTGGTCCACATGATTGCGCTCTCCTGAGGAGGTGGGGGGAGGAGTTCTTGGACTGGGTAGTGACTTGGTTGCTGGTGGTTGCTGGGCCTGCTGGAAGCCCCTTCAGCACTAAAATGAAGCTCCCCCAGCCGCTGCACTTAGCATGAGGGCGCCACACATAGCTGAAAGTGGGTTCTGGTTCAAAGGTTCCTATTCCAAATTTAACTGTGTTTTTTTTTTTTTAAATAAACAAACAAACAAACACAAAACTGAAAGGGCTTCCCTGGTGGCGCGGTGGTTGAGAGTCCGCCTGCCGATGCAGGGGACACGGGTTCTTGCCCCGGTCCGGGAAAAGCCCACATGCTGTGGAGTGGCTAGACCCGTGAGCCATGGCCGCTGAGCCTGCGCGTCCGGAGCCTGTGCTCTGCAATGGGAGAGGCCACAGCAGTGAGAGGCCCGCGTACCGCAAAAAAAAATAAAAATAAAAAAACAAATTTAACTGTGTTTTTGATGAACTTGGTTGGGGGGTGGGGTGGACACCCGCCAAGAGGGTCTCCGGTGGATCCTATTAATATGCATCCCCGCAGCTGGGGAAGTCACAGTGCTAAGGTGCACTTGGTTGAGCTCTGGTTTTGGATGTGATCATCTTTGCCTGAATGGAGATAAAAGAGAACCGCCTGCGATTACAGATTCAACAGAAGCATGTGTTGAAATGCACAGAGGAAACGTTGCAGGCTCAGCAATGATGAGCTCAAACTCTCTTAGGAAGGTGATACGGTAGACTTCCTCATAACAATATCCACTCCAGAGACAGCACTTGCTGCGTGCTTCGTCTGTGCGCTGCACTCAGGACCACCCTTGCATCAATTTTCTCAGACTCATCACCATTGTCACGCTGTGATCTTCCTTTTCTGTTGAGGTGCCCGAGGCACTGAGAGGTCAGCCACCTGCCTGGAGTCACACAAGCAGAAGGCGCAGAGGCAGTGCTTGAATGCAGATTAGCCTGATTCCAAAGTCTCTGTTCTTCCTACCAAGCTCCCCGTGTTAGTCACTAATGCAGGTGGCACTGACAGCAACACATACTGAGCACCTGCTGCGTGTGAGGGGAGACAGAAACCGTGCCTACAAAACAGTTCTGAAAAAACAGTGAACTTTTTGTGTGCTACTAATTGGATGAGAATAAGAGCCATCTCCCAAAGAAAATAGGAATCCTTTTGAGACGGGGGACTACGTCTGCTTCCTACCCAGCGTGCTTTGCTCAAGAGCCTATGCCTAGTAGGCACTGGGCAAACATCTCCTGATGCTGAAAGGAGAACAAACCAAGTCTTGGGGCTGAGGGTCCTGAATTATGGTCCCAGCTCTACCCCAGACTAGCTTAGTGCTGTGGGCAAGTTACCTCACCTCTTTGGGACTCAAGTCCCTAGTTTACAGAATAGAAATAATAAAGTGAAATTTTAATGTACGTCCTGGCCGACATCACAAGTTCCAGTGGAGATCAAACGAAGTAATTATATAAACATGCTGGAAAACACTAAGAAATGTTGTTATTGGGCTTTATTCCTTGGATTATTAGGGAGGGGATATCACTGAGGCCTGAGTGCTGGGGGGTGGCCTCACAGATGCAGAGGATAAAGGGAGCTATGGAGTCTTCGGCATTCTAGAAGCCTTAAACTGGTCATTTCTCCTTTTATGGTGCCTCATAATCAAGTTTGAAAGTCAGGGGGTTAAGGATGGGATCCAAAATTCTGTCCAGCTTTGGGATCAAGGGTCTCCTTGTTCAGTGCAAGTGGTCCTGCCACCCTTCCTCCCTGTGAGCTTTGCTGGCTTCCTCTTCCACACGCTCTCCACACCCAAGGAGTGACATTGCCTGGGGCTAACCATCAAGACCCAGGGCCTGGACTGGAGTTGTTCTTATTATGACAGATTTCTTCACCACTCTAACTGCTTCCTCAGCAGGAAAGAAGAAAGAGAAGGAAAGAAGAAAAAAAGAAAGAAAGAAAGAAAGATGGTAATAGAACAACCTTACAAAACTATTGTAAATATTTTAAAAAGGTAATCACTATAAGATGCTGAGCCCAGTAGCTGGGAAATAAATATAGGCTATTATTAATATTATTACTATATTTATAATTCTAAGTACTATGTAGTTCTGACCTTCTGCCAGACTCATCCCCTGATATACTAGTTTTTAGCTAAAGTTCAATTTCCTAGAAAGAGATTTTAAAGAGTTGGGAAAGGTTAGTGAAATCAAGGAACCAAATGTCGTTAAAAATTTATAAGGCGAGGAGCCGGAAGCATCACTTTCCCAGGATCCAGGTTTTCCCCCAATAATCCAAACTGAAAAACATAAATTAGGACAGAGATAACCTGCCTTGCAGGGTTATTTATAAATGACATCAAAAGAATTTTACATTCCGTAGCCCCTCAGTTGAGAGTTTTGGAGAGAGCAAATTTTTGTGCGCGGTCATCACTATCATTTGCTATGAATCGCCTCAAATTTCCAGGCTCGCCATAATTCCAAAGCCAACCCCTTGGAATCTGCCAGCAAAAGCACACTGACTAGATTACAAATCTTCTAAAGTTTCCTGATTCAACATCGAAAGGCCAGGAATTCCTTCCAACAAAGAAGGTGAAGGGAAAAAAGGAACTTCAACAAAAATGTCTATTTGTGTTATCTCATTAAATATCTTCAAGGTTTATAGGTCTGGGGAAAGATTTCCTCTTTGGGTGAAGTGGCAGGAGGAAAGAAAGAGGCTCAGAAGCATTGCTTGGATTTCCAGAAGTAATGGTGGAAAATCCCCACCCCAGAGGCTTCCGTTGTCTCTAGACAAACAGTGCTCCTGGAGTTTCCCAGGAGACCCCAGCGTCTTGACCCAGGCAGGCAGATGTCAATTATTGATCTTCCATTTTGCTGGCGGAGTCACCAGAGCTTAAAGGTGAGGTAGTGAATTCATGCGCACATCCTGGTAAACCTGCAGCCACGGGTCAAATTTCACTACGGTTAATTAAAAATGATCAAAGGCCCGTCCCTTGGGAAAAAAAAAAAAAAAACCAAAAATCTCCGGGCAACCATTTTGTCTCAAGGAGGCTGCTCAGACCCAATGTAAAGTAGTTCTGGATATGTCTTGGTTGCCTTGAAATAAGCAAACAGCTCTGGAAAAGATCTCATGACAGAAGAAAGTGAAGCGTTCTGTGGGGAAGTGGAAAGACGTAGCCTTTCAGTCCCCCTGTTTGCCCTCAGGCTGCTCAGTAAGCCTGGAAATCCCAGAGCAGTAACTTGGCGGTCCCATCTGCTATATATTTGCCTGAGCATTTTTATGGTCATATCGACACTTGTCCTTCTGTTTGTGTAGTTTAACTTTAAAACAAACTTGTTCCCTTTTTGGTGGCATTTTAAATTTCATTTCTTTTGATTCTTGACCCTCTCCTATTTCACGATCACTTCCATTCCCTTTGTGACACTTCAAGAAGAGAAAGCCTTTAACGAAGGGATGATGCCGTGGTCGCCTTCAAGCCATAAACACAAGTGTTAATCTTAAATGAGAAGACTGACTGCTTCCCTGCCCAGACTGGTTATATCTGAATTGACTTGTCAATCAGCATCTTTTCTGGTGAGGCATGTAGCCCAGCATGGCAGTGAGGACCCTGCAGCAGGCAGATAACGTTTTGAATCCTGTAGTTACCACTGAATAGTGCATGATGTCAGGTCAGTTACTTAACCCCTCTGCCTTCAGTTTCCTGATCTCTCTCTTTTTTTTTTTTTTTTTTTTTTTTTTTTTTTTTTGTTG
>NW_006793764.1:2475204-2484350 GCF_000442215.2 Lipotes vexillifer
CTCACTGCTGTGGCCTCTCTCGCTGCGGAGCACAGGCTCCGGACGCGCAGGCTCAGCGGCCATGGCCCACGGGCCCAGCCGCTCCGCGGCATGTGGGATCTTCCCGGACCGGGGCACGAACCCGCCTCCCCTGCATCGGCAGGCGGACTCGCAACCACTGCGCCATCAGGGAAGCCACTGATCTCTTAAACTGAGAGTACAACAGCATCCTCCTCACAGAGATGTTATGAGGAGTACATGATTTTATAAAGCTTCAGTAAACCCTAACTCCAACTACAGTATTTTATTGCGGTCTCACTGAACTAGATGCCTGATAGAAAGAAGATAAAATGGAGATGCTTAACATTTTATGACAACTTCAATGTGAAATTCACTTTCCCTAAGGATTACAATGCTTGCGTGACTTCAGTTTTCCCAAGATGATAGGGACAAGATATCATTCATTCTGAATGGCAGTTTCCTACTTTCTGGCCCCAAATCTGTCTCTATCCTCCAATTTTAATTATACCTTCTCTTCAGCCTCATTAGCGTCACCACATGACATGTGCTTTTCATCCAATACTCTCCTACCTTTCCCAGAAACCTTAGATGTATCAATTATCCCGTCTTGCTTCTCAACTAGGTCCTTCCCATCAGTATCTAAGCCCATAAGTACTAGAAAATAACCTCCCTGGTCCATGTCCCCACTCTTGTTACTATTCCTTTCCTCTCTTTTCCTTCAGGGCCAGCCTTTTAACAAACGGTGTACTCATTGCTGCCATTTATTCATAACTGATTCACTCCTTAGCCCATTATAATCTGGTTTGTAGCCCAAACATTCCTCCAAGGAAAACATTCCTCACTAATATCCCTAATGCTTTCCATGTTGTTAAATCCACAAGACTGTGTCAGTCTTCATCTTCTTGACCCTTCATCAGTGTTGGACATGGTCCCTCCTCCTTGACCTTCCTTGGGACATCACATCTTGGATTTCCTTTCATCTCTCTGGCTGCTTCCTTTTTGTCTACATTTCTGCCTCATTCTCCTCTACCTCCTTTCATTAAATGTTGAATTTCCTCAAGGCTCAGTCCTAGACCCTCTTCTCACTTTATGCACTATGTCCAGGAAATAATTATCAATTATGATTTCAGTTATCATCTACATGTCAGTGGGTACCAACTTATATCTCCAGCACAGACTGTTTCTCTGTGTTCCAGACCCAGATGTCCAACTACATATTAAACCTCCATTTGGAAACATTCCTTTTCAGCACGTCCAAGACCAAGTTCACGATCTTTCCCAGCAAATCTGCTCCTCTTCTTTGTTCCCTGTTTTCAATGAATGGCACCATTATCCAGCCAGTGTGTAGCATCCTTGCTGCCTTCCTTTCCCTCATTACCATATCTAAGTTATCACCAAGATCTGTCTCTTTCCCCTACAAAATGTCTTTCAAAACAATCCTGATTCTAGTATTTCCATAGCCATCACCCTAATCGATGCTGCCATCGTGTTCTCTCTGTTTTATTGTACTTCTCCTATTTACTCTGCTTTCCCGGGCCCCTTCCTTTCACACACTATAGACAGTCAACCATGTGACGTCTTTCCATGAAACTTGCCAGTTGATCACATTGGCACTTCCTATTGGACTTCCTATAGGTCACAGGAAAATAACTAAAATCCTTAATACGGTGTGGCAAAGACTGACTTTCCATAATATCCATTTTCCCTTCTTCCTTACAAAAATATTATTAGGATGGTAATGTCTCTGTCTCTCTCTCACTCACACACACACACACACACACACACACGCACACGCACACGCACATGCACACGCACACACACACATTTCCTAGCCTTCTCTACAGAGAGAGAAATAACCTATAAGATGCAAGCAAAAGTTGTTAAGTAGAGTGGCCATCTTCATGCCTGGGTTGTGGATGTGATAACTGGAAATCCAGCAGCCATTTTGAGACCTTGAAGGTGGAAACTAGTAACTAGAGGTGGTAAGGCAGAAAGATGAAAGAAGCCCGGGCCCTGATGACTTTGTGAAACCACTATACAAGACTTGACTGCCTACTTCTGGGCTTCTTTCCTATGAGGAGACAAGATCCTTATTTGTTTAAATTCACTATCATTGAATTTCTGGCTTTAAGAGTTGAAGTCAATTTCTAATTGATTCATACAGGATTTATAAGGCCCTCCATGGTCTGGTGTCTCTCAATAGCTTCTTTTTGCCCCACCTCTCACCCTTACATTCTTCAGTTCATACTGGCCTGAATTCAGTTGTTCAACTACACCATGTGGGCTTTCCTTCACAGGGCCTTTGTATGCTCTTCTCTCTGTCTATAGGATTTTCCTTCCTGACCCTTCATCCTCCAGCCTGACCTAATTTATCTCTACTCATTCTTCAGATCTCAGCACAGCTTTCTTAGGGAAGCCCTCCCTGAACGTCCCTTTTACTCTTCTCATCCCCTCCCTCCACCAATCTAAACCAGGTTCCTTTGCTATGTGCTGTCATGGAACTATATGCTTTTGCTTCAGATACTTTTCTTAAGTTCAGTAATTAGACATTCGTTTATGTAATTTTCTGATAAATATCTGTCCCCTCTATTAGATTTAAACTTTATGAAAGTAAGGGCCATGTCTATTTTTGTTCAGAATTTTATTTCCAGCACCTGGCACAGTTCTTGTGTATGTGTGTGTGTGTGTATAAATATGTATATGTTTATTAGGCACAATATATACAGACACAGACATACCTTGTTTTATTGCACTTTGATTATTGTGCTTTGCTTTATTACACTTTGCAAAAACACTGCATTTTTTACAAGTTGAAGCTTTGTGACAACCCTGCATCTAGCAAGTCATTTTTGTGTCATTTTTCCAAAAGCATTTGCTTATTTTGTGTCTCTGTTTCACACTTTGGTAATTGTAGTAATATTTCAAACTTTTTCAGTATTACTGTGTTTGTTATGGTGATCTGTGATAGGTGATCTTTGATGTTACTACTATAACTCACTGAGGGTTAGCGTTTTTTAGCAATAGAGAATTTTTTTTTTTTTTTTTTTGCGGTACACGGGCCTCTCACCGCTGTGGCCTCTCCCGTTGCGGAGCACAGGCTCCGGACGCGCAGGCTCAGCGGCCACGGCTCACGGGCCCAGCCGCTCCGCGGCATGTGGGATCTTCCCGGACCGGGGCGCAAACCCGCGTCCCCTGCATCGGCAGGTGGACTCTCAACCACTGCGCCACCAGGGAAGCCCAAGCCTCCTTAGCTTTGAATTGTGTCTGTGAGCATCTGTGCTTTATCTTGGTTTATTTTGTGCATCTGTTAGCAAGATGTGTCCTAGGATAATTGCTTCTTCGTTTTACGACATTTTGGCTCACAAAAGGTTTCATAGGAATGCTCTACTTTTGGATAGCAGGGGAAACCTGTATTTTATGGCTTCAAAACACCTTCATACAAATTATCTCATTTTCAGTCACTCCAACAATTCTATAAGGTACTGAAAGAGTGGCAAATCCTTTTTCAAACAAGACATTCAAAATAAAATCGATTTTTCTAATCCATTTAAACAGTCACCCGAGTTTGTGACCTCATTTCCTCTCATTTAAATTTTGAGCTCAGTAGTAAATTGCAATTTTGAGAATTTTTCAACAGGTCTGTGGCCATCCAAAATGTATATATTCAAACTAAGAAAGGGAAGGGAAGAAACTCTTAACATCACACATTTCAAATAATGCTTTCTGTAGCTAACTTGATTCTCCTGATGTAAGATCCCAGGTGATACTGACGCTGCTGGTTCAGGCATGCTTTGAGAATCACTGTTTTAGTGGCTCCTCAAGGAAAGAGGATGTGTTTCTTTAAAGGAACCCAACAGTGGATAAATTTACTGTTCTGCATGTTTAATAGCAGCCTGCAGATCATGTCATCAACTTGGGTATAATTTCTAGCTCACCCAGGACAAAAGCAGTGGAGTTGTGATGATACTGAGACCCACTGAGCCACTGCGTATCACCCTGTGGGCGATGAGGAAGAGAAGCCGTGGAACCTCAGTGGGAAAGCCCTGAGTGCTCGGTGGCTTGTCCAGAGTCCTGAAACTACCCTCCTCCTACGAGTGTGGGTCTTAGGAGGCCACAGCAGCAGCCGTGTGTGCTAGCAGGTAACCTTCATTCCAGTCTCCATTTCTGCATCCCCACCAGCCCAGGCCAACAGGTACTGGTCTTCAAAATACAAATAGCAAGGGGCTTCCCTGGTGGCGCAGTGGTTGAGAGTCCGCCTGCCGATGCAGGGGACGCGGGTTCGTGCCCCGGTCCAGGAAGATCCCACGTGCTGTGGAGCGCTGGGCCCGTGAGCCATGGCCGCTGGGCCTGCACGTCCGGAGCCTGTGCTCCGCAGCGGGAGAGGCCACAACAATGAGAGGCCCGCGTACCGCAAAAAAAAAAAACAAACAAATAGCAAGAAGAAGTAGGATGGCATCTCTGACTCCACTTTAACTCTACTGATGGCTTATAAAGTGGAATTATTTACTCTGTGATCCTAGCCATCCACCCAAGTCTGATAATCTTGGCAATCTTACTAGCTGAGCATTTTACGGTTTTCTCCCACCAAGATACTTAAGTTGTTTCACGTTTTCCTTTTTAAATGGTCTGGGGAATTCAGTTTGTTCCTACAGTATGGTTGTGTCTACTTTCATAGCTGATGTTGAAAACCTGTTTGCGGTATAAGGCCCAGGACCAAAATAGAGACTAGTAAGATTTAACTATTCCTTTAATCCATTCAACAAACCTTTATGAAGTTCCAGACTGTGGGAGGCACTGGGATAGGCAGAGACACACAAAAAAAGAAAAATGTCTTCATTGCTCTTAAGGATCCTCTCTGAAGCCTCAGTTTCCTCACCTGAAAAATGAAGGTAACAGTAATAACCCCTATCTTACACAGTTGTTGTAGGAATTAAGTGCGATAATATCAATACATATTAAGTTTTTAGTAGCATGCCCAGTGCATCACTGGTTGTTATTAAATTAGGTAGAAAGATAACAGCACCAGTGTTTCAACCGATAGGCAAAAATATATTATGACTTTATCATGGTTTGAGTAAACCAGTACTTAAAAGTGTAAAATTTTATTACAACTCCCATCACTAGCATTACTATCCTAATATTACTATCCTAATATTCACTTAGGTTATTACCCACGGCTTTTGTTTGAGGGGAATTGCATAACGCCTATAAACCAGTTTAAGTTGTGTCTTTACAGCCTTACTCTCTGGTGCATGTACGATGACTACTACTGTCTGATAATAATAATTCCTAACACTTTCTGAGCACTTACCATGTACTGTGCACTGTCCCTAAATGCTTTGCAAGTATGATCTCATTTAACCCTCAAGAGCACACTAGAACACAGATACTATTTTTCATCACCCTTTTACAGATGAGGAAACTGATACCCAGCGAGTTTAAGTAACACAGGAAGCTTCCCATGGCTCTTACTATAAACATGTACAATACTCTTCAGATACGCTCATGCGTGTGTGTCAGGAGGAAAATGAACAAGTACGTAAGTGTCCAGCTCTTACAATGCTGAGGATTCTGGTTCCACCTGCTCCATTTCTTCTCCTCTACTGCCTGAGGAAGGTCCAGCTTGCCAGAGGTCCATTATGTTCAACCTTTGTGCTGCAAAATGGGTGAAACAGATGGAGGGGGAGGTGAATAGGAGAAACCTGGATTAGGGTTTTGTAGGAGGAGTTTGAGGAGTGTTGAGAAAAGAAGTGTGGGAGTTGCCACAGTGTGTGTCAAACATGGATGAGGGGAAAGGGGAATTTTGAGAGACGCTATCTCTACTGTGTTCTCAAAGGACAAGTAAATAACTTGAGTTATTTTTGACCAATGTTTTTTCGGATGCCAGATTGGGTTTCTTTGATTGAGAGGCTTTGAAACTAGAAGATGTGGATGAACAACTTTTAAACATCAAGGGTGTATATTTAAAACATTATAACTTTATCAAAACTGTCCTGATTTTATGTGTTTGTTTGCAATATAGTACCATTGGTGACAACAGGTTTTGAAAAACTTTGTCCTGGGATAGTGTTTCTTGCATTTCTTGTCAGTCAGAACGCCTAGAAATTACAGTGCCCTTTGCAGAATGCCATGAAATATTGCTATGTCTAATTCCCTCATAGAATAACTTTAAAAAATTATCAGTCAGGCTGAAAATAGATAAATGGAATTTGAGAGCTGGACAAGTATCCTAAAGAGATGAAAACACTCAGAATCGTAGAAAAGTTTACTTCTAGAAATGAAGACTTTATTACATAAACTCTGTGTAGATCTCTGCATCTTCACAGAGAACAGTATATATATAATAACCTGACAAGTCACGTTTATGAATTTTTCTGTTATAACTTTCCTACTAATTCATCCATTTTTGAGTAGTAGCCAGCAAGTAATTCTGGGTACACAAACATTAGAAAAACATTGTGGGGAAATTTTTTAAACTGAGAAAATTGATATTCGTTAGCTAAGAGTTTTCTGCAAGTTGGGGATCTGTTATTTGATATTGGTGGTAGAACATTTTAGTTTAGATCACTGAAAACTAGTGTTCCATAGGAACAAAATATGAGAACCACTGTTACAGAAACAAAGGGAGTTACAAAGGGATCAATATGGGAGCTGTGCCTATTGAAATAGGGTACCGATGTGCCATCAATCATATAAATGTTTTGAGAGTCGACATTGGATTGTGAAATGCAGCTAAGAACCAACATTTTCACTCTCAAGAGTACTTTTTTTTTTTTTTTTTTTTTTTTTTTTTTTTTTTCGCCTCTCACTGCTGTGGCCTCTCCCGTTGCGGAGCACAGGCTCCGGACGTGCAGGCTCAGCGGCCATGGCTCACGGGCCCGGCAGCTCCGCGGCATGTGGGATCTTCCCAGACCGGGGCACGAACGCGTGTCCCCTGCATCGGCAGGCGGACTCTCAACCACTGCGCCACCAGGGAAGCCCAAGAGTACCTTTAATTGACGCTATCAACTGTCATTCAGAAAATGCAATCCACATGATATACTAATATTTTTCAGACTTGATGTTTTGACTAGCTTGTGGATGTAGATACTCAGACTTGTATAGATTTAAATGAGGTTTTTGGGAAAAGAATTTGACAGTGGGTTTCTGTATCTGGCATTATGACAAACTACATAGCCAGAAAACCCAAGGAAATGATCAGTGACCAAAAATGAAGAGGTAATTGACAACTATGGTGATAAGCAAATAGACTGATGCTAGGGAAACTTGAGAAAGAAGTGTCTCAGTTACTTAGTGTCTTGTGTTTTAATGGCTTTGGACCCGTGCAAGGTGGGGAGTTGAAAATGAAATTCCTGCGTAAAGCCAAGGCCCCTGAAGGGCTATAACTTTGCCCACTGGCACAGGGCAACAACCAAGAAACTTCTAAGTTTCAATCTAGGTGTTGGTGGGGGAAAAATATCTCCCCTAAGAATCTGTAATCATAGGAATGTCCTCACATGGGTTATGCATGGCTTTGGATTTCAAATTTACATGACTCACATGACTCAGGAAGCCTAGGAAATAAAAATCAAAGTGGTTTTTGGTGGGTCATACCCTGTAGCGACTGGCAGATGCACATGCAAAGCCTCTCTAGAGGGACACAGAGCAGCATGAGACTCCTAGAGTTTCAGATAATAGAATTTCAGAGACTATAAAATAAGTTTTAAAAGTGATTAAGGATTAAAAAAAGAGAATTAAAAGTATATGAAAAGAGGGCTTCCCTGGTGGCGCAGTGGTTGAGAGTCCGCCTGCCGATGCAGGGGACACGGGTTCGTGGCCCGGTCTGGGAGGATCCCACATGCCGCGGAGCGGCTGGGCCCGTGAGCCATGGCCGCTGAGCCTGCGCGTCTGGAGACTGTGTTCCGCGATGGGAGAGGCCACAACAGTGAGAGGCCTGCGTACTGCCGGAAAAAAAAAAAAAAACAACCCCAAAAACTGATGAATGGATAAAGAAGATGTGGCACATATATACAATGGAATATTACTCAGCATATATATATATATGAAAAGAACAATTATGAAAAATGAACAAGCTGAGTTGAAAATTGACCAAAAAAATGTCAAAAAATGTCAATGTAGTCAATGAAATTAGAAACTCAAGGGAGCAATAATACAAGTAAAATGCAGCTGAAAAAACCATAAACAAACTGGAACACAGATCAGAAGAAATTTCTTAGATGGTAGCACAGATAAATAAAAATATTAAAGTGAGGATAAAATTAGTGTTTATCGAATGAGAAGGTATAACATACATCTAATAAGAATTTCAGAAGGACAGAATAGAGAGTAGGGAGAAGCAATGTTCAAGGCAGGACACTTAGACATGTCATAGTGTAACTGGAGAATACCAAAGGCAAAAATAAAGAAATTGGAGAGACTCTTGACTGAAAATGTCCACCTGGGAGGATGCCAAGGTATAATAATAGACACATAGATCAACCACAGTATTTTGAAAACTGGTAAACAAAGAGAAAAAATCTGTCATTTGTCCTAATTTTCCTATATGATCTCAAACTCAGGATAACCAAAAGTATTTACAAAGGAATTTATAAAAGTTTAGCTAATAACTGCAAAAGTAATTATAGAATTAGACTATCATTTTATACACCTTAAGGAAATAATGGGTCTAGACAAGGCTCACCCAAAACTGCTAATATTCCAAAAAACTAGCAGACATTATGTACCTCCTCATGTAAACATGCAACACCAACTACGGAGGCGTCTTGCAAAAGACAAAATGCAATAAAAACACGAATCTGGTCAAGCCTCTAGATTAACTATCAACTTACAGGAAATAGAAGGGAGTGTGGGAGTGTTCATACCTTGGGGATGCAATCAGCAAAATCCAGATTGTGGGAAATTCTACAGAGCAAACTAACCAGGTTCTTCAACAAAATGTCTCAAGAAAAAAAAAAAAAAGGGGGGGGAGGAACCTATAGACTAGAAGAAATTTAGGAGACCTACAAACAAATTACAATGAATGGATCTTATTTGGCTCCTGATCCAAAGTGTTAAAAACATATATAATACAATCAGGGGCTTCCCTGGTGGCGCAGTGGTTGAGAGTCCGCCTGCCAATGCAGGGGACACGGGATCGCGCCCTGGTC
>NW_006793764.1:2485250-2517819 GCF_000442215.2 Lipotes vexillifer
CATGAGGGGGCTTCCCTGGTGGCGCAGTGGTTGAGATTCCGCCTGCCAATGCAGGGGACACGGGTTCGAGCCCTGGTCTGGGAAGATCCCACATGCCGCGGAGCAACTAGGCCCGTGAGCCACAACTACTGAGCCGGCGCGTCTGGAGCCTGTGCTCCGCAACAAGAGAGGCCGCGATAGTGAGAGGCCCGCGCACCGCGATGAAGAGTGGCCCCCACTTGCCACAACTAGAGAAAGCCCTCGCACAGAAATGAAGACCCAACACAGCAAAAATAAATTAATTAATTAATAAACTCCTACCCCAACATCTTAAAAAAAAAAATATATATATATATATAATACAATCAGGGAAAATGTGAACATGAACAGAATATTTAATGATGTCAAGGTATTATTATTAACTTTAGGTGTGTTAATTTATCTTGGTTGTGTTAAAATGTACACACACACACATACACAAAATTCTTAAAGTATTCTGCCTAAGCACAATTTGTTGTCTTGTTAGTTAAAAAATCAAAAATATCTAGGAAATCCAGGACAAGGCAGTGAGAGCTGATGTGCAAGTATTAATTAGGTAGAACAACATATGATGACCAGTGAAAGTAGCTATTCTTATGTTCAGGAGCAGCAGTGAGGAGCTGGTTTATACACTGTTGGGAACATGACAAATTGGGAAAATCTCTATAACAGAGCTCTTAAACTTATTCAAAATGCCCATCAAGTGAGTTTTAATAAAATAGCACTTTTTAAACATGGAAACGCATGGTAAGGAAGTGAACCACTTGGCATTCAACATCCTTTCAACCATGATGAGGAAAGCTATGAAGGCATGATAATAAACCTCAGAGCTAAGTGGATCTTTTTCTGGGGGAAAAAGATAATACAAATCATGTTCTCACAGTTTGAATGAGATGTCTAGGTCTATTTTATTTCCAACATTGTATAAAATGCTAACTCTAGGAAACTAGAAATGATTTAAAATATTACATTAGAGATATCATAATGGGAAAATATCATTTAAAAACTATTCAGGTAAAACTAACACAACATTGTAAATCAACCATACTCCAATAAAATTTAAAAAACAGAACCAAACAAAACTATTCAGGTAAGCACATGCAAATTGCAGGAATTATGGGACTTACAGGGGAGAATTCAGAGTTAGAAAAATAGTGAGAATCCCCCATTAATTTATTTTGGGTTGATATGTTAACAGACAGATGTTAAGGTTGTTTTTATTGATTTTTCTTTAAATGTTCATCTCTTGAAAAGAGTTTTTTTCTTTTTGTAATTGAGGGTCTTTCTATAGTCATCAAAAAAGCCCCACCACATCCTCATGATGTGTTATTGTTCAGAAATACATTTTTTAAAATTTTTAATAAAACCAATTTGAAATTATTCATGGGTCCGAGAAGAAATTATAATGGAAATAAGAATTATTTCAAACTAAATGAGAGTCGTGAAATTAAAAGCTCAAGGTAGCAGTAATAGAAGTAAATGCAGCTGAATGGAACATGAAATAATCCAAAGCAAGAAGGGACCACACAAAATAGAAAGAGCACAGATTAATGAAATTGGAAACAGAAATATTGTTGGTGTTTGAGAGAACCAAATAGATGACTTTGCTATGTTCTTTCACATGGTGAACCCACTGAGAGATCAAAAGTCAAAGATATGAAGATTAAATTATCACCTTTATTGATGATACACTACTAAGAGGGTGTGACTTAGAGCAAGCATCAAATGGGTCTACTAATACTCCCCAACCACCGTCCATTTGTAGAACTTGGAACCACACACTAGTGAGAACCAGATGCACTCACCCAGCATTGTTATCTTGCGCTGGTCTGGAGGGTCAAAAGAGAGCCAATTCCCAAGTGCTTGGGAGGTTTGATGATTTACACTCACCCAACCAAGAAATGGCATAGATGCAGTGTCTGTAGCCTTAGTGGAAAAACTAAAGTTTAGTGGTTTCAGCCTCGTGTGGCAAATAGATCTTAAAGGACAAAGTAGTATATTGGTAGCTGTTAACAGAGGAGGGCTAGCTCTGTCTATATAAATAGGGAAATGGGCTTAGCCATAGAAGTTCAAACTATCTGGTTATCTCATGTATTAACACAAACTGGGTCTCAGTTACACAGTTGTTTTTAATGCTTTATGATCTCCTAGACTTTCTAGTCCAGGCACTTTCTGACAAACCTTTGTCCTCATTTGAGGGGTTTTGTTGTCGGGTTTTTCTGTTCGTTATTGTGGGTATTTGCCTCATTCCATCCCTGAGCTTTGCAGCTAGACAGGTGTGATTCAAAACGATGTTCTAAGGTGTTTCCTGTAGTGGAGTAATTGGTTCGCAGTAGTAAGTCATGCTTTTCCACTAAAAGGGCACGGAGAGGTGGTAATCCACGAGATAAGCTAAAGTTAAATTGTTAGAAGAATTCCTTGATCAGAAATTATAAATTTGCGTTTTGTTGCTCTATTTCCTGAAAATAACTTGGAGATGCCCCTGATTTGTCCATCTACTGCTTTGATTCCTTGGATACCACTCATTCTTTCACGTTAAGCAAAAACAAGTAATTGTTGCAGAGGTCTCTGTATTTTGCAGCTGCCCTTTTGTAAGACGCACTTTTCCCAAATAAAAAAATTTTAAACCCCCCCCCCCAAAAAAAAAAAAAAAAAAAAAAAGAAAGAAATGGCTGTCACCCAACTACAGATACTCAAGTTCACCTTTATGCAGAGGGATAAGGAATGGAAGAAAAAAGTCAGATTACTTAAGGAAATCTGTTCACATGTATAGGAGTGGGGGATTAGTATTTCCTCCTGTTAAACACATGCAAAGGATCAACCAAATCAAATACTTTAAGTTTAATCAAGTAGACACATTTTGGGCAAAATTGAAAAAATATATAAAAAGGAGAGAGAGAGCACAAATAAATACATGGAGGTGAAACAGGGAATATAAATGAAGATAAAGCAGACATTAAAATAATAAAACAATAATGTGAACTTTATACAGATAAATTTGAAAATTTAGACAAAATGGATAATTTCCCAGGAAAATATAATGTTGCATAACTGAGTCAGAAAAAAAATAGAAAACCAAACAGGCTTATAACCATTAAAGAAATTGAATCTATAATTGTATAAAAAATCTACCCCACCTCACCGCCCCCCCACAAAAAAAAGGAAAAGAAAGAGAAGGTGGAAAGAAGAAAAAGGAGAAGGTAGGGAACCGTCACCAGGTTAAAATTATTTTAGTGCTAAGTTTCACCAAGTATTGGAACGTGTAAGTCCAGTCTTATACAAATTCCAGACAATTTGGACCACCCAAATATTTCCCAAGGGTGACTTAAATTTCCTGTCTGAGAAGGAACAATTCTGTTTTCCTTTAAGTTTTTGAATTTTTTTAGTTTTTTACTTTCTTTTCATAAAATATTCAAAGGGAGGTGAACAGGCTGTAAAAATACTGTTCTTTCATTTAATGGAATAATGGCTGTTGTGAAATGAGAGATTAGAGATATTTATATATATATTATATATGTGTGTGTGTGTGTGTATGTATATATATATGGCATATGTATTAATTTTTAAAAGGTTGCAGAGGGGACCACTACACATCTATTAGAATGGCCAAAAATCAGAACAATGACCATACCAAATTCTGGGGAGAATGTGGAGCAACAGGAATTTTCATTCATTGCTGGTGGGAATGTAAATACAGCCACTTTGGAAGACAGTGTGGCGGTTTCTTACAAAAGTAAACGTACTCTTACCATACAGTCTAGCAATTGCACTCCTTGGTATTTACCCAAAGAAGCTGAAAACTTATTTCTACACAGAAACCTACATATAGATGTCTATAGCAGCCTTATTCATAATTACCCAAACTTGGATGCAACCAACGTATCCTTCAGTGGGTGAATGGATAAACTGTGGTACATCCAGACAATGAAATATTAATTAGTACTAGAAAGAAATGAGCTATCAAACCATGAAAACACTTGGAGGAAACTTAAATGCATATTACTAAATGAAAGAATCCAATCTGAAAAGGCTGCATACTGTATGATCCAACTATACGACATTCCAGAGAAGGCAAAACTAAGGAGACGGTAAAAAGATTAGGGGTTGCTAAGGGCTGCGGGGGAGAGATGACTAGGTAGAGTACAGAGGATTTTTAGGGCAGTGAACACACTCTGTTTGATACCATAATGATGGACACATGTCATTATACTTTTGTCCAAACCCATAGAATGTACAACACCAAGAATGAACCATAATGTAAACTGTGGACTTTGGGTAATTATGATGGTCAATGTACGTTCATCAATTATAACAAAAGTACCACGCTGGTGGGGGATGTTGATACCAGAGGAGGCTGTGCATGTGTCAGGGCAGAGGATATATGGGGAATCTTTGTACATTTTGCTCAATTTTGCCGTAAACCTAAAAGTGTTCTGCAAAAAAAAAAAAAAAAAAAAAAAAAAGACTAGTACTTTTTTTAAAAGAGGAGACAATGCATGCATAATTAAGGTCAATTCATTTGATTTACCTGTTCATGGGAGGAAAATTTTATGTTCCTCCTTCAACCAAGAAAAGCCAAGGAGTCCCATTCTAAGTTCACTGCCATAAGTGATCATGTTTTTTTTAAAGAGGTGAAGATGATCCTTTACAGGTGTTATTTCGGAATTGCCAGCCTGCCCCCAGATTTCTTTCCAAACCCGACTGTTTTCCAGAGTTTTGCTGCTTGGGAAGCCCTAAAGATTCTTAAAACATTGTCCACGGGCATCCCTACCCGGATTCATTCTATTTACTGTTGGCCTGCTTGTGGTATAACTGTGAACTTTCATCGGCATCCTCTTTCTTTTAATTCCCCAAAGTTATGAATTATGAGATAAAACGTGGGTTGCAAGAAGTCACTGATTAAGGATAATGGTCATAATCTAGCTCTTGGCCACCTGTTTACTTCCTTCCAGATGGCCTGTGAGCCATCACCTCTGTGAGGGTGCCCGGTTGCCAAGGTTGCCCGTTCTGAGCACCACCCGAGATGGGCTTTCTATGTGACCCTGAAGACTTCATGTCTATTCAATGGGATTTTTTCCCCTGCTTTCTGTCTAGAACTCATCTTTGCAAAGAGTTCCATTTCTTTGATTTAAGGCCTCCTCCCCCATTATATGTCATGATTCCTGGGAGGAGTAACACCATAAGCCATACAATTGAAGTGGATGGTAGACTAGGATAAGCTTAAGATGGCATTTTGCAAGGGGTGGGTGGTGAGGGCTGAATCTTATGTTGGACCAGTCACCCCTCCTTTCCCACAAGGTCTTCGGAGGAGGTAAATACAAACAGTAGGCAGAGCATGAAAAAGTGATGCTTTTGAATAACTTCCTCAGTGAGGAAGTCTGGTCTGGTTATCAGGGTGGACCTCATCTGATACCCACCCGATGCATCTAACATTGAACCTCAGAACCTATCATCCCAGTGAAAAGCCACACACCTCCAGTGCCGGAGGAAAGGGAATTCAGGAATGCTTAGAGCTGGCTCCCGACTCCCCAGTACATTCTTCTCCCCAGCCCTCCCAGGTGTGCCTGCTGCAAAAGAAGACAGACCATCTACAGAGAGAAAAAGAAAAGGCTGATGCTATTCCAAGCAACCCCATGTAATCTGACCATTACAACTGGAAGAATATTAGTAAAGAGAGACACACGCCATTCCATGTGCGGTCCTAGAAGCCATCCAGAGTGCCCTAGAATTTCACCAAGTCATTGTTGGCGACAGTGATCAAAGCAGATTAGCACATCCTCTCCTTGGAGTAGGATAAAAGGCGGGGAGAGAGGAAGGGACTGAATAAGACTTTCTAAAGGTCAGAATTTACCTCCTACAGCATTTACACATTAATATGAATTAATTAATCACAGGAAGTTGACAAAATAAACATATGTTAGGAAAGGCTGAGGGGAAGGAGTCTATCCAGGTAGAGATGGGGAAAGTGTGGAGGTTCTGCTGTGCTAACACGTTCAAAGTCCCAAAGCTGGTCGGTGGCAGAGGGAAGATTTCTATCGAGTTCCTTTAGGTTTCAAAGATCACGCTGCCTGTGCTCCGCAAATGGGAGAGGCCACAACAGTGAGAGGCCCGCATAACGCAAGGCAAAAAAAAAAAAAAAAAAAAAAAAAAAGGGTGTCTAAAGAAGGTTTGACTGCATCTCAGCTACCTAAGATAATATCACACCAAGAACTACTTGAAAATAAATTCCCGTGTCTGTATCTGACTTAATTCTTTTATAGTATTCATTCTTGAGAAACACCAGAAGAGAATGAATGCCTCATTTTATTTGATTAAAATAAACTTGTTAAAATAAACATGTCAGAAAAAGATTTGAGAGCTGTTTTCTAATCCTTCATGCATATTTTCTCTTCTTAAAGAACAGGAGTAAAAGAGATGGAATGCATCATCATACTTTGCACCTTAGCACCGCATATTCCAAATGCCTGTTAATGATACAAGTTATTCTGTGATACCAGTTGACACCTCAAGGAGATCTCAGGTGGCTACACTGAGTTCTCAAGAAGCTGCCTGTTCTAGGTTTTTTGAATCTCGAAACAAGGCAAGCCACCCATACTATTAAAAAAAAAAAGTTTCACTCCCTGGTGTGTCATGCGATACCAGCAATGGGTATGGGAGACGGTAAAATGGCACCCTGTGTCATTTATTTTCAAGAGAATGAAGGATTGACATGGACATTTATTGTGGGAAGGAGTCACTGTGCTGCCATATTGTCAACTGAGAAATATGCTTCCCAGAATCCCCTCGTCTGTAATGATTCTGAGAGTTGGCCAAAAGTGACACTGTCAAAGATCTGGAAGTGAAAGCAAAGAGACTGCCATTACTCTTTGAAGGTAGTTGTTGGTTAGAGGTGATGAGAGACCGCCTGAAAAGGCTGTTGTTAGAGACTCAATCTTCTTTTGAGACAAGTTAGTACCATCCTATTCTGACAGGCACTCGGATTCCAAAACGCCATTTCAAAGATGGCATAGACTTAGAAATCACACTGGTTTAAGAGTCAGAAGCTTGTCCTAAGACAACTAATAATAATAGCACACATTTATTGTTTGCGATCTGTTATCCTGCTCTGTGATTCACAGTACATATCTCATTCAGTCTTCACAATGACCCTATGAGGTAGACACTGTAATCATCCTCATTTTACAGATGAGGAAACTGCGGCACTGAGATGTTAAGTAACTTGCTCATGGTTGTATATAGCTTATACGAAGAATATTACCAGGACCTGGATATTAAGCTTCACTGAAAATCACCTCTTAGGATAGATTGGGAGTTTGGGATTGACGTGTACACACTGCTATATTTAAAATAGATAACCAAGAAGGACCTACTATAAAATAAATAAATTTGTTGACAAAAATAAATTAGTTTTTAAAAAATCACCTTTTCACTACCCTCTAAGAAACTCATCCCAGGTGGCTTAATCTTGTCCTCATCTTTGCATCTTTTCATCCAGTACCAAAATGCAGTGGAAGTCAATGAGAAAGTGATTTTATATACAAGTTTTTGTTTGTTTATTTGTTTTTACACAGATCTTCCCAGCAAGTTACCCAGAGTGAATGTCTGAATTTTCTTATAACTTGGCATGCTTTCTCTCTTCTGCATTCTAGTATGCAACAAAATTCATAAAGTAACACCATTTCCTGTTACTAAGTACCTGCTGTCCAACTTGTTTTTAGAAGCCAAAAGACTCTGGTATTCCTGGTTTTCATTTTGATGCAAAGAAGGACTTCTGAAGCTAAGCTGAGTACAAGGAGAAAGATCAGCTGAGGTTCCATGCTGCCCTTGGAAATGCTCACAAGGCCTACAACTTGAGAAATATTTGGAGTCTTCCAAGTTCGGCAGGTTTCACAACCCATCCCTTAACTGGGCTCAAGGATAACAACGGCTCTAGTGAATTCTTTCCCACACACGTTGGTAAAGACCGTCAGAAGCTGTTTGCTTTCATCTGGCAGGCTCGGCAGTAAACCTCCACTGTCCTACCCCAGGGCTCTATCCACTTTCTGGTCCTCTGTCAGCATCTAGTCTGCTTGGATTTCATTGCCTCTGTATTCCACAGGATATGACACTGGTCCACTGCATTGATATCATGCTGTTTTGACCCGGGGAGTAGGAAGTAGCCATTACCCGAGACAGCGTGATATAACACATCCATGCCAGAGGGTGGGAAACAAATCTGACAAAAATTCAGGTGTCTGCGATGTTTCTCCCATAGCCAGGATTTATGTGTCTTGGAATCAAGGGGTGCAATGAGACTGGCTTCTTTCTCTTTTATCCCTGGTAATTCGTTAGTAAAGTCTTTGCTTTTTGTTCCCACAATTTTGGGCTCTTAGTTTAGAGATCTCAAATCCCAGTGGAGAAATGTTGCCACCGGCCGACACAATAGTGGGTTTTTAGCTGATATCTGACATGTTCTTCTGATCATTTTAGGCAACTCGTACCAAAGAACAAACTAACCAAAAAAAAAAAAAAGATCTCAATACTTACTGGCTGGGGTGATTGACCCTGACCATCAAGGAAAAGTGGGGTCAAGGAAGAATATGTCTGGAACATCGGAGATCCTCTCAGGCTGCCTCTTAGCCATCCTGTGTCCTATGATAAAAGTTAATGAAGGACTTCCCTGGTGGCACAGTGGTTAAGAGTCCGCCTGTCAATACAGGGTACACGGGTTCAAGCCCTGGTCCAGGAAGATCCCACATGCCGTGGAGCAACTAAGCCTGTGCACCACAACTACTGAGCCTGTGCTCTAGAACCTGAGAGCCACAACTACTGAAGCTCATGCACCTAGAGCCTGTGCTCTGCAACAAGAGAAGCCACCGCAATGAGAAGCCCATGCACCGCAATGAAGAGTAGCCCCCGCTCGCTGCAACTAGAGAAAGCCCACGCCCAGCAATGAAGACCCAATGCAGCCAAAAAACAAAAAGTTAGTGGAAAACTACAACATCCAATATAAACTGGATTGGTAATGGCTGAGACCATGCTGGAATGAAGGTTTGGTTTACTCCATCATGCAAAATTATGATCAGCTGTACTGCTTGCTGAGGGAAAAGAAAATATGAAATATAGTAGTGAAAGAGAAAAGTAATAAATACCAGCTATGACCACATGACCAGTTGTAGAAATAAGGACTGTAGTATTTATGACTGTTTCTTCCTTGCTTTGATGTGAACATGTTTGTAATATATATTAACCAATACATTTTTATTTTTATTTTCCCAATTCTCCTACTATCTAACATAGATGTGTTAATAGCAGTTAACTTTATATCTCAGTGTTTAAGTTAAAGGCTATCAAGAGTGTAACTCAGCTAGAAGAGGACTGAGCATTGTTCAATAATGGACAAATGTTACACATGAGCTTCCGAGTAGCCTTTTTTGGGAAAAGGGTTTGCGTTTTTCTGCTGTATGAGGAATACCTGCGTCATGTTAAGTGGAAGCATGATTTCACTCTTGTCTTTATTTGAAAGTTAAATGTAGTTTGTTTGTTTTTTTAAGCATTTATATACATGCCAGGGTGACGGAGAGTGGACTGTGGTGGTTTTGCTGTGTCACCTTGGTTAAACTTGAAGCCACATTTTCCAAAGATATATTTTGTGTGTGGTTCCAAGTTATAGTTGGTCAAAAGAGGAATTCTGTGAAACTTAGGAGGCAGAAGTCAGACAGCAGCCATTATTCTCTAATGGTCATTTTGTTGTTCAATGTGGTAACAGATGGATGCAGAGGTGTCCAACAGTTTCCAGCTGGAACTTACTCTCTTCTGTTGCATGTCCAGCTCCTCTTCCCAACTCATGGCCCTGCTGACACACCCCAGATGTTTGGCTGAGGACCCCCAGACGTGGCAGCAGCTTCCCATATATCTTGCCGGGAGCTCCCCCTTTACAGCCCCTTCAGCAGCTCGACATGCTTGGCTTCTCAAAATAACCAGTTGGTGATGCCTTCTCTGACGCTCCAACTTTCTGCAGCTTCTCCCAGAATGTAAGGTCTATTTTTCCATAATAAATCCTTTATCCCATAACACTTATAATCACTGGAACTCTGATGGATACAGACAAAATCAGAAACATCATGTGCAACTTCTCAAAGTAGCTATAGAGGGAATAGGCGTTCCATTCCTTCTCCCTGCTGCCTGGAATGCAGAAGTGGTGGCTGGGGCTCTAGTAGCAGTTCTTGGAACATGAGGGAGCAGTCACATTCCATGGATGGAGGAATAGCAAAAGAAGAAGCCTAAGTTGATGATTGGTAAACCACAACCTGCTTACTTCTGGCTTTTGTTTACATGAAGAAAAGTACATTTCTGTTTGGGCAACTCTAATGTCAGGTTTTATATCAGTCACAACCACTCTAATTTCAAGTTTTCTATAACTCATAGCCCAAACTAATCTTAACCGAAATAGTACCTGAAGACCTTATTTTTTCTTTTTTCTTTGTTACATGTTATGTCATCATATTAATATACCATATTTAACCATTTCTCCCTGTAGATGGGCACTAAGGTTTTCTCCAATTTTTTGATGTTATAAATGATGCTGCAGCAAATATCTTTGGGAATACAACCTTTGCCCTTCCCTATTTACCAGTCTCTCCCTCCACCCATCTGTAAAGCCCCTCATGGAATTTTACTGTTCCCCATCTTTGTGCCTGGAATACTATAGCACTCCAAACATGTCTGAGCATGAATGGATAAATGAATGAGTGCCACATGGCTCTAGCCACAGTGCTGCAAGCCCTTCCCAACTGCTGGTCCTACTGACCAAGTTCTTACCTAAAAAGCCACATCCTACAACCACCCTGAGCCCAGGAAATACCTACACAGCCCCAAGATGCAAGCTACTTTTTGTCTTAATATCAAGTCCATGCTTTTTATGCCTTCATGCATCTATCTATCCATTAATCCACCTGTCCATACATTCATTTCTTCAGCGAACAGTTATTGAGCCTCTCTATAATACACCAGGCATCAGTGTCTGTTGCTAGGGATGCAATAATAGAAAAGAATGAAAAAAATAATGGAAAAGTCCTTGCACTCAGAGAAGTCTCAGCCTAGTGGGGAAGCCAACGGGGGACAATTATAAGGCAGAGGGACAAATACTCTGATGGGATAAGGTCCATGTGTTGTGGGTAGAGAGGAGGCCTTTCAACACAGACAAGGCAAGGGGAGAGAGAACACAGAATTCTTCAAGGGCAGCTCCTCTGAGTGGTGGAGGAAGGTAGAGGGTATCCCTAGGAAAAGAGAACAAGGCCCATTCATGGAGAGTGTGTCCTGCAATTGCCTTTACCTGGACTTAACCTTGAATCTTGGCCCTGATCCCTGGAGACTCAGAGACACCCCATGTGATGTTAGACTCATAACATCACTTCTTTCTCTGTTCTTTAATCGTATTATGTTCTTTTTTTTTAAACATCTTTATTAGAGTATAATTGCTTTACAATGGTGTGTTAGTTTCTGCTTTATAACATAGTGAATCAGCTATACGTTTACATATATCCCCATATCTCCTCCCTCTTGCGTCTCCCTCCCACCCTCCCTATCCCACCCCTCTAGGTGGTCACAAAGCACTGAGCTGATCTCCCTGTGCTATGCAGCTGCTTCCCACTAGCTAGCTATTTTACATTTGGTAGTGTATATAAGTCCATGGCACTCTCTCACTTCGTTCCAGCTTACCCTTCCCCCTCCCCATGTCCTCAAGTCCATTCTCTATGTCTGCATCTTTATTCCTGTCCTGCCCCTAGGTTCTTCATAACCTTTTTTTTTTAGATTCCTTATATATGTGTTAGCGTATGGTATTTGTTTTTCTCTTTCTAACTTACTTCACTCTGTATGACAGTCTCTAGGTCCATCCACCTCACTACAAATAACTCAATTTCATTTCTTTTTATGGCTGAGTAATATTCCATTCTATATATGTGTCACATCTTCTTTAGCCATTCATTTCTTGATGGACACTTAAGTAGCTTCCATGTCCTGGCTATTGTAAATAGAGCTGCAATGAACACTGTGGTACGCGACCCTTTTTGAATTATGGTTTTCTCAGGTATATGCCCAGTAGTGGGATTGCTGGGTCGTATGGTAGTTCAATTTTTAGTTTTTTAGGGAACCTCCATACTGTTCTCCACAGTGGCTGTATCAATTTGCATTCCCACCAACAGTGCAAGAGGGTTCCCTTTTCTCCCCACCCTCTCCAGCATTTATTGTTTGTAGACTTTTTGATGATGGCCATTCTGACTGGTGTGAGGTGATACCTCATTGTAGTTTTGATTTGCATTTCTCTAGTGATTAGTGATGTTGAGCATCCTTTCATGTGTTTGTTGGCACTCTGTATATCTTCTTTGGAGAAATGTCTATTTAGGTCTTCTGCCCATATTTGGGATTGGGTTGTTTTTCTTTTGCTATTGAGCTGCTTGTATATTTTAGAGATTAATCCTTTGACAGTTGCTTCATTTGCAAATATTTTCTCCCATTCTGAGGGTTGTCTTTTTGTCTTGTTTATGGTTTCCTTTGCTGTGCAAAAGCTTTTCGGTTTCATTAGGTCCCATTTGTTTATTTTTGTTTGTATTTCCATTTCTCTAAGAGGTGGGTCAAAAACGATCTTGCTGTGATTTATGTCATAGAGTGTTCTGCCTATGTTTTCCTCTAAGAGTTTTATAGTTTCTGGCCTTACATTTATGTGTTTAATCCATTTTGAGTTTATTTTTGTGTATGGTGTTAGGGAGTGTTCTAATTTCATTCTTTTACATGTAGCTGTCCAGTTTTCCCAGCACGACTTACTGAAGAGGCTGTCTTTTCTCCACTGTATATTCTTGCCTCCTTTGTCAAAGATAAGGTGACCATATGTGCGTGGGTTTATCTCTGGGCTTTCTGTCCTGTTCCATTGATCTGTATTTCTGTTTTTGTGCCAGTACCATACTGTCTTGATTACTGTAGCTTTGTAGTATATTCTGAAGTCAGGGAGCCTGATTCGTATTATGTTCTTTATCTTCTTTATCCCATCTCACTGCCCCACCTTTCTCCCCAAGCTTGGACTTCACTTTGTTTCCTTACTTCAAGCCTCTTTCAGTTTCCTAGGGCTGTTTGTGGTACAAAGTACCACAATCTGGATGCCTTCAACAACAGAAATGTATTGTCTCCTAGTTCTGGAGGCTAGAAATCTGAGATCAAGGTGTCAGCACGGTTGGTTCTTTCTGAGGGCTTTGAGGGAGAATCTGTTCTTGGACTTTCTTTGGCTTGTAGGTGGCATTCTCCCTGTGTCTTCACATTGTCATCCTTCTGTGAGTCTCTGTGTCTAAGTTTCCCCTCTATTTTTTTTTTTTTTTATCGGTACGCGGGCCTCTCACCGTTGTGCCCCCTCCCGTTGCAGAGCACAGGCTCCAGACGCACAGGCTCCACGGCATGTGGGATCTTCCTGGATGGCGGCACGAACCCGTGTCCCCTGCATCGGCAGGCGGACTCTCAACCACTGCGCCACCAGGGAAGCCCTAAGTTTCCCCTCTTTATAAGGACACTAGTCATATTGGATTCAGGCCCACCCTAATGACCTCATCTTAAATTAACTTGATCATCTGCAAAGACTCTGTTACCCGAAAACTGGGTTCACCTCTTGGTGGGTGTCAAGCCAAAAGATAAACCAAGCTAAAGATCAGGAGAAGGAAGCTTTTATTACTTGCAGAAAGTAACGAGAACACCAGAGATCCTTCCCAAAGCAGCATCTCCTTGAACACCAAAGTTGGGGAAGTTTTAAGCTAAGGGTACATGCATATTCATGAAGGGGCTGGGTGGTGTTTGCAAAGTCATGAGGGGGCTTGAGTGGAGGTAAATTCAATGTAGAGTTGGGGCAAAGGTTGACAGACTCCAAGCTTTAGTTGACTGAAGTCACGAGGGTCAGAAAAGGTCAACTTCATCATTCCTTAGGTTCTGACCAGTCCGGGGTCTTAGCATGTAGTTACCATCCTCCAGCTGTTTGGGGGTCTTGGTTCCTGTAGAACAACTCAAAGGTGTGTATCAGGTTGTTACGTATATCCCTTGAGGAGGAACTAGGACTCTGTTTTATTGCTGAACTATTGTTTCTTGAGTGCTTTTCCTCTGTTCCTGCATTCCTTTGTTCTCTTAAGATCATTAATTTCTGAGACCTGTTCAAGGGCAAGCATTGTGGCCAGGCTTAGATCACAAAATGGGCTTAGGCAAAAAATGGCTTCCCTTATGTCAAGAAAGCCATACCTGGTTTTCTTTCTCCAGGGACCCCTGCCCTATCCGCTTACCACTCTACTTCCAAATAAGGTCACATTCAGAGGTACGAGTGTTTAGGACTTCAACATCTTTTGGGGAGGGACACAGTTCAACCCTAAACAGAACCTAAGATCTCAGCTCCCCTCCAATTGTTCCTGCTCTGCTCTCACCTCCTCCAATGTGACAATTAGGAAAGCCACCACCAAAAAATCCTGATGGGGCTTCCCTGTTGGCGCAGTGGTTGAGAGTCCGCCTGCCGATGCAGGGGACACGGGTTCGTGCCCCAGTCCAGGAAGATCCTACATGACGCCGAGCGGCTGGGCCCGTGAGCCATGGCCACTGAGCCTGCGTGTCCGGAGCCTGTGCTCCGCAACAGGAGAGGCCGCAACAGTGAGAGGCCCGCGTACTGCAAAAACAAAAACAAAAACAAAAAGTCCTAATGCTTATGCTTATGCTTGGGAGTTTTAAAAAAATTGCATTTCATCAGTAAGTCCCCCATGTTGCTGGTTTATTTCTTAATAAAATTGACCACCTTCTCTGTGGGCTTTAATTATAAGGCAGAGGAAATGAATAACAGAGAATCCAATCTGAGGTGGCAGTAAGGCCATTTCCATTTAACTCTTTTGCAGATCCCCACTGTGTACATCATTCTCATAAGCCATGGAATTAAGCAAATGAGCCGACTGGGTCAGACCTTGCAGCTCACTACTGTCAGAGTGGATGTCTGGAGTAAATAGTGATAGCTGGGTCATGTGCACAGATGGGGCTGCACTAAGCTGAGCGGGCTGGGTGCAGTCCTCAGCATGCATGTCTACTACAGGCTGCTCAGGAGAGGGCTCACTTGAATATCTGCTCCAAAACTTATGCCTGAGAGGACAAGAAAGCTGTCCACTGCTTAAACAGGACAATAGGCTCTTGCAAGTAGAAGAGATGTTAGTAAACCTCTTCCAAAGACTCTTAACCCATGTGCATGGGTGAGCTTCCCAGGGTCCATAGCAGTGTTAATGCCCCACCCACATCCCCCCTTGTCCGGCCCAGAACTTACCTTCAGCTTCAGTGAACAATTCACATACACCTGGAAGCCTTCTCAAACACCTGAGGGCTTTCCTTTACCTGAGGGCTTTTTTGGCTGCAGGAACGTGCTTGCCCCAGGGCAGAGCAGTCTGGAATAGCTGGAAAGTTAACGCCACAATTCTAAGGTATGTTCTGCACATTGTCTCAGAGGGACCTCCAGCAAAATGGAGCCTCTGTTAGCCACAGTGATACCTACTAGGTAACACATCCTTTATTGCGTTTCTTCCCTTCTCTGTTTTACTTCCTCAATGTATTCCTCTGAATCGCCTACCAAATAAACTACTTACATCCAAGTCCTTATCTCAGGGTTTATTTCTGAGGGAACGCAAATGAAATCAAGGTTTATAAACCCCCTGAAACTACGTGCAAAAGTCTGCGTGCCTGTGCGTTTTTCTGGGAAAGGGTACATAGCTTTCATCAGATCCTCAAAAGTTTTTACCCTAAACCCCCAAAATGGTAAGAACCACTGCTCACCATTCCGTGGATGACAGCAGTTGTTTCTTTCAGGTCTAATCTAATCACTTTCAGCCTGGGAAACCAAAAGGAAAAGAGTCAACATTTCATCTTGTTGACAAATCAGCACAATGGGAACCAGGATGGCAAAGAGAACAGCACCCATGTGTGAGAGTTCAGAACAGGAAAGATCTTTACATACAGTCCTCAGATGCTGTTTCCAAGGCCCTGTTTAAGGCTAGTCTGATGTGTGTATGTGTTTTATTTTATTTTCAAATAGAAGGGCCGGTCACAAAAAAACAAAAAGTGTATGATTCCACTTACATGAAGTACCTAGGGTAGTCATATTCATGGAGACAGAAAGTAGAATGGTGGTTCCCAGGGGCTGGGGAGAGGCGGAGAGTGGGGAGTCGTTGTTTAGTGGGTACAGAGTCTCAGATCTGCAAGATGGAAAGAATTCTGGAGATTGGTTACATAACAGGGTGAATGTACTTAACACTATTGAACTATACACTTAAAAATGGTTAAGCTGGTGGGGCTTCCCTGGTGGCACAGTGGTTGAGAGTCCGCCTGCCGATGCAGGGGACACGGGTTCGTGCCCCGGTCCGGGAGGATCCCACGTGCTGCGGAGCGGCTGGGCCTGTGAGCCATGGCCGCTGAGCCTGCACGTCCGGAGCCTGTGCTCCACAATGGGAGAGGCCACAACAGTGAGAGGCCCGCGTACAGCAAAAAAAAAACAAAAAAAAACAAAAAAAAAACAAATGGTTAAGCTGGTAAAATTTATGTTAAATGTGTTTATCACAATTGTAAAGGAAAATGTGTAAAAGCCACTGATCTCAATAAACAACAGCAAAGCAGAAGGAAATGTGACCCCCATGTTGGCAGTACCTCTTTTCAGAGATCAGTGCTCACAGCATACGGTAATGACTTCAGAGACAGATTCATGGGATCCTCAATGCTCAGTAAGAATATTTTAATATATTTTTTCTCCATCATGATAATCAAAAAACAATTTAAGTATATTCCGCATGATATGGCATTTGAGTATGTGGAGTTGCTAAACAGTCCCCTCGCATTAGTGAATTTGACTTCTGTTGACTTGGACTGTGTGGCCACGGTTAGATGGGTTCCATGTCCTAATGTCAGACTGTCGGTAATAGGGCTGTGTCTGCCACTGTCCTCATGTCAAAGTCCTGTACAGTGATAATTTTCCATTGGACAATCTTTTTTTCTAGAATAAGATTTTAGTCTCTCTGTTATTTAATAAATTGAGACTTGACTTCGCCATCATGACAATGACAGGGATTGGCAGTAATGTACCACTGTGATTACTGCAGGAGATGTAAAATGTAAGTGAGATGCTGGAGCCAAGTAGACACCAAAGGACATGTGACTCCTCAGCATCAGCAAAGGCTTCACAGGAGCTTAAACAGCCTAGCTTGAAGTCAAAGAGACTATGATGTAAAGAAAACTTGGCTTAAGGTCAAGTTGTTAAAATGTTCTATTTCTAATATTTACAGGATACTGTCAACATTCTAATAGTTAACTCTAGAAATCCAGACATTTGTTTTTGACATCTGCTAGGAAAAAAACTTCAGATGTTATTTTCCTGCACTAATGCCATCAAAAATTAGATTAAAGAACACATTTGGTCCAGATTTTGGTAATTCAGTAGAACTAACAAATTTTAAGTGAATATGATAACTTTTCAGAGTTTATAAAACAATGTAACATTAAAATTACCTTTTAAGTTTTTTTTTTTAAAGTTATAATAAAATATTGGCTATATTCTTTGTGCTGCATGATACATCCTTCTAGCTTATTTATTTTATACATAGTAGTTTGTACCCCTTAATCCCCTACTCTTTAAAAAAAATTTTTTTTAAACATCTTTATTGGAGTATAATTGCTTTACAATGGTGTGTTAGTTTCTGCTGTATAACAAAGTGAATCAGCTGTATGTATACATATATCCCCATATCTCTTCCCTCTTGCGTCTCCCTCCCTCCCACCCTCCCTATCCCACCCCTCTAGGTGGTCACAAAGCACCTAGCTGATCTCCCTGTGCTATGCGACTGCTTCCCACTAGCTATCTATTTTACATTTGGTAGTGTATATATGTCAATGCTACTCTCTCAGTTCATCCCAGCTTCCCCATTCCCCCTCCCCATGTCCTCAAGTCCATTCTCTATGTCTACATCTTTATTCCTGTCCTGCCCTTAGGTTCATCAGAATCATTTTTTTTAGATTCCATATATATGTGTTAGCATATGGTATTTGTTTTTCTCTTTCTAACTTACTTCACTCTGTATGACAGTCTCTAGGTCCATCCACCTCATTACAAATAACTCAATTTCATTTCTTCTTTTGGCTGAGTAATATTCCATTGTATATATGTGCCACATCTTCTTTATCCATTTCTCTGTCGATGGACACTTAGGTAGCTTCCATGTCCTGGCTATTGTAAATAGAGCTGCAATGAACATTGTGGTACATGACCCTTTTTAAACTATGGTTTTCTCAGGGTATCTGCCCAGTAGTGGGATTGCTGGGTCATAGGGTAGTTCTATTTTTAGTTTTTTAAGGAACCTCCATACTGTTCTCCATAGTGGCTGTATCAATTTGCATTCCCACCAACAGTGCAAGAGGGTTCCCTTTTCTCCACACCCTCTCCAGCATTTATTATTTGTAGATTTTTTGATGATGGCCATTCTGACTGGTGTGAGGTGATACCTCACTGTGGTTTTGATTTGCATTTCTCTAGTGATTAGTGATGTTGAGCATCCTTTCATGTGTTTGTTGGCACTCTGTATATCTTGTTTGGAGAAATGTCTGTTTAGGTCTTCTGCCCATCTTTGGATTGGGTTGTTTTGTTGATATTGAGCTGAATGAGCTGTTTGTATATTTTGGAGATTAATCCTTTGACAGTTGCTTCGTTTGCAAATATTCTTTCCCATTCTGAGGGTTGTCTTTTTGTCTTATTTATGGTTTCCTTTGCTGTGCAAAAGCTTTTAAGTTTCATTAGGTCCCATTTGTTTATTTTTGTTTTTATTTCCATTTCTCAAGGAGGTGGGTCAAAAAGGATCTTTCTGTGATATATGTCATAGAGTGTTCTGCCTATGTTTTCCTCTAAGAGTTTGATAGTGTCTGGCCTTACATTTAGGTGTTTAATCCATTTTGAGTTTATTTTTGTGTATGGTGTTAGGGAGTGTTCTAATTTCATTCTTTTACATGTAACTGTCCAGTTTTCCCAGCACGACTTATTGAAGAGGCTGTCTTTTCTCCACTGTATATTCTTACCTCCTTTGTCAAAGATAAGGTGACAATATGTGCATGGGTTTATCTCTGGGTTTTCTGTCTTGTTCCATTGATCTGTATATCCATTTTTGTGCCAGCACCATACTGTCTTGATTACTGTAGCTTTGTAGTATAGTCTGAAGTCAGGGAGCCTGATTCCTCCAGCTCCATTTTTCGTTCTCAAGATTGCTTTGGCTATTCAGGGTCTTCTATGTTTCCATACAAATTGTGAGATTTTTTTTTGTTCTAGTTGTGTGAAAAATGCCCATGGTAGTTTAATAGGGATTGCTTTGAATCTGTAGATTGCTTTGGGTAGTATAGTCATTTTCACAATGTTGATTCTTCCAATCCAGGAACATAGTATATCTCTCCATCTATTTGTATCATCTTTAATTTCTTTCATCAGTGTCTTATAATTTTCTGCATACATGTCTTTTGTCTCCTTAGGTAGGTTTATTCCTAGATATTTTATTCTTTTTGTTTCAGTGGTAAATGGGAGTGTTTTCTTAATTTCACTTTCAGATTTTTCATCATTAGTGTATAGGAGTGACAGAGATTTCTGTGCATTAATTTTGTATCCTGCTACTTTACCAAATTCATTGGTTAGCTCTAGTAGTTTTCTGGTAGCATCTTTAGGACTCTCTATGTATAGTATCATGTCATCTGCAAACAGTGACAGTTTTACTTCTTCTTTTCCTATTTGGATTCCTTTTATTTCTTTTTCTTCTCTGATTGCCATGGCCAAGATTACCCTGAATTAGCAAACAAAACCTTACTGTTATTAATACAATTTTGTGCAAAGTACTTTACTAATAGATTTGTTGTTCACATTGATATTTATAGAAATAAAAAAACAGGACAGGATAAATGTAGATCTGGACTTGTTTTTTGTCTTTTTTTTCTTTTCTTTCCATATACCGGTTTATTATAAAGGATACAGAAGAACAGCCATATGAAGAGGTACACAGGGCAAGGTCCATAAGGGTCTGGAGCACAAGATCTTCTCTCCCCATGGAACTGGGATGGACCCACCTTCCTGGCACATAGGTGCATTTACCAACCCAGAAGCTCTCTGAATCCCAACCTTTTGTGTTTTTATGGAGCCCTAATAACAGACATGATTGATTAAATCATTGGCCATTAGCAATTGATTCATCCCCTTGCCCAGAGGTCAGGGGGTGGAGCTGAAAGTTGTTTGTCTTTTTAGTATTAAACCTTACACCAACAATTCAGTTTTAGCCAAACAATAATTTCTCAACATTACTTTAATATTATAAATATGAAATCAATTGCTTTTCTTGTTTTAGTTTTCATTTAATTTATACATGTTTTCCTTTTTGTCTAGTGTGTAAGAGCTGTAGCACAATGAGAATATACCTAGCTTTACTTGTACTTAAATAGTGTTATACTAGAAGTGCGTAAGTGAACCCCAGGGCGTCTATGAGACTTTGTTTTTTCAGCAGGGCTTTGTACATCACTCAAGCTAGAGAAATACTGTCTTAAAGATTCAGAGGAAGGTGTTATCAATGTAGCCTGGGTTGTCAGTGTTGGGAGATAAATCTCCATGGGACTCTCATGTTTCTTAACATCTTGTGAGCAGAGGTGCTCACTAACTTTGTTCTGGACTGTATCTTCAAGGATGTTTGCATCATGAACAACATTGGCAGATAGAGACAATGTCTCTATGAAGCAAAGTGCAGATTTGGTTATAGCATTGGAAGATAGAGGTAGTAAAAGGGGACCATGCTTACTGTCCATTATAAAAGGTTCCAGTTCCTTAAGCCCTGTGTTCCTCTCCTGTAATGCAGCCTACTGTGTATGCAGGTGTCACCTGATCCACTTCACAGTACCCTGTGGGCATCAGGACTTGGGAAACTGGCACAAAAAAATGCTAGTACTCTGGCTATTACTACTGCTGTTGGTAAAGAAAACAAAACCAACCAACAAACAAAAAACTATCCTATGCCTTTGTCATGAAACCCAGGAGTTTCATGGCTTCTGCCACATCCATGAAACTGTAACTGGTTAAATTGTCAACTTACAAGTAGGGTGGAATTTCAGACCCTTCATAGTTCTAGACAATCAGGTTGGCCCTATGGAGGAAGTGGAGTTTGAGATATGGCCTGAAGAATGGGTACAAATTGGCTGGGTAGATATGAAGCTGGCATTCCACCTGGGTGAATGTCACAAGATTCGTAATGGGAATTGGCTGTGGTCTCTAGTGGGGTGGTGAGTAGATTAGCCTGATGAGAATAGAGGATTGGGACTAAGAAATAACAAAAATTAGATTAGAAAATTAATTTGGGGCTATTGGTCATGTGTTTAAATGTTAGGGTAAAACAAATTCTGTATGTAATAGAAAACCTTTGCAAGTTTCTAGTCTCCTTCCTTCAAGTCATTGATTTATCTGTTTATTTACTTAAGTTTCTAAGCAGGGAGATGACATATTGAATCTCAGAGTATGATGTCATAAAAGAGTAAGGTGTGGCGTGATAAAAGAAGATCACCAGGTTTCTCATTCTGACTCTGCCATTTACCAGCTCTGTGACCTTAAGCAAGTTACTTCTCTGAATGCAGTGTTTCCATCTATAAAAGAAGGAATAATAGTCACCTTAGCTTAAGAAGGTGTTGCAAATATCATAGATAATGTCTCTAAAATGCTTAATGCAGTGCCCAGTACATAGTGGGGTCAATAAATGGGGAAGATTTTTAACTAGCTAAGTGCAGAATGTAGAAGTGAGGGCACCAGTTTCCTCTGTTTTGAAGTTATTACAGTTATATAAGGATAAGGTCATTAGGACATGGGCTAAGATAGTGATGGGGGTAACAGGAAGGACTCTGAGTAAATGAAAAACTACTCGAACTTGGAGATAGATTAGACATGAGAGCTAACATTTATTGAGTGCCTACTATGTGCCAACTGCTATTCTAAGCACTTGAGTATAATAACAGTTCTCCTAAATATGCTCTAAGGAGGGACTATTATTGTTGCTATATCACAGTTGAGTAAGCTGAAGTTCACTGAGATGGAATAACTTGTCTGAAATCAAATAACCAAGAAAAAGCCAACCGAGACTCAAACCCAGGCAGCACAGTACCAAGCCCGTGTGCTAAAATACCATGCTGCACTCTCCCTGGCCATCAGAAGAAGTAAGGGAACAGTCAGTGAGCACTTGCTGGTCTGGCCATCCCAACATCCTTGCCCTGTGTGGTTCTGATGCTTCCTCTGTTTCTTCACATTGTGTGTTTTGCTTTTTAGTATGACTTGTAGTTTTTTTTTTTTCATAGCTGGACATGGTGTACCAGGTAAAAGGAACTGCTATAAGTATGTGGTGGTGAGGTATGGGGGAGGGGAAACGTGCTGTAGTCCTATGATTAGGTCTCAGTCTTTGGCCTGTGCCCTTGGACTGTGAACTTCACAAGTGTTTCTCAGTTTTTTCCTCCCACCTTAGATGAAACAGGCTGGCGAGAATGGGATGGAGTTGGGCATTTCCCTTCTCCCAATTAGTTAGGCTCCGATAATACCCCAGCAGGTTAGGTTCTGGTTAACTAGTTTCTCCTGAGGGCAGGCCTTGTTAGGAAGAGCAGAGGGCTCTGGGATGTTTCAAAATGGTTCCTTTTTTCCTTACCTTGCTGGAAGCCCAAGAGGAATTCCTTTTTATTTATTTACTATGGGAACCTGGCTGAGCCTCTGGAGGTAAATCTCACAATATTGTGAGAGCCCCAGCCGGGTCCCCCTGGAGTTTTTAACTCTCAGAGTTGTGTCCCTACTGAGTCCACCACAGTTTGTCAATTACAGTTCAGGTTTTCCTCCCCCAGCAGTGGGGCACCAGTGTCTGTGGTGGTTTCTGTTCTGTGAGTCTCAGCTCTCTCTATGCACCCGTCTTTCCAGTCCTGAAGGCAGTGGTTTGCCCTGTGTCCTCCCTCTGTTACAGATCCAAGAAGAGTTGTCGATTTTTCAGTCTGTTCAACTTTTTAAGCTGTCGTTGGTGCACTTGCAGTTCCTGTGGGATCAGGAACTGGAAGTCTTCCTTGCTGGCCTGGGAACTGAGGACGGTGGGGGGAGCAGAAGCTTGCACTGAGAAAATGATGCTGTGTGTCCTGACATGTTGAGTCTGTGGTTGGGGAACATTGGAATGGAGGTGGCCTGGAAGTGCTTGTGTGAGAGGCTACGTACGAAGGCACGGGTGTGAGGGTCACCTACTACACAGGAAATGGTTGCGCTCTTTCATCAACGTCACCCTCTTTGACTGTCAAAGGTGTGTGACCTTGGGCAGAGACAGCCTAGCATAGCTGACCAGGAATTGGAAAAGAGCTAGGACACCTGGCACTCTTGGACTAGGCTTGCAGGAGGTGGTGTTACACCTGAGCATACTATCTTCTCAGAAGGACACTCAGGCCCCTCCTGCCACCAGTGACTCTTATTTCCCCAAAGCAAGAAGGTAAGACCATGGTCTTTTCCCTTTAACCCCTTAGCCCCCATCATTGCACTATCTGCCTTAGCCCCCATCATTGTACTATTCTTCCTTTCTCTGTGATAGACATCATGGTATAATGGTACAAGCTCCAG
The DNA here is from genome assembly GCF_000442215.2 of Lipotes vexillifer. NCBI lineage: Eukaryota > Metazoa > Chordata > Mammalia > Artiodactyla > Lipotidae > Lipotes > Lipotes vexillifer. Next base: position 2,508,922 of record NW_006793764.1, read on the forward strand.
AGTTGGAATTAGATGGGTCTGGGTTGAAATCCCAATTCTCTAACTCAATAGCTCAGCCACTTTGTGTAAGTTAATTGTAAGTCATTTAATTTTGGATGTGTGGATTTTTTTAAGCTGTAAATGGAAATAATAATACCTTTCTCACAAGGTTTTGTTGAAATAACTATGAAAAGCCTTTAGTAAATGTTGGTTGCCTGCCCCCCAGTGATTCCCTCATCTTCCCACCCATCCCCTGCTGGTTGTAAGCCCTGACCACAAATTCTTTGACACTCCATTGAAAGGTGGGGAATCTGTGTCCCCTCTCCTCGAATCCAGGCAGGCTCATGACTGCTCCAACCAAGAGAGTAGGGTGGCATGTCATTATATGACTTCTGTGACTAGGTCAAAAGAGATGCTGCAGCTTTTGCCTTATTCGCTGGTACACCTGCTCTTGGTGCCCCGAGCTGCCACGTAAGAAGTCTGACTACACTGAAGCTGCCAGGCTGGAAATGCCACGTGTAGACATGGTGGACAACCACAGCAGAGCCCAAGCCTTGTAATCACTCGCACCAAGGCACCAGACAAGTAGTAATGCTGAATTGGACCTTTCAACGTAGCCCAAATGCCAGCTAAATACCACCCAGGGATCTCCACTGATGCCACATGGAACGGGGTCAGCCAGCCAAGCCCTGTCCACAAAACCGTGAGATACAATAAATCGTTGTTTTAAGCCACTAAGTTTGGAGTAGCTTGTAACCCAGCAACAGTTAACTAGAACAACCCCTTTAATCCCATACACTCCAATCTCCCAGGCTCCTTACCTGAAATTGCCAGTCCTGAGTTTATTCTGATTTTAGTCTCCTTCTTCTAATATTTCATCATGTGACCTGTGATTTGGGGGAAATTCATTCTATCTCCCTACGCCTCCTTCCATCCTCCTTTCCTTCAATTAAGAGGTTCCTGAGTGTTTTCCCCATGTCAGATGCTAGATTGGGCATGATTGCTTTCCTCTAGGTCAGGGATCAACAACCTTGTTGAAACTACCAGAGAGTACATAATTTAAGCTTTGCAACTCTGCCGTTGAATCACAAAAGCAGTCATAGATACAAACGTATAGGTACGGATTTATTCCAATAACACCTTACTTACAAAAAAAGGTGTTAGGTGGGGCTTCCCTGGTGGCGCAGTGCTTGAGAGTCTGCCTGCCGATGCGGGGGACACGGGTTCGTACCCCAGTCCGGGAAGATCCCACATGCCGCGGAGCGGCTGGGCCCGTGAGCCACGGCCGCTGAGCCTGCGCGTCCGGATCCTGTGCTCCGCAACGGGAGAGGCCACGACAGTGAGAGGCCCGCATACCGCAAAAAAAAAAAAAAAAATAGGTGGTAGGTTTGATTTGGTCCGCAAGACTATAGTTTGCTGAGTCTTCCTATTGAAAGGTGGGGTACATTGCATCGGCAGGGGCTACAGCAAAAGCATCAGGAAGAGGAAATTTAAGACATGTTTTGTTTTCTTATCATTTAGCAAATGCTGCTACCACCTTTGACATTGGTATTAAAAGTCTACAAACCCATCCTATAGAAATGGTACTTAACAACTGGCTGGGAACATGTTACCTGTGCAGATGTCCTTCTGGGCAATGTGTGGTACATGCCAGCACTAGTGGCTCAAGAAAGATTCTCCCTCCACCCCAACTCAGATAGGACTTGGGATGCAAGGTGAGTCTTGGCTGACAGAAGGATGGATGTTCAGATGCGGAGATCATGGCACAAAAGCAGGTAGCCCCAAAGTACCAACAAGGATTTCAAAGAGGCTGATTGAGCTGGAGATGAGAATAGGCCTAGAAGAACTGTAAGAGGTAAGGCAGAATGCTAGAGGATCTCATTCTGTGAAATTGAGAGAATGCCTCTTTGGCTCACTCATTTTTTCTGCGAGGAGTTGTAAGGACAAATCAGATAAGGTAAAACAGTTGTGAGCTCCGCACATGCCTGCCACGTGTGACTGAGGCTATCATCTTTCCTATTCAGAAAAATAGCTCCTTAAAGGAGATGTCTTCGCAACATGGTGTAAACCCTCCCCCACCCTGCAACAGAGCTGGCATTCATGGGAGGGAACTAGAATAGCATGTCATGTTCTACAGCTCTTCCAGCAGTGAGACTAAATACACATAAACGATTCCAAATTTGTATCTGCTGTGAACATGAACAATGACACAGTGTCATTCCACTATGAAGTTCATCTGGACAGATTATATGCGAAGAAGGAATATGCACGCTCCATCACTTTTCCTGACTTTTCCAGCTTCAACCTTTGTGACCATAAATAAATAAATAAATAAATAAACTCTGGGGCTTCCCTGGTGGCGCAGTGGTTGAGAGTCCGCCTGCCGATGCGGGGGACGCGGGTTGTTGTAAACACTCATTGTAAAATAAAGCATTGACTCATTAAATCCGCCCCGAAACCAAAAAAAAAAAAAAAAAAAAAACAAAACTCTGGCTTCACTTTTATTATCCTTTATTTGGTAGTTCTGTCACAAAGATAGTGAATCCAGATTAAGATGGAAATAGGACATTTACAGGAGATACAATGCAGGTTTTTCTGGCTATCTCCGCTTTGTATCTTTAAATCAGTTTATCTTAGTCAAAGGAGTTTATCGGAGGGTTACACAGGGAAGTAAATAGGGTGAGATATCTTTTCAGAGCTACAGATAAAGCAAGGCAGTCTTAAGAAGAACTAACGAAGTGTGGCCTACGGCACTAGCTCTAATCCTCCATGCAAAGGTCTGAGAACCTAAGAGCAAGTGAGCCTTGCTCCTGATGCAGCTTCTCTGTCTACCTGCTGCCTATCCTGACTCTTCTCTGTGCCTCTTTTGCCTGGTAGCTTTGTCATTGTTTTCTGTCTGATTTCTTAGTGTCTTTTGACTTATACCTCCATTGTCAAGTGCTTACTCACTCTTTCTAGGTCTCTCATTAAAACTCCATTAGAGAAAGGGTGTGATTAGGGTAGTCAGTCCCATTAAGAGTAGAACCCACCAGTGGGAAGAACAACGCAGGACCACTGAACAGCCTGTGATAGCTTGGGATCAGTTACGCACACTTGGTTCCAGCAGCTGGGGCAGGGGGTGGGGGTCGGGTGGGAGTCGCTTTCCTCATAGGCACCTCTCCTGACCCAAGTCAATACACCTTAGCCCCAGTGTCCAGCCATGAGCACAAAGAGGCAATGCTCCATCAACTACCTGTAGTGCTTCCACTCTTGTCCTGTGTCCACCAGTTTCCCAATTCTGAATTCTCAATCATGATTCCACACCTGGCCACTCATGTTTGTATGTGTCTCTCTGGCTTCTGACTCTTCAATACTCTTCAAGGGCTTTGGCTCAGCCTACTTTGGCCAACTCTCTCCATTGCACGTTGCCTCTGAAATGAATCCTGACCCAGCAAGCCCACTGGCAGTGAAGGGTAACAGGTTAAGCTGCTGTAACAAAAGACCCCAAAAGTATAGAGGCTCCAGCAAATATGAACTTACAGCTCTCAAGTAATAGTCCAGAATTATGTGGTCTACCATTATCTGCTGTCATTAACGCTTAGCTTAGCTCTCTGGATCCAAAGTGGCTACTCCACCAACGCCTTTTTACCAGCCAGCCGAAAAGGGGGAAAGAGAAAAAGGGAAGGGCCCATCCTTCATATTTCTCACATTACGTGTGCTCACACTCCACTGACAAAATCCTAGTCACGTGGCCCTCCTTGGCTTATAAGAAGACTGGAGGATATTGTCTCTAGATGGGGAAGTCACACCCAGCTAAAACTTGGCGAGGGGATGGGTGGTTGGATCATTGAAAGGAATTGGGGAGAGTGAGTTCCCTAGAACAACTAGTGGGCTCAGCCACAGGGAACAACTTCTGGCCCAAGCCCAGGGGCAGTTCTGGATTTTATGAGGCCTGAAGCTTATGCAACTCTTGGGCTCCTCTTTAAGATAAAGAATGCAAACGGATAACCGCACAATAATGAAGTCAGGACTTTGGAACTGGCCCAAGCTAGTGAGGGGCTGGAAAGCCTAAGTTTCCTCAGCTTCATGGTAAACCTGCCTCTGCTCAGGTCCATTAACCAATGTCCCAATCACGTTCTCCCAACCCCTGCAAAGGGTAGTTTAAACCATTCCTACAGGATGAATTTTGTAGACTTTCCATGCCAGTGCAAAGGTGGTAGCAGCATTTTGCTAAATGATAAGAAAACAAAACATGTCTGAAATCTGCTCTTCCTGATGCTTTCACTGTAACCCCTGCCTGTGCAACGTAATTTGCTGGTGGGCTGCCCCAGGAAGGGTTGAAAAATGTTCTGCTGCTAATGGTGTAACTGGGTTACAGTGATAAAACTTGCTACTGTGATTTCTCCTTCCGTACAGTCTACTTCCCAGCCCCTGATTGGTGGAGAGACCTCCTTATTTATGGGCATTTATTCTGTGCAGACAGGATACCATAAGAAACCCGTGTGGCAGCTGATCTTGGAAACTCTTACTGCGTCTTCATTTTCGTAACAGTAAGCACGCTGTAGGAGATGAAGAACAGACGGGACCATGGCATTATCCCGCACGCAGTCAGTCAAGACCAGGCTAATTAGATTTTCCAGGTGCTTGGATACTGTGGGACTGCATACTACATAAATACATAGATAAACATTTCTGGCCATGAGAACCAAAGAATTACTGCAGAAGGCTGCAGAATAAGTCTTTAGAAAAGGCTTCAATGCTCTTGCTTGCATGCTCTCCCTCTCTTTTTTAGAAAACATAATGAAACTTCAGTACAATTGAAATGCTATGACTTGTGTACTATTGATGTTGCATAGGGCACAGCAGCGTTCCTCAAAAAGTGAACATCTGAAAATATACATCCTGGAGGTTAGATGAAATCAAATATGTAAATACTTCGCAGGTTAGGGAAATATTCAAGAACAGTTTGCTGTGAGGGATAATGATTGCTTCCTTATCTGTGTTCATACCATCCCTCAACTACATTTAATCTCCCTGACTTTATATCAGAGATTTAAAAAAAATCATTTTCTTCATTCATTAAAGCTATAGCCTTAATTAAAGCTTGCTTCTGGCTCTTCAGAAGCCATGGGTTTACTGATGAGCAGATCGCTCATGTACAGCAAACCCTCTCTTCAGTAGCCTTAGCGTATCTCTCCCACCCGCCAAACACCAGTATCTGTGTACCTAAGAGCATTGTGACTTTGTGACTTCTCTGAATGTGGACATCTGGGCATTTGCCTGGTCACTTCATTAGCATTTCCTCTTACGCCTTGCATGGATATTCTTCGGGGGTTCATCCTTAGTCCTTCCCCTCTCCTTTATTTATTTATTTGTCTATCTATCTAATCTATTTATTGATACTGAAATATAGTTGATTTACAATATTAGTTTCAAGTGTACAACATAGAGGTTCAATATTTTATAGATCACACTCCATTTAAAGTTATTATAAAATAATAGCTATATTTCCCTGTGCTGTACAATATATCCTTGTTACTTATTTATTTTATGCATAGTAGTTTGTATCTCTTAATCTCCTACCCCTATCTTGCCCCTGCCCACTTCCCTCTCCCCACTGGTAACCACTCGTTTGTTCTCTCTATACACCCCCTTCTTTAATTAAACATTCATACGTTGATGGTGTTTCATGCTTTATCTCCAGCTCAAAACTCTTTTTCCTCCCTGAATTTGGGATATCTCCACCTGGATGTAACACTAGGACTGTAACATTTCCAAACCTGAACTCGTTTTCCCCCCAACCAATCTGGCCCTCTTCTCGTGCTCCATATCTCCATGAATGGCTGTCATCCCACCAGTCTGGGAGCCATACTTGACTTCTCCCTCTCATTTTTCTCACTTTCCATGTCCAGTCACCAGCCTGTATTGATTCTATGTCACTAATTGATCTCACATCTGCCTACTGCTCATTCTTCACTGCAGAGATGTTCAGCCAGAATCTCATTCTCTCTTACCTAGATTACCGAACGACTTTTTGTTCCCCTGCTTCCCACTGCTGGGGTGATTTTTCTAAATACACATATCAGTTATGTTACTGCCTTGTTTAAAACCCTTGACAACACCTTGCAACTTTCAGGATAAAGCCAAAGGTCCTTAGCATGACATACGAAGCACTTCCTCTGTCTCTTTCTTACCTATTTGGCAAAATCGAGTTACATCAGAGCTCAGAAAAGTCAGTGCTTTCTTTGTTCTCTGGAATTTTAATGCCCTGCCGTTCTTCACTTGAAGATCTCGCCACCATTCAAGAAGCTTCCTCTCACCCCACCGCACTGGGTTTGGTGCCTCTTCTCTGTGCTCTCACAGCCCACTGTGTCTCCCTGTCCATGGCTCCTGTCACACTGCATGGAGACTGCCTGTTATTTTTTGAGTTCCCCACACTTAGACTAAGCCCCTGAAAGTACTTGTTCTTATCATAAATAGACACAGTGACTTGTTTTTCTTTGTGTTGCCTTCATCTTAGCATGGTGCTGACATACAATAGACACTCAAGAAATGTCTATTAAATGAGTGAATTTGGTGGCAAAGAATCAAGTATTAGATGGATAATTGGAAATGTCTAGGAATTATTCAGATAAAATTCCTTGGGCAGATTCTACTCTACAGTTTAAGCTATAGCTTTCCATACTCTCAGATCCAAGTTTCTTACCACTTAAAACATAGCTAAGTGTTTGATGAACACCTACTATGTGCCAGGAACTGTACAGTCACCAAGGATGTCTGGCACATAAAGTAGTGTGTAACATTGTCCCTCCCTCAAGAATCTCGCAGTCCAGGTTAGAGACGTGGCTACTAACAAATAATGATATTGCAATGAGACACTTGCTATTGATTAATACAGGTAATAAGGGAAGTCAAAGGAATGAACACTTTATTTTTCAGAAAAGGAAATAAGGAAGGGGTGATATTTGAATCTTGAAGGCTGGAGTGGTGTTTACCAGGACGATAAGGGGTCGGGAGTGGGCCTGGGGAGGACATTACAGAGGGAAAGATCAGCCCCTAGATTATGTGTATGACTGAATTCCAGGGATAGGTCTCAGAGAGTTCAGCTGGACAAAAATTGTGAAGGGCAATGCAGGTCATGCCAAGAAGTTTGGACTTCTCCTTCCAGGAGATGAGGAACCACTGAATGGGTGAAGCAATTTAATCCAATTTGCATTATTGAGGGATCCTTTGGGTGGCTATGTGAAAGGTCTTAGAAGGAGAAAGAAGAGGCAGCAGGAGCAGCTAGGAGACAATTGCAGGATTCCAGGCTAGACTACGGAGGCCACATATCCTGTGGTTACTCACACAAATTCCTGCATTCAAGTTCCAACTCTGTTGTTTACTAGCTTTGGCAAGTTACTCAACTTCTCTGTGCCTCACTCTCTTCAACTGAAAATGGAATTGTGAGAATAACAATTGATGAGCTAGCTGTGCAGGATTAAATGGAAATTTATACAAATGTTTAGAACAGTGCTCATCTAAAAGTATAAAAGCATTTACTTTTTTATTCTATGAGAGCCTGAACAAAAGATGAGAACATAGAATACTGGAGGTAAGCCAAGAAATATCTAGCAAGTAAAACTTAAAGTATTTGGAGTACGATAAGATATGGGGGTAAAGAAGATGGATAAGTGGAGGGTGATCCCCAGGTTTCTGGCTTGAGCATCTGGTGAGTGATGATGTCTTTCACAGGAATTTCTTTGAAGGTAAGTGACTGTTAGTGAGTTTGATGTTTTTATCTTTTAAATTTTTATTGGAGTATAGTTGATTTACAATGTTGTGTTAGTTTCTGCTGTACAGCAAATCGAATCAGGTATACATATACAAATATCCACTCTTTTTTAGATTCTTTTCCCATATAGGTCATTAGAGAGTACTGAGAAGAGTTCCCTGTGCTGTACAGTAGGTCCTTATTAGTTACCTATTTTATATATAGTAGTGTGTTTATGTCAATCCCAATCTCCAGATTTATCCCTCTCTCCTTGTCCCCTCTGGGAACCAAAAGTTTGTTTTCTACATCTGTGACTCTGTTTCTGTTTTATAAATAAGTTCATTTGTACCATTTTTTCTTACATTCCACATATAAGTGATGTCATATGATATTTGCCTTTGTCTGGCCTACTTCACTCAGTATGACAATGTCTAGGTCCATCCATGTTGCTGCAAATGACATTATTTCATTCTTTTTCATGGCTGAGTAATATTCCATTGTATATATGTACCACATCTTCTTTATCCATTCCTCTGTCGATGGACATTTAGGTTGCTTCCATGTCCTGGCTATTGTAAATAGTGCTGCAATGAACATTAGGGTGCATGTGTCTTTTTGAGTTATGGTTTTCTCCGGGTATATGCCCAGTAGTGGGATTGCTGGGTCATATGGTAGTTCTATTTTTAGTTTTTTAAGGAACCATCATACTGTTCTCCATAGTGGCTATATCAATCTACATTCCCACCAACAGTGCAAGAGGGTTCCCTTTTCTCCATACCCTCTCCAGCACTTGTTGTTTGTAGATTTTCTGATGCTGCCCATTCTAACCAGTGTGAGGTGATACCTCATTGTAGTTTTGATTCGCATTTCTCTAATGATCAGTGATGTTAAGCATCTTTTCATGTGCTTTTTGGCCACAATGGCAAATCTGAGTTGCTTGCAGCAAATTCAGGGCAATTTATTCAGTAGGCGGGTGGGAATATAGATCTGGGGCTTAAGGGGAGATTCTCAGGCTGAAGATGGAGAATTGGGTCCTATTAGCATCCGAGTGGGGATTGAAGCCATGAAAATGTGTGTGGCCAGATGGCTTAAGGAGAAAGTACAGAGGAAGAAGGGAGGTGAGGGCAGAGCTCTGGAAGACACTGACACCAAAGCAGTAGTGGGAAAAAAAATGTCCCAGGGAAAGA
>NW_006793764.1:2518038-2543794 GCF_000442215.2 Lipotes vexillifer
GGGAAAGAGGCAAAGCAAGACAAAATAGAGGAATATGAAGAGAATCACAGCAGAACAAACTAAAGAAACGACAAGGTCACCTGTTGCTTAGCAATGGCACAAAACAGTACGTGCCTGAAAATATACTGTACCAGACCAGTGGCTCCAAATTCTAAATTTTATGAGAATTTTTAGGAAATCCTGTTTTGTTGAGTCCAGCCTCAATTCTTTGAAGCTGCAGGTTTGTACTAATGTGCATGGATAGTTTGTATCCCAGAATCAAAGCAAAACTGTGGTGTTGCAGCTGAAATACTTTAATTTTCCATTTCAGGAAGCAGGCTGTAGGTAATTCAGTTTTCTAACAAACACTCAATGTTTGTTAAATCAAGAGTTAAAACACCTACAAGGATTAACTCTTTGACAAGTGATGAGGAAAGAGCCATGTGACACTGTGGTCCGCCTTTTTGGCAGTTTAGGAATTCAGAACAAATTCTCCAGTGTGGGTCATTTGAAACAACACCTAGTCTGTCATACATGAAAAATATATACATATCAGTAAGTGATACTTGCTCACAAGGAAATCAGTAAGCATTATCCCATAGAATTCTCATAATTATAAGTTACCCTGCTGAGGGTCTGCTAGAAGGCAGAAACAAAATTCCTCTGTATAGAAATGCATCTACCTAGAATTTTAAGACTTCAAGAAATTCCAATTCAGTGTTAGAATGTGCAGTATGATTGCGTGTGTGTATTTGACTTTCATTTACTCGTCACGTATGTATTGAACTTCTACTTTTGTCAGGCACTATACAGAGGGCAGGGCACACAGTGGCATCCAAGGCAGATACCCCCATGCCTTCACAGAGCTCACAGTAATGCAAGGACATCAGCTCAAAAGGTAACAGAAAAATAAACAAAACTTGTTTTAATTTGTAATAAATTCTGTGATGGAAAGAAGGGACTAAGCAGGAGGATTACAGAAAGAGCTCGCTGTAGTTACTATGGTTGAACTGGAGGCTCACTTAGGAGGTGACATTCAAACTGAGCTTAGAGATAAGAAGGAGTAAGCCTGGGGAGAAAATGTTTGCAAATGACGTGACTGACAGGGCTTAATTTACAAAATATACAAACAGTTCACACAACTATATATCAAAAGAAACATAACCTAATCAAAAATGGGCAGAAGACCTAAACAGACATTTCTCCAGAGACGACATACAGATGGCCAACAGGCACTTGAAAAGATGCTTCACATCGCTAATTAGTAGAGAAATGCAAATCAAAACTACAGTGAGTTTTGATCATCTCACCCCGGTCAGAATGGCCATCATCAAAAAATCTACAAACAATAAATTCTGGAGAGTGTGTGGAGAAAAGGGAATGCTCTCGCTCTCTTGGTGGGAATGTAAATTGATACAGCCACTATGGAGAACAGTATGGACGTTCATTTACAAACTAAAAATAGAACTACCATAAATGATCCAGCAATCCCACTCCTAGGCATATAGCCAGAAAAGATGAAAACTCTAATTCAAAAGGATGCATGCACCCCAATGTCCACAGCAGCACTATTTACAATAGTCGAGACATGGAAGCAACCTAAGTGTCCACTGACACAGAATGGATAAATATATGGGATATATATATATATACACACACATACATACACACAATGGAATATTACTCAGCTATAAAAAGGGACAAAATGGTGCCATTTGCAGAGACATGGATTGACCTAGAGACTGTCATACTGAGTGAAGTAAGTCAGAAAGAGAAAAACAAATATCATATAATATCACTTATATGTGGAATCTAGAAAAATGGTACAGATGAACTTATTTGCAAAACAGAAATAGAGACACACATGTAGAGAACAAACATATGGATACCGAGGGGGGAGGGGGAGTGGGATGAACTGGGCGACTGGGATTGACATATATACACAATTGACACTATGTATAAAATAGATAACCAATGAGAACCTACCGTATAGCACAAGGAACTCTACTCAATGCTCTGTGGTGACCTAAATGGGGAAAAAAATCCAAAAAAGAGGGGATATATGTATATGTATAACTGATTCACTTTGCTGTACAGAAGAAACTAACACAACATTGTAAAGCAACTATACTGCAAAAAACAAAAAAGAATGAAATAATGCCATTTGCAGCAACATGGATGGACCTAGAGATTATCATACTAAATGAAGTAAGCCAGACAGAGAAAGACAAATATCATGTGATATCACCTATATGTGGAATCTAGAATATGATATAAATGAACTTATTTACAAAACAGAAGCAGCCTCATAGACATAGAAAACAAATATATAGTTACCAAAGGGGAAAGGAGGTGGGGGAGGGATAAATTAGGAGTATGGGATTAACAGAGACACACTACCATATATAATATAAACAACAAGGATTTACTGTAGAGCACAGGGAACTATATTCAGTATCTTGTAATAACCTATAATGGAAAAGTATTGAAAAAAATATATATAGGGTTGGCCAAAAATTTCATTCAGGTTTTTCTGTACGATCTTATATACGTATAATCGAATCACTGTTCTGTACACCTGAAACTAACACAATATTGTAAATTAACTGTACTTAATTTCTTTTAATTTATTTTATTTTATTTATTTTTTATTTTTGGCTGCTTGGGTCTTTGTTGCTGTGCACGGGCTTTCTCTAGTTGCGGTGAGCGGGGGCTACTCTTGGTTGCAGAGCAGGGGTGCTCTTGGTTGTGGTGCGTGGGCTTCTCGTTGTGGTAGCTTCTCTTGTTGTGGAGCACAGGCTCTAGGCACGCAGGCTTCAATAGTTGTGGCACGTGGGCTCAGTAGTTGTGGTGCTCAGGCTCTAGAGCACAGGCTCAGTAGTTGTGCCACATGGGCTTAGTTGCTCTGCGGCATGTGGGATCTTCCTGGACCAGGGCTCAAACCCATGTCCCCTGCATTGGCAGGCGGATTCTTAACCACTGCGCCACCAAGGAAGCCCTGTACTTAATTTTTTAAAAAAAGATTCTGAAGACAGCCATTAAAAAAAAAAGAGGAACAACTCTGGAAAGAGTTGGGGGAGAGCATTCCAGGAAGTGTAACCACTCTGGCAAACCCTACTTGGGAATTCAAGGAAGAGACTGGTGTAGCTGGAGTTTAGCAAACAGGATTGGTAGGTGAGAGCTTCAAGAAGCATCATGGTATCCTTTTCAAGTAAGCAGCCTGAGGTGACCTCTAAAAATGGTTTGCCATTCACTTGACCCAGAAAACCCCACAAAATCATGCAAGTCAAGAGGTTCAAATCTTTGTGTTCACTTCAAGAATATTCGTGAAACTGCATCCAAAAAGCACCAAGTATCTGAAGGATGTCACTTTACAGAAGCAATGTGTGCCATTCCATTGTCACAATGGTGGAGTTGGTAGGTGTGCCCAGACCAAACAGTAGGGCTGGACGCAGGGTCAGTGGCCCAAAAAGAGTTCTGAATTTTTACGGCACATGCTCAAAAATGCAGAGAGTAATGCTGAAGTTAACGGCTTAGACGGAGGACTCTCTGGTCACTGAGCACATACAGGTTCACATACAGGTGAACAAAGCCCCCGAGATGTGGCAGAGGACTTATAGAGCTCATGGTCAAATGAACCCATACATGAGCTCTCCCTGCCACATTGAGGTGATCCTTACTGAAAAAGAACAGATTGTTCCTAAGCTGGAACAGGAGGTTGCACAGAAGAAAAAGATATCCCAGAAGAAACTGAAGAAGCAAAAACTGATGGTCCAGGAATAAATGCTGTAAAAAAATAAATGCAAATAAAAGTTAAAAAAAAAAACCTATCATAGTAAAGATCTAAATGTTTCCCTAAATTCATTGGGAAGGGTTTACATGGGAAGGGATGTGGCTAAGAAATTTAAATTCTTAATGTTTAAGAAGTTTCAACCAAGATGCTACCAGAAAACTACTAGAGCTAATCAATGAATTTGGTAAAGTAGCAGGATACAAAATTAATGCACAGAAATCTCTGGCATTCCTATAAACTAATGATGAAAAATCTGAAAGTGAAATTAAGAAAACACTCCCATTTACCGTTGCAGCAAAAAGAATAAAATATCTAGGAATAAACCTACCTAAGGAGACAAAAGACCTGTATGCAGAAAACTATAAGACACTGATAAAAGAAATCAAAGACGATACAAACAGATCGAGAGATATTCCATGTTCTTGGACTGGAAGAATCAGCGTTGTGAAAATGACTGTACTACCCAAAGCAATCTACAGATTCAGTGCAAGCCCTATCAAACTACCACTGGCATTTTTCACAGAACTAGAACAAAAAATTTTACAATTTGTATGGAAACACAAAAGACCCCGAATAGCCAAAGCAATCTTGAGAACGAAAAACGGAGCTGGAGGAATCAGGCTCTGGGACTTCAGACTATACTACAAAGCTACAGTAATCAAGACACTATGGTTCTGGCACAAAAACAGAAATATAGATCAATGGAACAGGATAGAAAGCCCAGAGATAAACCCACGCACATATGGTCCCCTTACCTTTGATAAAGGAGGCAAGAATATACAGTGGAGAAAAGACAGCCTCTTCAGTAAGTGGTGCTGGGAAAACTGGACAGCTACATGTAAAAGAATGAAATTAGAACACTCCCTAACACCATACACAAAAATAAACTCAAAATGGATTGAAGACATAAATGTAAGGCCAGACACTATCAAACTCTTAGAGGAAAACATAGACAGAACACTCTATGACATAAATCACAGCAAGATCCTTTTTGACCCGCCTCCTAGAGAAATGGAAATTAAAAAAAAAAAACAAATGGGACCTAATGAAACTGAAAAGCTTTTGCACAGCAAAGGAAACCATAAACAAGACGAAAAGTCAACCCTCAGAATGGGAGAAAATATTTGCCAATGAAGCAACTGACAAAGGATTAATCTCCAAGATTTACAAGCAGCTCATTCAGCTCAATATCAAAAAAACAAACAACACAATCCAAAAATGGGCAGAAGACCTAAATAGACATTTCTCCAAACAAGATATTCAGATTGCCAACAAACACATGAAAGGATGCTCAACATCACTAATCATTAGAGAAATGCAAATCAAAACTACAGTGAGGTATCACCTCACACCAGTCAGAATGGCCATCATCAAAAAGTCTTCAAACAATAAATGCTGGAGAGGATGTGGAGAAAAGGGAACCCTCTTGCACTGTTGGTGGGAATGTAAATTGATGCAGCTACTATGGAGAACAGTATGGAGGTTCCTTAAAAACTGAAAATAGAACTACCATACGACCCAGCAATCCCACTACTGGGCATATACCCTGAGAAAACCATAATTCAAAAAGAGTCATGTACCACAATGTTCATTGCAGCTCTATTTACAATAGCCAGGACATGGAAGCAACCTAAGTGTCCATCAAGAGATGAATAGATAAAGAAGATGTGGCACATATATACAATGGAATATTACTCAGCCATAAAAAGAAATGAAATTGAGTTATTTGTAGTGAGGTGGATGGACCTAGGGTCTGTCATACAGAGTGAAATAAGTCAGAAGGAGAAAAACAAATACTGTATGCTAACACATATATATGGAATCTAAAAAAAAAAAAATTGTCATGAAGAACCTAGAGGCAAGATGGGAATAAAGACACAGACCTATTAGAGCATGGACTTGAGGATATGGGGAGGGGGAAGGGTAAGCTGTGACAAAGCGAGAGAGAGGCATGCACATATATACACTACCAAACGTAAAATAGATAGCTAGTGGGAAGCAGCCGCATAGCACAGGGAGATCAGCTTGGTGCTTTGTGACCACCTAGAGGGGTGGGATAGGGAGGGTGGGATGGCGGGAGATGCAAGAGGGAAGAGATATGGGGATATATGTATATGTATAACTGAATCACTTTGTTATAAAGCAGAAACTAACACACCATTGTAAAGCAATTACACTCCAATAAAGAAGTTTAAAAAAAAAAAAAAGTTTCACCCATGACCTGTCTGAAATGTTACCCCTGTCCATATCCCTCAATGCATCGTAGGCTGTAATAGCACGGCTGCCATTATAAGGGGCAAGATTCTTTCTTGGCATTTCCCCCATTGGTGACAGGCGCTTATGAATCTAAATAGCAGGTAAGGGCACTAAGCACTCCTTCGGATCCCTGGAACACTTCTTACATTACACTAGGGAGATGTTTACACCTGCTCTTGACAGGTTTGGGTGGCAGATTCTGTCCGTCTGAGGGAGAGCTTCCCTGACCTCACTTGTGAACTGATGTTTAAATCAGGAAGGCTTAGCCTCTATTAACCCACGTAGGAAAGACTCACATTCAAAAGTAGCATTGAAGAGCTGGAGTGGTGCTAGCAGTCCTATAAACAAGATTTTGAGAAAGTAAATGGATCTTAAAAGAATGTAGGGATCTCTACCACTTAGTGACAAATAATTTTTGCTGTTCTCAGCATACCGCTTAGCAGTTTGTAGGTAGTAGATGGCTGGCTGGCTGGATGAGTAAGCAGCGTGGCATGAATTGAGAAGCAGCCTGGCGTAACAGAAGGCAGCCACGCTCTGGAGGAGCCAGACTTTGTCACGCTGGGTTTCTGGGACCCTCTGCTTTTGTATGTGTACTGAGGGGATGATGATGCTTTGCTGGGAGGTTGGATGAACATTGGACATAGTACTGATAATTTGGTTGCTGTTTTCATTCTCATCATCTCACTGTCCTTACTTGATGCCTTTGGCTCTCAGCCATCTCCTAAGTCACCCCAGTTGGGGTTTCGTCCTGCCCCCTCTTATTGTCTCTGGTCGTCTCCTGGGCTGGCTTCGCTCACTTATCTCTTGCCAACCTCTGCTCACTCTAAATCCACCCTCATCCTCAGACCCTCCAGTTTCTCTGACAATACCTTCCGGTCTGGAACCCTCTTTCCTTCTTTCTCCACCTTCTCATCTTTCAAGACTGGGTGACACCTGGAAGGCAGTAACTTGAGGCCCAACATTTGAGTTTTGAATGAAAGCAAGCAAACCCACTGTGGCCTCATTCGTCGTCCTATATGCCAAAGGTGTTCCTGGAGGCCTCTAGTTACCTAAGATATTTTTGTGGTTAGTGACTCTCTGCATAGAATCATATTAGGTTCGGTTATTTTTCAGATTCTTCTTCATAAAGCTGTGTTTCAGAGCCCAGAGTTAGTGGTGGGGAAATATTGCTTCTGGGAAATAGGAGGGATCCCTGGCTCGTGCTGGGGAAATAAGATTCTGTGAGTCACACCCTTTATTAATCTGTGACACATCAATAGTAAATAGATTGGCTGCACCTCACCTGCTCACAATAAACAAGTGGGCGTGGCACTTTAAGAGCATAAGACATGCACTTACAGTTTATAAAAAATGAAGCGCTTAGTCATATAAGAAACCTCTAGCATCGGATTTTTAAGGTTGCCAGGGAAGCTGAAGAGAGACAATTCAGGAGAGATGTCCACTAGACACAGTGTAAGCCTAGCCCTCCTTCCTCTATCTCAGCACCCTGAGCTCTACAAAAGTGATTTCTATCGGGCTGTCTCTTCATGGAGAAAGATTTATAACTCATCCAGTAAACAAATTCCTTTTTTCTTTAAAGTAAGAATGGGAAACATGTCGATAATAGGGAAATAAGTAACTGTAAGTGTACTGAGTGCTTAACAGGGACCTTGAGCGTCTCCCCACTGGTCCTCCAGAACATTGGTGACCAGACATTTACCTACAGGAGGAGGATTTTAAACCTCTTCTTGGAGGCAGAAGGGTAGGGGTACAGAGATCTGGCCAGCCTAGGAGGAATGACTCTAGGATACTAGTACCAAAGTCCCCCCAGAAAGCCTACTTAGATCACCTTAGAGGGATGCTCGAAGTTAATAAGCTCTACCCATGCCCTAAGAGATACCAATGAGCATTTTAACTCCCCCCGACCCCCGCACCAGAGCAGACAACCAAGATTGCCAGACAGTTTAGGAAAGCCTCCAGTAATCACAACAAACAAATAAAAATGGAACTCGGAAGAAACAGGCTATTCAGGGAGAAAAAAACCTTCATCGCCATAAACTAAAATAAATACCTGGAGACAGATAGAAGATATTGCAACCATGAAGTTAGAATAGGATACAATAGTAAAGGACAATTTAGAAAACAAAAAGAGCTTTTGGAAAAAGAGCTTTTGAGAGCCGAAATAATCATGCAAAAGAGAGGTTAGAAGATAAAGCTGAGGAAATCTCCCAGATAGTAGAGCAAAATGACAAAGAGGAAAAAAGAAAAGAAAATAGAAGAGCTGGTGGTCCAGAAAGTTCACGCTTACGTGATGGGACTCTGTGAATGGGAAGATAGGAAAAACAGGGGAGATAAAATCAGTGATAAAATAACTCAATGAAAATTTCCAGAACCGAAGAGGAGGAATTGCCAGATTCAAAGGATATACAGCATAACGAATGAGAATAGACCCACACCAATGCACATCGTTATAAGTTTCCAAAAACACTGGACACAAATATAAGATCTTAAAAGCATTGCTCTCCTACAGAGGAGCAATTAGAATAGGTGCAGACTTCTTAACAGCAAGACTGGAACCAAGAAGGTATGGAGCCATTCCTCCAGGATTCTGAGGAAAAATGATTCTGCCCTAGAATTCCATATCCAGCTAAGCTCTTTGTGTGGGAGGATAGAAGAAGTATTTTTCTGGAATGTATGATATCAAGAAAGAAATCTCCCATGCACACCACCCAAAAAGAGGGAATACACCTAGAAAAGGTGAGACACCAAGAACAGGAGATGCAACACAGCAAATGGTGAAAGCATTCCCCAGGGATGTGGCAAAGGGAGAGCTCAGAGTGACAGCTCTGCAGCAGATGCAGAGGGCTACCTGTCCAGTTGGAACAACGTGGCATGATAAGAGAGCTGTCACCGTCATGATGCTTGCTGCCACTGTCCTCACTTAAAAGGCAAAGTGTCGGGCTTCCCTGGTGGCGCAGTGGTTGGGAGTCCGCCTGCCGATGCAGGGGACGCGGGTTCGTGCCCCGGTCCGGGAAGATCCCACGTGCCGCGGAGCGGCTGGGCCCGTGAGCCATGGCCGCTGAGCCTGCGCGTCCGGAGCCTGTGCTCCGCAGCGGGAGAGGCCGCAGCAGTGAGAGGCCCGCGTACCGCAAAAAACAAAAACACAAACAAACAAAAAAGGCAAAGTGTCTAGGTGAAACTGGCCGGGTCTGACTCCCCTCCGTGCCCTCCTTCCTGGATCAGCAGGGACACCTATCACACCCTCACAAATGTGTCTGCTTTGCCCTATTGTTTTTTTTCTAACTGTGGTAAAATATACGTAACATTAAATTTACCATATTAATTATCAAAAATTTAACTATTTTTAAGTGTACAGCTCAATAGTACTTAGTCCATTCTTATTGTTGTGCAACTGATCTCTAGAACCCTTTTCATCTTGCAAAACTGAAACTCTACACCCATTAAACAACTCCCCATCCCCTCTCCCCCCAGCCCCTGGAACCATCCTTCCCCTTTCTATAACTATGAATTTGATTACTCTAGGTACCTCATATTAGTAGAACTATACAATATTTTTCATAAAAATGCTGGCTTGTTTCACTTAGCATAACGTCCTTAGGGTTCATCCATGTTATACCATGTATCAGAATTTCCTTCTTTTTTAAGGCTGAATAATATTCCACTCGATGTACATTCCACATTTTGTTTTTTCATTCATCCATTGATGGATATTTAGGTTGCTTCCATATTTTGGCTATTGTGAACAATGCTGCTGTGAGCATAGGTGTACAAATATCTCTCTGAGACGCTGCTTTCAATTCTTTGGAATATATACCCAGAAGTAGAATTGCTAGATTATATGGTATTTCTATTTTTTCAGCTTTATTGAGATATAATTGACCTATAGCATTGTTTAAGGTGTACATGATTTGACTTGATACATTTATATTTTGCAAAATGATTACCAACATAGCCTTAGTTAATACCTCTATCACATCATATATTTACCATTTCTTTTCTGTGGTGAGAACATTTAAGAACCTCTACTCTCTTAGTCACTTTGAAGTATATAATATAGTATTATGAGCTACAATCACCATGCTGTACTTTAGATTCCCGAGAACTTACTCATCTTAAAACTGTAAGTTTGTCCCCTTTGACCAACATCTTCCCTTTTCCCCCACCCCCCAGCCCCTGGTAACCGTCATTCTAGTCTCCATTTCTATGAGTTCAGCTTTTTTAGATTCCACATGTAAGTGATATTATATGCTATTTGTCTTTCTCTGTCTGACATCTCATTTAGCATAATGCCCTCAAGGTCCGTCTATGTTGTCACAAAAGGCAGTATGTCCTTCTTTCTCATGGATGAATAGCATTTCACTATTTATCAATAGTGTGTATACACTATTGATAAATCTTTGTTATCCATTCATCAGTTGATGGACACTTAGCTCTTTCCATACCTTGGCTGTTGTGAATAATGCTGCAACGAACATAGGAGTGCAGATATCTCTTCAAGATAGTGATTTCCTATCCTTTGGCTATATGCTGAGAACTGGAGTTGCTAGATCAAATAGTAGTCCTATTTTTAATTATTTGAGGATCCTCCATACTGTTTTCCACAGTGGCTGTGCCAATTCACATTCCCACCAAGAGTGCACAAGTATTCCAACTTCTCCACATTCTTATCAACACTTGCTATTTTGCTATTTTCTGTTTTTGTACGTTATAGTAGCCATTCCTAATGAGTGTGAAGTGGTATCTCATCGTAGTTTACCTTGTTTTTGAGAGCTGAGGGAATCCATGATGAATTCAGAAGACACAGGTTAGAGTACAAACCCCCTTGACCACATTTCTGGTAGACATCTAGTATCTGGGTGATTCTACAATATCGCCAAATGCCCCCACTATCGTGATCTGTATTGAGTTCATACAAAACGTCAATTTGTCAAATGGGATGATGAGAATCCTAGGTTTTACTCAGCACCAAACTTTACTAATGATTAAAAAGATACAGGCAAGCAACAGGCACAAAACAGAACATTCTTTTCCTGGAGGGTCCTAAAACCATCAGTGTCCCAAAGTGTCCCTTTCACCTACATCAGGACATATTTTGGTGTCAGATCTACGTATGGGTTTTGAGCCATATGTGCAGTTGCTCTCAAAGGAAGCTATATCTGTTTGGGGGCCCCCTTCAGTTTTATACTTCATTTATATTTTATTTATTTATACAGGTAGGAAGTAATTACACAGTTAGGAAATGCCCTGCCCCTCCCGTTCTCCAGCCAGCCATGCTCTTAATCCATAAATTCCACATTTATTTACAGCGATCAATCTAAACAGAGCAGGTAATTCATGTTGAAAACACTTTATAAGTAGACCCTTTCCAGATCTTTCTCCTCCTTAATACCATCGATGGAGTTACAGCAATGGTCTGACAGAGGCATCCCCTAGTGGGGAAGGAGTGAGTTACAGGCCTGTGTTAATCTTTCTTCTCCCCCTTCTTTCCCAGGGACTCAGATGTGACGTTGCCCACTGACTTTCCTAGAAAAGGCTCCCATAAGCTCCCAGGGAACCTGAAGGCCTATTCTGGCTCTGGGGATCTTCAGCTTATTTTTCCTGGGAGTCTTCATCTAATAGAGGTAAGATCATCCTGTCCTTACACAGCTAGGTATATGCTTGCTACTCAGTATTTAAAACTAAAACATATTTTGTTTAGATACATACAGTAGTCACCACTTATCCATGGTTTCGCTTTCTGCATTTTCAGTTACCCCTGGTCAACCACAGCCTGAAAACATTAAATGAAAAATTCCAGAAATAAACAATCCATAAGTTTTAAATTACACACCATCCTGAGTAGATGAGGAAATCTTGGGCCATTCCGCTAGGTGCAGCCCAGGTCGTGAATCATCCCTTTGTCCATCATATCCCACCAGTTGGTCATTCAGTAGCCTTTTGGTTCTTCAGATGACTGTTGATGGTACCGCAAGGCTTGTGTTCAAGTCACCCTTATTTTACTTAATAATGGGTACAAAGCACAAGGGTAGTGATGCTGACAATTCGAATCCACGAAAGAGAAACAGTAAAGTGCTTCCTTTATGTCAAAAAGTGAAAGTTCCCGATTTAATGAGAAAAGAAATTTTTTAAAAAATATATTTATTTATTTATTTGGTTGCACCGGGCCTTAGTTGCGCAAGGCGGGCTCTTTATTTGTGGCTCACGGGCTCCTTAGTTGTGGCATGTGGACTCCTTAGTTGCGGCACGCAAACTCGGTTGTGGCATGCATGTGGGATCTAGTTCCCCGACCAGGGATCGAACCTGGGCCCCCTGCATTGGGAGCACAGAGTCCCATCCACTGCACCACTGGGGGAGTCCCTAGGAAAGAAAATTTTATGCTGAGGTGGCTAAGAACTGTGGTAGGAACGAATCTTCTATTGGTGAAATTGTGAAGAAGGGAAAAGAAATTCATGCTATTTTTGCTGTTGCAGCTCAAACTGCAAAATTATGGCCACAGTATTTGATAAGTGCTTAGTTAAGATAGAAAAGGCATTAAAGTTGTATAAGTAAGTATTTTGACAGAGAGAAACCACATTCGCATAACTTTTATTACAGTATATTGTTACAATTGTTCTATTTTATCATTACTTATTGTTAATCTTCCTATGGCACTTAATTTACTAAACTTTATCATGCGTATGTATGTACAGGAAAAAAAATAGTATATATAGTGTTTTGTACTGTCCGTGGTTTCAGGCATCCCCTGGGGGTTTTGGAATGTACCACCTGCAGATAAGGGAGACTGTTATATGTATGAGTAGGAAATCTGTAAAGAACAGCAAGGGACTGGTTAACCCCAAAGTAAGCTAAATGTGTACTTCAAGGTGGGAAGGAGGGGACGTGGTTAGGGAAGGATGAAGAGGAGGCTTCTCAAGTGCTGGAAATGATCTATTTCGTAACCAGGATATACGTACATGGATCTTTATTGTTTTTCAAACTGTAAAAATTTATACTTTTCTGGATGTATGACACATTTTACAATACAAATCATTGAATAAGTTATAATATTCTGGAGATTTCTCAGTGGTTAGAAGACATACCCGTGAATTTGTACAAAAGCAAGCCCATCATTTTGACCTCCATGTTCTTTGGCATATTCCCCAAAGTCAGCATAGGATAGGGAGGTAGTAAAGGGAAAAAAAACCCTAACCTAGGAAAAGGCAGGTCACTGGGATCCCGACGTTCTGCCCTAACACCATAGCTGTGCTTCACTGGACAAGTTACTTACTCTCTCTGATCATCAGTTACCTCATCTGTAAAATGGGATACTCACACCTGTCCTGCCCACCTCTCAGGATTGTGATGAGAATCAAATGAAATAAAATATGAATGTGCTTTAGTCTCAGAGCTTTGCTGTCTTTCACTGAGCATTCACTGAGCAGTTAGAATGCACTGGGCACTGTGGCAGACATTGCGGAAATTATGGGGAATAAAACTCAGCTGCTATTTTCATGGAACGTGGAGGTTGGTGGGACAGAGAAGCAAGTAAATATAGGCTCTCCAGGTGCTCGAATGGGGAAAAGCAGAGAGCACATTGGGAGCACAGAGAAGGGATGTCTACCTAGTCATCACAATTTGAAAATAAGATAGTACTATATATTATATATCCGTAATATATATGTGTGTGTATTATTTTTAAGGGAATTTTTCTACTTTGGGGCTTAAATAGAAGGCTATAGAAGTTCCGTCTTACAAAATATGAATAAAGGATCATTCTTACCTCTCTCTTGCCTCCTACCTCTACTCCTCCTACACACCTACCTCAATTACAGTACTTTGCCCACTGTAGTGCATTTGTTCATGTGTTTGTCTCTTTCACTAGATCACGACCTCCTGAGGGCTAGGCTCTGTCGCACTCACCTTTGTGTCAGAGATGCTTGGCCCAGGCATTGCTATTTTTTAAGGACTGAGAATCAAGTCTCCTTTATCATGGCCTCTCCCTACCTGCAGCCCCTCTTTGCCTCTTTAGGCTCTTTTGTACCACCATCCCCTGCTTAATGAAACTCCAGACACTCTGGCCCCCTTCCTGTGCCTCAGTCACACCAAGCTCATTCTCCCCCAGGACCTTTGCACTTGCTGTTGTCTCTTCCTGGAGGGCTCTTGCCTCAGTTTGTTCTTCTCACTCAGGCCTTGGCTTAAATGATGCCCCTCGGGAGAGGTCTTCCGCAACCACTGTATCTAATACCACCTTTTTCTCTGTCTTCTCACCTGTCCCCTCTGTCCTATTACCTTGACTTATTTTCTCCAAAGCATTTCACTACCTGAAATTAGCTTATTTATTTACTTGTTTATTTATTGTCTCTCTCCTCCATTAGAGCAGGTCTCTTCATTTTGTGTGTGTGTTTTGTGCTATATCTCCAGTAGCTAAACTATTACCTGGTTTATAGTAGGTACTCAATAAAATTTTTGAATAAGTGATTTAATGGATGTGTAGGTACTGTATAAGTATTTATATAATTGAGATGAATAACTGCTTCTTGAAGTATTTAGCAATGAACAAAGTTGACTCAAGATTAGTGTGCTAATATAGTACCTGATACATAGCAGGCACTCAATAAGTATTTGGCCAATGAATAAATATACAGAATATATAAAGGACTCTTGCAAATCAATTTTTAAAACCCGCAAACCAAGATATAAGTTGGCAAAGGAAAAATTTCTAGAAGTAATGGGCTTAGCAATGTTGCAGGATTCAAGGTCAATATACAAAAATCAATTATATTTCTATATACTAGCAACAGGAAAGCAACCTTTTTTATTTTAATTTTTTAATAGTTGATTTACAATGTTGTGTTAATTTCTGATGTCCAGCAAAGTGACTCAGTTATACATATATATACATTCTTTTTTATATTCTTTTCCATTATGGTTTATCTCAGGATATTGAATATAGTTCCCAGTGCTATACAGTAGGACCTTGTTGTTTATCCATTCTCTATGTCATAGTTGGAAAGCAACCTTTTTAAAAGTACCACTGACAAACTGCACGCCAGTTTTGTACTTAGGTATAAAATCTAACAAAATATGTGTAGGATCTGTATGGTGAATACTGGAAAACACTGATAAAAGAAACAGTGAACTAAATATGTCAAAAGCTACATAGCCCTGGTATAAACCATAATGGAAAAGAATATATATATATATATATATATATATATATATATATATACACACACACACACACACACACACACACACACACACATTAGGAATCAACTATACTTCAATAAAAAAATAAATTAAAAAAAGACACATAGCATGTTCATTGTTATAATCTCAGTTCTCCCCAAATTAATCTACAGATTCGACATAATCCTAATCAAAATCTCAGCAGAGTTTTTTGTAGATATCGACAAGCTGAATCTAAAACAGATATGAGAAGGCAAAGGAATTAGATTAGTCAAAATAACTTTGAAAAAGAGGAACCAACTTGAAGAGTCATGCCACCTGATTTCAAGAATTACTATAAATCTCCAGTAATCAAGACAGTGTGGT
Organism: Lipotes vexillifer; assembly: GCF_000442215.2. Classification (NCBI taxonomy): domain Eukaryota; kingdom Metazoa; phylum Chordata; class Mammalia; order Artiodactyla; family Lipotidae; genus Lipotes; species Lipotes vexillifer. The sequence continues at coordinate 2,533,601 of NW_006793764.1, forward strand.
ATTGGCAAAAGGATAGACAAATAGATCACTGGAACAGAACAGAGTGCCCAGAAATTGACCCACGCATGTATGGTCAATTGATTTTTGACAAAGATACAAAATAGTCTTTTCAACAAATAGTGCTAGAACAACTGGACATCCGTAAGCAAAAAAATGAAATTCAACTCATATCCTGTATTATGTACAACAATTAGCTAAAAAGGCATCATAGACCTAACTGTTAAACCTAAAACTATAAAACTTATAGAAGATAAAATAAGGGGCAAAATCCTTGTAACCTTGGGTTAAGCAAGAATTTCTTAGACGTGTCACCAGCAACATGATCCATAAAAGAGCAAACTGATGAACTTTGCTTCATCAAAATTAAAAACTTCTGCTCTGCAAAAGACACTTCAGAGAGTGAGAAAACAAGCCACAGACTGGGAGAAAATATTTGCAAATCATATATCCAACAAAGGACTTGTATCTATGATATAAAGAGTTTACAAAACTCAGTAATAAGAGAACAAACCCCAGTTTTTCAAATGGGCAAAAGAGTTGAACAAACACCTTACCAAAGAGGCTATATGGACAGAAAATAATCCCATGATAAGATGCTTTTCACTATTATACATTAGAGAAATAGTAATTAAAACTGCAATGAAATAGTTTTAACATCCACCAGATTATAAATATAAGTTTTACAACTCCAAGTAATGTGGAAGATGTGGAAAAACTGGAACTCTCATGGCCTATTGATAGGAGTATAAATTTCAGCTGACTGACTCTGGTCCATCCAAATTATCTAGGATGATCTCCTTTACTTAAAGTCAACTGATTATGGAGTTTAATCACACCTACAAAATACCTTCACAGAACACCTAGATCAGTGTTTCATTGAATGACTGGGCACTGTAGTCAAGTTGACACATAAAACTGACCATCTCGTGTATTAATAAAGATAAATCTTGTAAATATAATGCTGAACAACAAGTTGCAAAATGATATGTGAGGTATGGTAACCTTTATATGAAAGCTTAAAATAATCATAACAATTTAACAAAATTGATATATACATGGATATATAAAACTATGTGGAACAATGATAAGCAGCCGCTTTATGATACTGTTTGACACTGGGGAGGAAGGAAAGGAATGGAATTGAGGGTGGGTATACTGTATCTGTAATTTTTTTTAAGGCAAGAGACTCCAAAGCAAGGGAGGCATGTAAGAATCTTAATAAGCTGCACCCTGGTATTGCAATTTTTAAACTGTATTATTAACACTATGCGCATTTGTAATCTTTCACAATCATTATTTTTTAAAAAAATCCTAAGGATTGCCCTCCTTTGGACAAGCTTGAAAAAGCACGTTTGCACTGTGCAGTCAACTTCGAATCAGCACCACACTGGATAGGATCAGAGAGTAAAAGCTTCTTTTTTTCCCCTAACTGTCAAACACCCTCTTTGGGGGCTACTTCAGTTTTTTTGCATGGATCAGTATTTCAGGGACTGAGCCTCACATCCTGGGAGCCGAGCGTGGAAAATCACAGTGTTCATCGTGCTCCAGCCTGTGCCCAGCGGAGAGCGTGGAGCGGGGTGTGAGTCATTCTTACTGGAGCCCTGACCTTGGCTGACCTCCACAGTGTCAAGCTCTGTAGCCAAACAGAACTCCTGACTTAAGGAGCTAGAGATAAAGAGGCAGGTGGCTAGTCACATGGCACCTGGCTGCTGATGGAATGAGACTTGTCAGACCTCCCAGGGGGCTCTCACCAGGGCCCGCATGTGTGTTCACACACTAAGGGACACAGCACTGAGCATTCTTCCTGAAGAATGTCAGAAGATTTCTGATTTAAGAGGTGGTTAAGCACAGATCCAGAGATTGCAACCTCCAGTATGCCTGCAGAAATCGATCAATTGACGTTTCATACAGCAAGGCAACATGACTCCTTTTGCAAAAATTATGCAATTTTTTTTATGATTCAGAAAAGTACATGATCTTTGTAAAAAATTGGAATATCTGAAAAGCTAGAGAGAAGAAAACAAAAATCCCCCTATGCAGAGTTATTGGTGGTTATATTCTACTCTTTTTTTTTCTTTGTCATATATATTTTTTCTATAGTCAATTCATCTTTTCAGCAATGATTATTGAGTACCTACAATGTGCCAGGCTTTACTCTAGGTGCTAGAGATATATAAATAAACAAAACCAAAAAAATCAAGGTCTCTACCTTTATGGAGCTAGCAATGAGGAAGGTAAACCAACCATGGAAAAGTAAATACATAAATATGCAAGAGAAATTTAGACTATATGTGGTATAGTGGAAAGAATAATACCCAAAAATACCGGACTTAAACAATGTGCTGTTCTAAGCCCTTCACCCCATATGTATTAATACATTGAGTAAAACCAGTGTGCATGTGTGTGTTTTAGATGGGAGATCGTTACCATAAACCTTTCCGTACAATGGTCAGGAAAGTCCTCTTGCAGGAAATGACACGGGAGTCAAGGTTTACATGGCGGAAAGAAGACAACCAGGGAAGATCCAGGTTAAGGGCTTTCCTGGCAGAAGGAACAGCAAGTTTAAGTTCCCTGAGTACAGAATAGTTTAGCATGTTCGTGAAACAGAAAGAAAAAGACAAGTGTGTCTGAAACTTTGGGGAGCAAGGGACAGAGTGGTCTGCAATGACACCAAAGAGGTATATTTTGTGATCACACCATGTAGGGCCTTGAGGGCCACATTAAAGAATTTAATTTTTATTCTAAGACATTAAAAAGACTTTAGAATATTTTAAACAGCAGAGGGACAAAATCTGATTTCCACTGGTTTAAAGATCGCACTGCACAGTGTTTGGCAATTGAATTTTAAGGAGGCAAAAGTGGAAGCCAGAAGACTTAGTTAAGGGTTTCCTGAGGTCATCCAAGCAAGAGGTGATGGTGCATTGGGCCAAGGTAATGGCAGAATAGATGTACAAAAGTGGAGAGAGTTAGGATTTTGTTGAAGTGATACTGTTTTTGTAGTTTTATGTATGCCCTAATTATTTTGCTTAATTTTATAAAATAAAAAGGATTTAGAAAAGTCTTCTAAAACAGAATTTTAAAATATGTCAGCCATACTTCAGGAGACCCAAGTTGGAGAACAAGCTGGGAAGCCTAAGAATGATAGATTCTGAGAAGATGAAAGGGTAACCCCAGACTGTCATTTTGGGGGCTCCAAGGAACTCTTAAGAAGAGAAGAACCAGGCAATTATTTCCAGCTGTTTCATTCTCTCCCCATCCCAACCCCTATTTTCACACTCTCATTTCAGTATGAGTAAAGGCCTGAACTTTTGTTACAGTTGCCACTCAAGGAAAAATTGAGACCCCCTAACTGACGCAGTGCTTATGCCTGACTTACCAACATCTTACAGACAGAATCTGAAGCTTGGGGGCCCTCTTTGCTGAAACCCTGCCCACGCGTAGGTCCATGCAAAGTTGAAGGCAGTTGCCACTGGGGTTTTACCAAAGGTTGTAGAGCTCACATTATGGATTTTTGCTCCACAAAGTCACTCTATTACTTCTTCCTCTCCTGAGAGCCTGCCCTTTACTATAAAGAGTGACAATACCAGATATTTTTCCTAGCCGCCCTTGCAGCAAGATTACCAATCTCAGAGTCTTGTCTTGGTTCTTAGATTTATTTCCTAATGACCACAGGATGGCTGCCTCTGTTTCCCAACAAGACTTTCCTACAGTCTGGATTTTGAATCTTTATGATGTCATTTAACATGGTCTTCTGATCTCTATATTTCCTATAAAATGATAGTTGTAAACCTCCACACATATGTAATCCTTGCAACAACTCAAGGAGGCAGGGCTATTAATGTCCCCATTTTACAGAAGAATAATCAGCTAAGGCATAGAAAGTTTCCGTACTAGATAGAGGTCATGTGGTCAGGGTTTGAGTCTAATCTGATGCTTCTAACCTCTATGCCGCACACAAGGAAATATATCAGAAAGACATTTATGCAACTCCCATTGTTTGAACATTCTCCAGGAGCAGATGATTGGTTGGCTTGTAAGCCTAGAAATCAATTAAGTCAATTAGCAGCAGTTAGTGAGCATCTACAGCGTGTGCTTATCTAAGCTGTGGGATGCAAAGAGTGACAAGGTGCTGTTGAAGATTATGATGGCTGCCCTACTGAGAGCTTCCTGTGTACCAGACCCTGGGCGAGGTGCTATGAATACAGTGGTGATCATCACGGTCAAAATGAATCTCGCTATGTATCTCAGTCTTGTGAAAGATGAACCACAGCGTGTTAAGTGCTATAATGGGAATTGTTGAGAGCTGTGTGGTCCATCCAGTGGTCACTAGCCGCATGGGGCCATTTCAATTTAAATTAATTACAATTAAATAACACTTAAAATTTAATCTGTCAGTCTTTGTAGCCACTTTTAAAATGCTCAATAACCGTATGTGGCTAGCGGCTACCTACCAGGTAGCACAGATTACAGAACGGAATCCTTGCACTAAGTTCTACTGGACAGCACTGGTTTAGAGAGTTGGGAAAGCACAGAGGAGAGACACTGCCCTGTCGAGACTTGGAGGTGAGGAGGGGTATATGAGGAAAGGGATCCCAAAGAAAATAATATTTAAGCTGAGACTTGAAGACTGAGTAGTTTTAATCCTTACTGTACTCCTGTAAGATGTCTTATATCCCTATTTAATGAATGAGGAAATGGACTTTGAAAAGTTACAAAATTTGCCCAAAGTCTCAAGAAAAATGTGAGCGGGAACATTTGATCCCAGATCCATCTGTCTACTCAAAACACTAATGATTGAAATGCTAATACTCTAACTAAGGGAACCCTGGGCAAAAGAGACCTCTTTTAGAAGAAATGGGTGACAGCTTCAGAAATTTTTTTTTAAACTAATTAATTAATTTATTTATTTTTGGCTGCACTGGGTCTTTGCTGCTGCCTGTGGCCTTTCTCTAGTTGCAGCGAGCGGGGTCTACTCTTTGTTGCGGTGTGCAGGCTTCTCATTGCAGTGGCTTCTCTCGTTGCGGAGGACAGGCTTCAGTAGTTGTGGCACGCGGGCTCAGTAGTTGTGGCTCGCGGGCTGTAGAGTGCAGGCTCAGTAGTTGTGGCGTGTGGGCTTAGTTGCTCCGCAGCGTGTGGGATCTTCCTGGACCAGGGTTCGAACCCGTGTCCCCTGCATTAGCAGGCGGATTCTTAACCACTGCGCCACCAGGGAAGTCCCAGCTTCACAAATATTGATTGAACATTTTGTGCCGTATTTCAAAGCACTTGGTAAGCACTGATGTCGTTTGGGCAGTTTACAAAAACGGGGGCCTCTCACCACAGGGAGTTTGCCATCTCGCTGTGAAACGGGTGCAGAAAAGTGAGTGTACTCTAAGTGCTATGGGAATCACAAGTGGTGGCGATGGCTTCCTGTGAAGACTCCTTTGAAAGAGGAAGAGTTAAGGGGGTCTTGAAAGACCCATGGGATGTGATATGATATTGCTTATATGTGGAATCTTTAAAAAAGGGTACAAATGAACTTATTTATAAAACAGAAGTAGAGTCATGGGTGTAGGAAACAAACTTATGGTTACCAGGGGATAAGGGGAGCAAGGGATAAACTAGGAGATTGGGATTGACATATACACACTATTATATATAAAATAGATAACTAATAAGAACCTCCTGTGTAGCACAGGGAACTCTACTCAATTCTCTGTAATGGCTTGTATGGGAAAAGAATCTAAAAAAAAAAAAGACAAAAAAGACCCAAGGGATTTTCCCTTTATTGCTGCTGAGGTTAAGCATTTTTTTCAGGAATGCAGGAGCATTCCAGGATGGAGGAAAGGCTTGTAGGAAGGCTTAGGGTGGGAGTATACAAGGCCAATGCCAAGACCACAGGTAATAATCAGGTTGGAGATTCATTAAGATGAGATGTCTCAGTCCTTTCTGCAGGCATGGAATTTCAATGCAAATTCTTCCTGAACAACATTTATGGGTATGTTTATAAACAGATCAATTCAGAGGCAGGTCAAAGACATTGCTGATTTCCCCCTGATCTTAGAGAGCATCACTAATATCACAGCAGAGTCTGTCTCTTTCCAACAGGAAAGTCTTCAGGAACAGAAACACGAGAGGTTTTGGGGGTGACGCATTTTTGATTTTAGAAGCATCATGGTGCTGCCCCTGTTTCTCACACCCCTCTTCAAACCCTCAAATGGACCCCAGCTCCAGAGAGGGAAGGACATTTAATCATAGAGTGCAAAATTAGTTTTGGGAATTTTAAATCGATGTACTGTTATGCACTCCACTCTATGGGAGGAATAATCCAATTAACAAAAAAATCAGAATTGACTTGTGAACAGTGCAAATATGACACATCAATGTTGCACAAACGTTTTTCATAGTAGTGTTCACTCTTCACAAACTGTCTATGGTGTTCCTTTTTTTTGTCTTAAATTAATTCATGTACATCTTTTTGCACATCAATATAGTCCAAATAATATTTCCTTCTAGTGATACTCTGTAACATAATGTCTTTAGTTGTTGACTGTTGTGTTTATTTCTTGTCACTATTAATATCAATACAATGAATCATTTTGAACAATCATTATTTTTTAAGTTATGTGATTTTGTTAGAATATATTCCCCAAAGTAGAATGTCTGGGACATAGGTATTAATAAGTGTATGCTTCTTGTTAGTTGCTCTCTAAAAAGACTATGCCAGTGTTCATTTGGTGTATCTGTTCCCCCAAAACCCCATCAACACTGGGTTTTGTATTATTCCTTTGCTTTCAGTAATTTAAGGTATTTGGAGCCATGGAGAATCTCAGCCCTGTTAGCTTAGGGACTTAGCCTTTCTGCCTCAACTGCTTCGTTTGAGAATGTAAGTAAGACTAATTTCTTGGGTTGGGGATTGCATGAGATAGTTCAGGAGAAGCAGCTGGCACAGGGCCTGATGCACAAGATGTAGGCAGCCAATGTCTACTCCATGTCCCTTCACAGGGATTCAGAGGTACCTTAGAGCTCTCACTTTGCGTTTTCCCTTTATTGCTGCTGAGGTTAAGCATTTTTTTCAGGTAATTATCATTGGGATACCTATAGAATATGTAAGAACTACTGTCCCTTCCCGCTCTTCTCCATCTCCTCTGTCCCACAGGATGCCCCAATCTTGAACTAGACTCTGCCATCCTCTCTTGGCCACCTGGTCCAAGATCATCACCACAGCATCCAGACTCGAGGTCCAATGCTAACAGGATATAGCTGAGCATCCTCCTTACAAACCCAAAGTTCCAGACTCACAGACTCTCTGAGTTTAAAGGAAGCCACAATGGTTATCATCCCACTTTCATTTGGATGCTTGACAGCTTCCCATCAGCATAAGTGGTCTCTTCTTAAAATTGATTAAATAATGCCTATTGGGTAAATACTATGATGAATTTAAGGTGAGGCTAGTATTTGGTCTCTCTATTCTTGGCCCCCAAGCAGCACAGCGTTCTTGTACACTATGGTCAATTCTCACATAAATTTTTTATCACTTAGCCAAATTTTGAGAAACATTTTAAGTTCTGAATGTCATAATTAAACAGGGTAGGAAGCAGTCTTCTGTTGATAAAACTCAGTATTTTATTTAATTGAATTTCTCCCATGTAGTTTATGTAGTTATGAAACATCTAAGGTCTACCTCCTTCTAGTTAATAGATGGTGTCTAAGATTGATAAATCAAGAAATAGAGGCTGGAATATATTATTAAAATTATAAAAGTGGAAACTATTACAAAAATAAGAAACACAAAGATTGGGAGGCAGAAAAGAGGAGAGGATATGAGAGTTAGTAAAACCGTGTTAATTTTCTTCTCTTTCAGAGCAGAAAGTCAGATACTTTTTAATTTGATAGCTCAATTAACAAAAGTATAACTATATTATTTAATGTTAAAATGAGAGCCACATGAAGAACAAAAAACCAGAAACTTAAAAATGGTCTTCTCTAGAACTAGAGGTTGGATGGTGAGTAGGAAGGAAAATCTTACTTTTAATTTTAGATTCTTATATGGTTTTAATTTTTTGACATATGTATGTTATTTTTTTCCTTTTTCAAAAACTGCTTTATTGAGATTAATTTACATACCACTCCATTCACCCACTTAAAGTGTACAATTCCGTGTTTTTCAGTATATTCACAGAGTTTGTACATTCATCTCTGCTATCAACGTCAGAGTGTTTTCATCATCCCCCCCCAAAATCCAGTACCTATTAGCAGTCACTACCATTTCCCCAGCCCTAGGCAACCACTAATCTATTTTCTGTCTTTATAGATTTGCCCATTTTGAACATTTCATATAAATAGAATCAAACAACCTGTAGATTTTTGTATCCGGCTTTCTTTGAATTACCATAATGTTTCAAAGTTCATCCATGTAGTAACACGTATCAGTACTCCATTCCTTTTTATTGCTGAATAATATTCCTTTATATGGATATACCACATTTTGGTTTTGGGGTTTTTTTAAAATTTTATTTTATTTATTTTTTTATACAGCATGTTCTTATTAGTTATCCATTTTATACATATTAGTGTATACATGTCAATCCCAATCTCCCAATTCATCCCACCACCACCCGCCCCTTCCACTTCCCCCGCTTGCTGTCCATACGTTTGTTCTCTACATCTGTGTCTCAATTTCTGCCCTGCAAACCGGTTCATCTGTACCATTCTTCTAGGTTCCACATATATGCGTTAATATACGATATTTGTTTTTCTCCTTCTGACTTACTTCACTCTGTATGACAGTCTCTGGATTCATCCACATCTCTACAAATGACCCAATTTCGTTCCTTTTTATGGCTGAGTACTATTCCATTGTATAATATTCCTTCATATGGATATACCACATTTTGTTTATCCATTCATCAGTTAATGGAGATTTGGATTGTTTTTACTTTTTGGCTATTGTAAATAATGCTACTATGAACATTTTTATACATGTTTTCCTGTGGATGCAAGTTTTCCTTTCTCTTGGGCATATTACTCTAGCAGTGAAATTGCTGAGTCATATGGTAACTCTATGTTTAACCTTCTGAGGAACTGTCAGACTGTTTTCCAAAGCAATTGCACCTTTTTTATATCCCCACCAGCAGTGTATGAGAGTTCGCTTCTCCACATCTTCACCAACACTTGTTATGATGTCTTTCCGATCTAGCCATCCTAGTGGGTGTGAAGTGGCGTTTTGTTGTGGTTTTGATTTACATTTTCCTAATAGCTAATAATGTTGAGTATCTTTTCATGTACTTATTGGCAATTTGTATACCGTCTTTGGAGAAATGTCTGTTCAGCTCCTTTGCCCTGTGCACATGTTATTTTCACCTTTAAAACATAGTATAAAATATATTAAAGCAAAGTAAGTAAATACCAAATGTTAGAGGTGATGGTCTCTGTGTGAAGAAAATTAAGTTCTTTCTTTTTTGCTATTCTAATTTTTTCTAAAATTTTAAGACATGCATAACTTTTATTCATCATCAAACATTAACATTTCCCTCATTTCTTTATCTTTCTCTGATTTGAAAAAGTAGCGCAAGGAGTTTTTTTAAAAGGAGACAAGATATTAACCTAAAGGCAATAATAGCTAATATTTTAACAGATTTCCCTCCAAGATATTTTACTAGACTTTCTGTATTTTTGAGGTTGTAGCATACGTGCAATTTCAAATTATGCCCTTTTATTCTTATCATAATATAGTAAATAAGCCCCTGCATATCAAACAAAGCTCTTTAGCCATTTCTTCTGAAAGTTTCTAGAGGAGATGCCACTAAATCTTTTGGTGTACAGAATGGTCATGAGAGAGGGCTTCTGTCTTATATTTGTTGCTTTAGAATTAAGGGGAAAAAATTAGGTCACACACACCTAATACATGCTGTCCCCAGGCTGTGGAAAACACAAACCCAATTGAGGACATAGCCTGGTCTTTTGCTGCAATGTGATGCTCTCTCCCCACTTCACATAGGAAAAGACAGAAAGGAGTCTCATGCAGCAGGAGGAAGCTGGGCAACTCTCCAACTTCTTCTAACTTATATCTTCATGGTGTGGCTTTGCCTTCTGGCTTGAAGTATTTGTAAATCCCCACGGTACCAGCAACGCCTGTATTTTTCCTTACACGGTATTTGTGCTAAAAAGAACAAGTATGCTTCTCTTGCTTGTCCCATCCTTTTTCTCTTTCCC
>NW_006793764.1:2543804-2551929 GCF_000442215.2 Lipotes vexillifer
CTCTTCTGAAATCACTCATGCCATCAGGACAGGCTGACTGCAGATAGAGCTATGACTTATGTTTCTTTTCATCTTTTTTTTTTCCTCCCAAAGGCTCCAGAGTTTGCAGTTGCAGCCACTTCAAAAGCTGATTGCACGGATTCCATTTTCTCCCATGACGATGGAATCAATAGCCCTCTCCTTGTGGCAAGAGTTCCAGAAAGACACTTTTTAATACACTCGCTTCAAGCGTTCAATTTTCTGTAACAATATAGGCTGCTGACTCTTTATGCTCCCATGTATGTCCACAAACGCTTCCAAGATAGCAATGCCATCCCAAACTACACACATACAACAGGCTGCTTCTCGTCTAAAAATGCGGGGAAAACACCGGGATGCAAGCATAGGAGAATAAATCTGACTACAAAAGACTCCCCCCCAGGCCTCCAATCACAGCTGTGCAAGAATAAACTTAAGATGAATGATTCATCTTTAATTCAGCACATTGGGAAGAAAATATAGCGCTAACACCCATGCTCTCCCCTTCTTCCTGAGCACAGCACTTAGACATATCTTTCCAGGCTTCATACTGGTAGGTGGGGCCCTGGACCGAGTTCTGCCCAGTGGAATGTGGGTGGATGTGATCTTCACCACTTCCATACCTGGCATCTTAAATCCTTTGCTCACTCTCCCAGTTCAGCAGAGATTTGGGAGGCCACTTGCTGAAGATAATGGTGCCACAAGATGGAAGGACCCAGGGTCCCTGAATGGCTGCAGGTAGCCAACCCCACCACCAAACCATGTTGAACAGAGTCATGAACAAGCAATGAACCTTTATTATATTAGTCCGCATTAATTGGGGATTGGGGGTTGTATCTTTCATCATTTGCATACCCTGACTGACACATTTGCTTTTTCTGTCTCCTACCCCAGCAAAATATTCTAGGTTTCTGTGATAGCTTGCAGGCTATATCTTTTTAAAGTGGTCAAAATAAGGGCTCCATTTTGCTAGCAAAGCATTCAAATTCAAATATTACCAAGAGGAGAAGCTTGCTAGTAAGGTTCTGCCTAAATGGTTCCAAGTCCAAGAAAGTTCCTAAATTTTTTGAGAAATAAAAGCAAAAATCAACACTGTCTTCCTGGTTCACTCACATGGTGAGGTGTCACGGAAGACTTGAGAAATCTTAGTGGGGGCTTCATTGGTTGACGGAAGTTAACATTCGCTTCTCTTCACCAAGTATCTATTGTGTCATCAGCGTAATTCACACCATCTCCCTTCAGACAGCAAGGCTGAGAAACTCCAAGTCTTGGCCCTGGAAGCTGCCCCTCCACGAAGGGTGGGAGCTAATCTTTCTCATTGTAAGCACCCGAACCCTTCCTGAAATGCCTGCAGAAAAGCATCGGTTAAACCAAGGACATCTTGGGTGGGCAGCCGTTGCCTCTATTTAGGAAGCTCAAGTGTCTGTTGAATTCATTACCTTTTCTTCTTTTTCAGCCTTCCTTGTAGATTCCATTATCTCTTGGTATTGTTTCTAGACCTATCACTCTTTTATTGTGACCCATTTAATGTCAAATGTGCTCACTGTTGATGAGAAACTGTTTTAGTATTTCAGTGAGGTAGAACACAAACTGAGCATCTCACATTTTAGGGCAAATGCGGCTTTGGCATGAAAAACCTATGCTTAGTCGTGAAGAGTCCAGGGCCCATTCTGCTGACCACCTCCTGATCCAGGGATAAGATGGCAGCCCTAGGTTTTGTTCCCGGTTCTATGGCTGGGTTTCGTGACCTTAGATAGATTATTTCGACACACTGTTCCTCAGGGTATAACAATTTCAATAGATTTTGTGAAGTTTTGAGGATCCCTGCTGATTCGTTTCTGCCTCCTTTCTCTACTTTAAGCTTTTAAATTAGCCCCTCCAACCAAAAAGGGCTTTCTTTCTGTCTTATGAAGACCTTGACTTTCAGCTTCTTTAAAACCCAAGTTCAGACTTGATATACAAAATGTGTGTATAAATTTTACATGCCTTTAAAATGCTGTCTTAAATGCCGCTTGGTTCTCTGTGCCATCCTGCCAATTCTCTATTTTTTCTTCTTTCTTCCCTTCTTTCTGATATTCTCTTGTTTCTTGTTCAGTCTTCAAATCAAACACTTAAGTTTACGTGGTTTTTGTAACTTCTGGGCGAGGTGAACATTCACCTAGAAAAGGTATGCATGTGAGTCTGTTTGTAACAAGAAAAAACCATTGAAGAGAAAAGGAGTAACTGAGCTCAACAGAAAACAGGTTGCACAGGCCAACAGAAATTAGAAGTTGTAATGGCATATGCATTTTTTAAAGGTAAAAACAACATAACATCGAAACTTTTTAAATCTTAGAATTCCCCTACCCTAGCACAAGCACCTTAATTTTTAATTGTTTTCTTTCAGGAGTTGTTCACGTGCATGTTTTTCCACATAATTGTAATCTCAATGCAATCTCAATGCTGAAATCTTTCTCAGCTCTTTTTCCTATTTCTTAGATGAGTTACCAGGTATTTGGGGAAACATTTTTAGGGTCAGACCTGAATGCCTGCTAACACTGGGCTTCCAGTTTTCATACTGTTTCTGGCTAACAGATGTAAAACATCAGCTTGTCTTGACAGCTAGGATGATACCAACCTCTGGGTAAAGACTAATGAGTTAAATAGATAGGGCTTGTAGCTGGTAGAGTTGCATGTTTTCTAATTAAAAACAAACAAACAAACAAACAAAACCTTAGGGAAAAGTACTGAGGTGCTGGGAATTGCTTGAGAAAGGTTGAGACACATGTGTACCCCTTCTAAAGGGTTCTGAGTCCTTAATATTCAGCCCACTCCAAGCCTCGCCACTGTATGTATTGCAGAAGCATCTAAGGATCATAGACTGTCGGGCTTGTGACCTTTCAGAGCATCTCATGATACAGACATGAATCTGAATCCAAGAAATATGAAGCCAAGAGAGAATGCAGACTTCACTTGTTGCAGGGACAGTCCTAAGCAGGCCTAGGACTCCTAGTTCAGTGCTATAGGGTTAAGGAAGAAAGGATGCAGCAGGAAAAGAAAGCATAGCTAGAGGAAAGGAAGACGGCACAGGGAGAAAGAAGAGATGGAAGGGAATTGGGGGTGAGCTTCTCAAGTCTTTGCTAATTTTAAGAGCAAACCTGAAATTAGAGAGCATAAGGTCCCCGGGGTAAATGCACCCTCTGAAATGAGCATCTCAAGTTATATAGGGGAGTCAGCTAAGCATTTAACTTCTCTTATCTGCTTAGAAATCAAATTTCTAGAAAGTGAAGACAAGACAATGTTATGAAAGATGATCCTTGAGGAGTCATGATGGATGCATCCTCTACTGTTTGATGTCCATGGAGGCAATGCATGCCTTTCATGTGGCATCTTGAGAAATTTTTCTTGAAAAATAATTAACAGATGAACTGCTAAAAGTACCCATGGTTGACCAATGTGCCCCAAATTCCCTCTGGCAACTCCTTTTTAGATATTTATTGGACTTCAGTTTGCCCTTGCGACATCACCAAAGAAAAGTTAAATAGGCATTAGCAATATAGAGAAACTCAACCTCCCTCATTTCATAGAAAGGTTCAGAAAGGACTTGTAACTAGTCCAAAGTTCCATAGCTTAAAAGAACCACTCCAAAACTTAGGAGGTGAGGTAGTGTCCCCACAATGGCTGTGATAAGGCCCTTTAATTCCTGTACATACATGCTGCCCCTCAAATCAAAAGTTAGAGTCTATTTCCTCTCCTCTTGAATTTGGTTGGTCTTGTGACTGCTTTGACCAATAGAACGAAGTGGAAGTAATGTTCTAGAACCTCCCAGCTCAGTTCTTAAGAGGACTGGCAGTTTCCAGTTCCTCCCTCTGAGCAGCTAGCTGCCATGCAAGAAGTCTGACAAGGCTGAAAGGACCACATGGCATGAGGAAGTCCAAGCTAACCACGTGGAAAGAGAAAGGTCGGGGGAGGCAGATGGAGGTAACTGGTGTGTGAGTGAAGCCTTCTCAGACCTTCCTCTTTGGTCCAGTTGCCAGCGGCCACCTAAATGCAGCCAACTGAGTGACCCTAGCCAATGCCCAGCCGAGCCCAGTTGACTCACAGACTCATGAGAAATAGGAAATGGTTGTTTTTGGCTACGAGTTTTGGGGTGGTGTGTTACGCAGCAATAGATAATTAATTGAAGCCGTGACTTAAAACAGCAACCATGTAATATCTCTCATGAATCTATGAGCTGGGTGGGAGGTTTGGCTGACCTGGACCAAGCCTGGCAGATCTCATTTGAACTTGTTTGGACCTCTGCAGTCAACTGAGGGCTGGCTGGTCAAGGATGACCTCAGCAGCAATGACTCAGCTCTGTTCCACAGGGTCTTTCATCCTCCAGGGGGCTTGTTCTCCTGGTGATGGCAGAATTCTAAGAACAGAAACAGAAATGCACACAATTTTTAAAAAATAGACTTTATTCTTTAGAGCACTTTTTGGTTCACAGCAAAATTGAGGGGAAGGTACAGAGATTTCTCATACACCTCCTGCCCCAGCACATGCATAGCCTCCCCGTTATGAACATCCCCCACCTGAGGGCACATTTGCTACACCTGATGAACCTACACTGACACCATCATTATCACCACAGACCACGGTTTACATTAGGGTTCACTTTTTGTTTTTTTGTTTTTTTTGCGGTACGCGGGCCTCTCACTGCTGTGGCCTCTCCCGTTGCGGAGCACAGGCTCCAGACACGCAGGCTCAGCGGCCATGGCTCACGGGCCTAGCCGCTCCGTGGCACATGGGATCTTCCCAGACCGGGGCACGAACCCGTGTCCCCTGCATCGGCAGGCGGACTCTCAACCACGGAGCCACCAGAGAAGCCCTAGGTTTCACTCTTGATGTACATTTTAAGGTTTCGGACAGATGTATAATGACATGTCTTCATCATTATAGTATTGTACAGAGTAGTTTCACTGCCCTAAAAATACTCTGTGCTCTGCCGATTCATCCCTCTCTCCCCGCATCTCTTAACAGCCACTGATCTTTGTACTGTCTCCATAGTTTTGCCTTTTCCAGAATATCCTATAGTTGGAATCATACCATATGCAGCCTTTTCAGATTGGCTTCTTTCACTTAGTAATATGCATTTAAGTTTCTTCCATGTGTTTTCATGGCTTGATAACTCTTTTTTGTTTGTTTGCTTTTTTTTTTTTAAGCACTGAATAGTATTCCGTTTTACCAGAACTTAACCATTCACCTACTGAAGGACATCTTGGTTGCTTCCAAGTTTTGGCAATCATGAATAAAGTTGCTATAAACATCCACATGCAGGTTTTTGTATGGACATAAATTTTAAGCTACTTAGGGTATATACTAAGGAGGATGATTGCCAAATCACCTGGTAAGAGTACGTTTAGTTTCGTAAGAAACTGAAAAACTATTGTTCAAAGTGGCCATTCCATGTTGCATTCCCTCCAGCAGTGAATGAGAGTTCCTGTTGCTCCACATACTCGCCAGCATTTGGTGTTGTCAGTGTTCTGGATTTTGGAAAATTTGATAGATGTGTAGTGGTATTTCTTTGTTGCACAAACATTTTTCAAAGCTTCGTTTACATCAAGTCTGCTATCGTTCCACTGACCAAAGTAAATCATGTGGGGGAGCACAGAGTGGGAGGAGACTACAAAGTTAGAAGGAAAGGACCTGGATAAAGGGAGGTCATTAACTGGAGCCATTAATGCTATCAAATCTACCATAAGAAATCTATGCATGTTTCTCATAGGGGAGTATTACATAGCATTATTAAGATTTTGGACTAAGAGCTGAAATCAATTGGAGAAATTATACTCGAAATCAAGTAAAACAATTAGAGAAGCATTATCTGATTTTTAAATATTTCCAGATTTTATGGCCAACCCAGTATTGCTAATGGTAGTGATACTGTTTTATTTCCAAAAGAAGGTGACTTTCCCAAATTGCTATTGATAGATTTCGAGATAGAATCCAGGAGAAATGTAAGGTCTCATGGTATGTGGTTGGTCCCTTGTTCCATTAACTAATTTACAGTAATGATGATCTTAAGGCTCTCGGTAGATTTCCTTAAAATCCTGTTTAATAGAGTTAGCTCTCTAAATAGCCAGTGGGGAGTCTGCTTTGTGACTTCTTTCTGGAAACTGAAGCCTGTTGGCATCTGTGCTTTACAGAAGGGAATCATACTGGCTCTTCGTGGAAAAGGGGAAGTGTGTATACACGTGTATGCATCCATTTGTACGTAGCATGTCTGACCACGTCTGAGCCACTGTGTTTTAAGTTTGGTTTTACCTGTTTTCACCTCCTCTGCATTCCCAGGAAATATTGAGAACTGACTTTGCATTTTCACTTATCACTACCTCTCTGGGAAGCAGATTTGTTTTCTTCTCCTTGGATTTCAGAGCAAACGTCTGAGAAGCAGAGAAGAGACTGGGATTACCATCCCCAGATCCCAGGCAGTCTGCTACTTACAGCAGTGTGCTGCTGCCCTCTGCACAGTGATTCACACCAGGCAGATGAAGGGTTCTTTGATCTGTTTCTCTTTCCTCCACCTGTCTCTCTTTAGACCGCAAATTGAACTTTGTTAGTCCAGTGTTTCTGGGAATCATGGAAGCTGTGTTCTCGCCCTTTGGTCACTTAATATCTCTGGGTCTCAGTTTTTACTTCTGTAAAGCGAGCATGCTGGACTAGACTCGTGTTCTTACTCTGAGCTTTGAAGAGCCTAGGATGCTAAGATAAAACCAGACACGAGTCACAGGGTCCTAAACAAGCGATGCCAAAAAAACCCCAAAAACAAACAAAAAAAGTGATGCCCTAAAACTCCCAGTGATGGCTAGACACATCTGGAAGAAGTATGCTGGAAAAACAGTCTAACAGATATGTGTTACCAAGGAATTATTGCACTCCATTCTGAGCTCATGTGGTGGGAGGTGGGAGGTAAAAAGGATTTCAAAACTGAAAAAGAGGGTTTTCATTTGCTGAGAACGAACGGAGTATCCTTTCAAACAAATTCATTTCGGCTTGCCAAGCCGGTGGTATCTGAGGATAAGGACCATGAAATGTTGGCTTTGCTCGGACAGAATGTATCCCACATTTCCCATGAGTGTGTTCATTTGTTTTTTAAATAAGGGTAAGGTGGAAGGAAGGGGTGAGGGTGAGAAATACCACTTGCTTTGATTCAGTTGGGAGAGATCCGCTCCCTTTTCTGTTCCAATTAAGGACATTTAGCTATAGCTTCCATGGTAGCATTTCCCCCCCCCCCCCCCCCCCCAGAGTCCTTTAGACCTGGCCCGTGCCCTCTCCGCAGCTAGGCTGACGTCAGGTGAGATTACCAGGGCCCCACGCCCACTCAGTGCTGTCAGTAAGATTTAGCCCGAACCCCCATCGCCGCCTATCCGTGTTTAACGTCCCTCCAGCCTTCTTTCTCCCAAGACCCCTCGCCTACCCACTTCTACCTGTTTGGTAGGTCTTACTTCCTGGGAATACCTGCTGTCCTCAGACTAGCTTGTCCCTTCCTGGTGAAGGGGACACCTGTGCTTAAGTGCGGGTTCGGCACAAGCAGAGTTCCAGAGGGCAGGCGACCAGGTGTTGCTGAGGAAGCGGGAAGCCCTATCCTAACAGCCCTGTTTTCCGGGGCTACAAGACTTTGAGCACCGCCGGAAAGCCCTTGGCTAGCCCTGGAGCCCTAGAGGAACCGGCCAGATCGAGGGGCCCGCCCCAGCCCCGCTCTCCGTCTTAGGCACGCGGCGGCGGGACGGAGCGCCTTGTCCCCGAGCATCGACTCGGACGCCCAGTCCGACTGCAGCGGAGGCTCCCGCCGCCTCTGCTGCAAACCCGTCTGCTTTCCCTGCAGGGCGTGCGGGGATGGAGCGAGGGGGTGGAGAGAAAAGGGGAAGAGCCTGGGCGGCCGGCGGGCGGGGCCTGCAGCCTCCCAGAGCCGCGGCCGCCGCCGCGCAGCCCGCTCGGTCTCCGCTCCTCGCTCTCTGCACCGGGACCCGCGCCCGAGCCCGGGGGCGCCCTGCTCCTCGGCCCCAGGCCCCCAGCCCCCGACCCCGAACGCGCCGCGGCCAGAGCGCGCCCGGCTGTGGAGCCGCTCGGAGCGGCTGGGGCTTTG
>NW_006793764.1:2552182-2589902 GCF_000442215.2 Lipotes vexillifer
GGCGCCCCGGCCCGGGCCCCGCCCCGCCTACCCTCCGCCCCTCCGCCCCTCCCGCCCCTCGCCTGAACTGCTCTCCTTTCGCCCGGGGGAAGCGACAACGTCCCGATAACTTGCAGACTGTGGCGCAACTGGTCTCGACACCGGAGGCGCCCGAATGCTGTCCGGGTGAGGTAAGTTTCCTGCGCGTCCCCGGCTCCTCCTCCCGCGACCCTCTTTCTGGGCTCGAGCTTGGGGGCTCTGAGTCTCGGATGAATCCTGGAGGTCTCTCGACGCTTTCACTTTGTCAGCCTTGTGTTGGAGGTAGGGTGTAGGGGGTGCGCGTGGCCACCGAAGCGGGACCTTCGTTCCCCCGGGCCACGGCTGCGTGCTCCCCGCGGGCACCCACCCGCTCACCACCCGGATCCCCGGAGCCGCAGTGACACTCGGGGGTCACTCTGGGTTCACTTAAGCAGGAGCCCCCTCCCCTTTAATGGGAGCCAGCTGAGTTTGGCTGCCGAAAGAGAGATCTCCCACCACCGTTCCTCGGTATTAAACAGCGGAGAACTTGTTAGGCGCCCCTGGGATCTCAAGAGGGGCTTGCGAGTCAGTGTTTGGTCATTTTTGGCGCCGGAGCCGGGTTGAACAGGTGCGGTATGGTTCCAGCCTAAATGCAGCAACCAACTTCTGCATTTCCCCTGCTTCTCTCCCCTAGCCCCGTCAACGTGAAGCTTCAGCAGCTGGGGAGGGGGTGGGAGTGTGGGGCACCGGAGAGGGAGAATGCCGGGGTTTGATTTGCCACACCGGTGCCAGGAGTCACCAAAACAGCAGACAACAAATGTCTGCTTATCGTTCATCTATGCAGATGAGCCTGTTGTCAGTTCTTACCAACCCCCCACTCCCGGCTCACTTGTCTCTGGTGCCCAGCGTGGTTGGATAGAAACCTGTTTCAGAGAAGTTGTTTGGATAGGCTGATGAATTCTTTCTTCTGATCAACTGAAATCAGGGTTCTCAGCAAGGAAATGCTAGTTACTCTGATGCCTTGTTAAAGGCAGCGTATTGCAGACCCAAAATACGGGCCCCCGCCCTTACTATTTTTCTATGACATTCTCAGCCTTCCAGAGGCCCTAGGTCCTAAGGTGAATGACTCTTGAGGGACCGGTTGGGCCTAAGAATGTGTTAGTCTCCTGCAAAGAAGCAGCAGTCTCCCCATCAATACTACTGAGCGTGGGTTTGGGTAACCCTTGTTGCCCCTCCCGTGAAAAGCATCCACCCAGACTTCTGTCTCATTCTATGTAAAGGCTGAAGTGTTCTGCAGTTGTTAGGAGTGGAGAAAAGCCAAAGGGTTGGATTCATTACCCCTCTAACGTGATGAAGTAAAATGGTGTTCATGGAAGCTTTTGTCAGAGCGTTTCCAGTCGAAAGGAGGCCCTAGGAAAAAACCTTTCTTAGTCAAGTCCATGCCAGTGGGAAGTTGAGTAAGCAGTAAACATGATCTCTGAGCTGAGGGAAATGGTGCGTTCTTTGGAGACTTAGGAAGACTGATGAGAAAGCTGTAAGTCTGAGACTGAATGCATAATGATGTCTTAGTTGAGGAGGAAAACTGTTAAAAAATGAATAATAAAACCATGTTACATTTTTGTCCAAATTAAGACTAGAGGGATTTGGTAATAATACCTTACGTTTGCACCAATGCCTTGCTATTTGTAATTGCTTTTTAGTACTCTCTGAAAAACATTTAATTCTGTCCATTTCTGAGGGAGGCAGGGCAAAGATTATTAACCACATATTCACAGGAGGAATGTGAGGCGCACAAGTTCATTGACTTATCAAGGTAACAAGTGGCTGGAATTAGAGTTGAAGCCGGGTTTCACCACCATTTCAGGTGGTGAAGTCACCACCACCACCACTATCATCACCCAGTGTTAGTTCTGTACTTGTATAAGGTTTTTACAATGGCCAGACTTTTGCATTTATTGTGGTCTGTACTGTCTTACTGTGAATTACTGTTCACATTTCAACAGATGAGGAAACTGAGGTTTAGACAAGTGATTAGAGTTTTCTGTAGTATCATGTCTAATCTAGTAGCTTACAGGACTGGAACTCAGAGCTTCTGATGTCTTGTCCTTTGCTTTGTGGATTATGCCATTGTTCTGCTTGTGATAGCAATGAGGACACATCATGGGATACAGTACATGCAATACACCAGAGACTGTTAAGCATGCCTGCTGGTGACCTGGGTTCTAGTTCTGGCACTATATTTGGCTGTATAACCTGGACCAAATTCTACCACCTTTGAGCCTCAGGTCTCCCACATATAAAACAAGAGGTTTGTATTATTTTTCTCTTTCTAGTTTTAGCATTCTATAATGCTTGTCAATATATTTGTAACCCAGCGGTATCATTTTTCTCCAGGGGAAAGAGAAAATTTCACCCTGTATTAACTAAGGGATTTAGCTAATAACCTATTCCACCTGTATTCTAATTTACTCCCCGTTCCTCATCATCGCATACCACTTAATGAAGGGGAAGAAAATTCCAAGTGCACTTTAGCTTAGCATCTGTATTGTTTAGTATTATTTTTTGATTTGGAAATATTCTCAGGGGCTGAACTACTCTAAAATAAATGTCAAGATTCACCTGAATATTCCAGACAGTCGACCCATACCTTTGTTTATTTATTTTTTTGGCTTTGGGGTTTGCATATAGTAAGTATTTAATGAAGAGTTGCTGAGTGAAGGAGGGAATGAAATCACTCATAAGGAAGACACATGCTGTAAAACATAGAAAGCATCTTATCATGTAAATTCCCAGCATCTGCTGACCCGTAAGGTAATATACCTACAAGAGGTATGCCTCCTGAAGCTGGCAGGTGCAGGTGCCCATTGTGTCTCTCCTTCCTCAATACATCATATAAAGAAGAGTTTTTATTTCTCCGTGTAGACAGTAGACTCACATCATCTATGTCATGCTCTTTTGCTTGCCTCCCCCTGCCCCTTTAGTTGTTAGTAATGTGTAACTGGCTGAAATATACATTCCTAGAAATTGACTTTTGCCATTTTCTGAAAGAGTATGTCTTGAGATGAAGAAACCAACCACTCTTACATTTGGGTCGATTTCAGCAGGTGCTAATACTGGCTCGTGGTTTCAGAGGGGGAACCTAATTAACAAAACCAACCTAGTTTCTGTTCCCTTTAAGAATCCTCTTCTCTTTCCACCCCTTCGTCCTATACGCACAAAAGTAGTGTTTTTACCTTTAGGAGTATGATGACAAATAATTAGGATGGGTCTTAAATATTATTAACAGATTCAGCCATTGGGGATTGAGGTAGATTTCTTTCTGATAGAGAATTAAAATATTAACTAGTTCAGAAACTCGCACCTTTTATGGGTAAGACAGCTGAGGCTTGGAGAGGTGAATTGACTTGCTCATGGTCGAACAGATGTTTAGCCACCAGGGCTAACGTGGAATTCTTAAGAAGGTTCTTACTCAAGGTTTTGCTAGGGGTTCTATGGTGAAAGTGCATTTTTGACTTCTAGAAATCGTAGAGGTCAACAGAAAATTTCTGTTTACTAGTAATTAATGAGTTGTCACTTTTTTTTTTTTTTTTGCGGTACGCGGGCCTCTCACTGTCGTGGCCTCTCCCGTTGCGGAGCACAGGCTCCGGACGCGCAGGCTCAGCGGCCATGGCTCACGGGCCCAGCCACTCCGCGGCACGTGGGATCTTCCCGGACCGGGGCACGAACCCGTGTCCCCTGCATCGGCAGGTGGACTCTCAACCACTGCGCCACCAGGGAAGCCCGGGTTGTCACATTTTAACATTGTTTAGTATTTATATTTTTATATCTTCTTGTCCAAGCAGATAATTAAGGAAACAATGTCCATTTTAATCCATTCACTGTGATTCTCTTGGCTTATATATGTCCCTGGACTCAGAATTAATACTTTGCTCCAACCAGTGCTTGGGCAGGGAGAACTATTTGAATAGAAATACAAATGTATGGTGGTTTTCCAGGCTTCTCTTCCTGGTTAATAAAGCCAGAAGCCAAAGGTGGCCTTGTCATACATTGGTAAAGTCATAAATATGTATACATTTAATTTGCATTTTCACTTGTACTTCTGTTAAATGGTGAGTCAAAACATTTAATATCCTGGAAAAATAATTTTTTTTCCTGTGGCTGGAGCCTTCATTAGTTACTCTGTAAAACGTCTAGCCTGAAATGTATTTGTTGCAGAAACATGTTCTCTTTACATCAAGTACATTAACTGGGGTTGGAAGGAGTCCTTTTATTTTTTTTTTAGAAGCTGCCCAGTTAGAACTGTACATTATGCAGCTCAGCTGTTCATTTGTGGACTTATCTATGGCAGTTCTTCTAAATGCCAGGGAAATCGGGGAGGGAGGAAACCTAGCCTTTTGTTTTATTTGGTATTTTTCTTTTTTAAAATAAATGGTAAACTTAATCTCTTGATGACGTTTTTGATGTACTATGTAGTCAAAATTGGCTGCCATTGATGAAGCGTTTTATTCAGTCAGGTTCCTTTCAGTATAAAAGATGAGGGCAGGGAAACCAGGTTTGATTTTGTGTATTCCATTCTCAATTGCATCTGCTAACTTCATCAGAGGTGTATAAGGAGATGATATAGGAAAACACAGGAATCCTACCCAAATGAGGTTACTCTTGGGAAGACTTGAAACATAGTAATTGGGATGTTGTTACACGTCTAGCCAACTGCCAGTTCCTTGGTATTATCATTTTAAGTTAAAACAAACCCCTGTTTAAAAGGACAGCTCCATGAAGTGTGTATTCTCCTCGTAGAAAGTCTTCTGTGTTGTTTATGGGATGAATTAAAAATAGGTGTGCAGTATGTCTGTGGGAGTTGACATAATGGGTGAGCAAGTTCTCTAAGAGTTTTAGAAAGTCAGTTATAAGATTGAGTATTGTACTGAACTATACAGCATTGTGTGTGGAGTATTGCTCCCGCTAAAAATGGGCTTGTGTGTCTTTCAGTAGAGGTTCTTCAGGCAAGGGTTGGGCTTGCAAGCACTGGAGGCCTAGAAAATATAATTACCTGGATTTGGAACTAAAATCCCAGGACTAAAGACACAGGACTGTAGAATATTCCTCTACTTTGTAGGAGAAAGGTGATATCTAAGACTTTGCCATCCAGTAATGCTGAGCAAGGGGTTTAGGAGGAAGTTACAGTTAGTCATAAAAATGTGTTTCTTTGCTTCATAGACTGGCACAAGAAATGCAGTAGATTCTACTTATTGGGTAGTGGGTTTTCTTTTTTTTGCTTAAGTATAGTTGATTTACATTGTTGTGTTAATTTCTGCTATACAGCAGTTACACATATATATTCTTTTAAAAATTCTTTTCCATTATGGTTTATTAGAGGATAGTATAGTTCCCTGTGCTGTACAGTAGGACCTTATTGTTTATCCAGGGTTTGTCCAGGATTTTGCCCATCATAATCATCTCTTGATCATTTGGTCATGACATTTGTTGATAAAGTAAGGAAACAAAACAGTAGCAATGAAAAGAAGCAAAACTGACCAGCTTGAGGAAGCGGTAAGTGCATGATAGGTGTTTAGCTAATATTTGTCAGTGGGAAAGGTTAGGCATCATGTTTTATCTTTGTATTCTTGGAACTTAGCACTTTGCATGGGAAATGGTGGGGATTTAGTGAATGTGTACTGAACAATTTATGAATTTACATGATATCACTCTTCAAAACCTTGGAATGTTTTATAATTATTCTGATTTTATTATTTTCCAGACCATTTTAGAAATGTCAGGCAGGCTGATAAACACTAGTTTCAATAGTTTATAGTGGTCCTTCCTTTTACATCATAAATGGTATTTATTCACCAGACCTCCAACTTTTTTTAACCAATATGCCTAGGAATGATTTTTTTTCTCTTCCTTAACAGAAATAATAATCTAAGTATGAAATGTATTATTCTTTTTACTTTTTATAAGCATCAGATAAACATATTTTTAAAGCTCCCAGGGTGGCTTAAGAGTCAATTTGGCTCAGGGTACACAGACAAGAGTGGACTTTAAGCTTCTCTAAGTTAATCAGTTTAAACATCACCTCCCCTAGGGGCTTTCTCTGATCATCTAACCTAAAGGGGACCTCCTTCGTATGTTTTCTTCACCTATCACAGTGGACACTTAGACATTTATGTATTTTACTTGTTTATTTTTTTATCACCTCTACTCAAATTCACACTCAATTTATAAGCTCCTTGAGGGCAGAGGTCATGGTTCGTTAACACTGTTTTTCAAGAAAGTGCTTGACATATAGTAGGTGCCCAGTAAACATGTAAATGAATGAATGACTAGGTCCCATCCATCCTGTCAAGATGAATTGAGCCACCATTGAGGTCACTCAAGCCAAGCAGGTTGAGCTGTGAAGACAGTTCTTAAGGGCTGGCTATGGCAGGCCCATGAGAAGGACAACTAGGTCCTCCAGGAGAAGGAAACAGTGCTTGTTTAAGTGAAGAGGTTCTGGCATGAGTATGAATTAGTATCTCTATTTCAAGAGTTCTCACATTTTATTTACTGAAAAATGAATAGCAGAGAACAGATAAGTAGAAGTTACAAAGCGTAAGACAAAATGTTCCAAACCTATTAAAATAAGGTCTGAAAGTACCTAAATCCCAAACATATGTAATTCCTAATTAAGACACCTTAGTGATAGTATACAAGGCAACATCCTGTGACACTCCAGGTA
The DNA here is from genome assembly GCF_000442215.2 of Lipotes vexillifer. Classification (NCBI taxonomy): domain Eukaryota; kingdom Metazoa; phylum Chordata; class Mammalia; order Artiodactyla; family Lipotidae; genus Lipotes; species Lipotes vexillifer. The sequence goes on from NW_006793764.1 coordinate 2,558,898, forward strand.
AAAACTTCCCAAGCTCAGCTGGTTTTTCTTTAAATGTTAGACACATCAATAGCCCGGTCTCAGGGAAGAAGCCAGGACAGTGGTTCTCAGGTGTGGCCCTTGACCATCATCATCACCTGAGAACTTGTTAGAAATGCAAATTCTCTTACTGTTCCCCAGGCCAGCTGAATCAGAAACTCTGGGGATGGGGTGTAGTAATCTGGTAACAGGTGATTCTGATGCACACTCAACATTGGCGGGAAATGTTAAATCCATTGCTCAAAATCTACGCCTCCTGAAGTGCTTGGTATTCCCAAGTGAATTTCAGGATATATGGAGAGGGTGCCATCTGCCTGCTCCACTAGAAATACCAGAGGAGAAATAAAGCCAGTCTTTGCTTTTCTCACATCCTTGTGGATCACAAGAAAACAATTGCATGTGACTGGATTGGGTATCTAGGACTTCAGACAGTACAAAACCGCTCTGGTTAGTCATTGGCCCTGCCAAGTGATGGTTACTCCCCAAGGCTGGGAGATGTGGCTGAAGAGGGGTAAGGCACGCTCCATGCATAGCTTATGTTTGGGTGTTGCTTCAGTAGGACCCCAGGTGGAGGAATGATTTCGGGAGCTAGTGGTTGTCTAGGAAACAGTCGCTTACTGACAGTTCTGAATATTTCAAGTCAGTTCAACATACTAGATACTGATGGATCCCTTGGCCAGGACAGTACCAGGTGCCATGGGGTATACAAAAAAGTACAAACATGGCTCTGGCTCCACTGTGCTGAGAACTTGCTGTGTTCCAGGCACTTCTCAAGTGCTGTTTCTTTCATCTCCACCATGCTCCTGACAGTTGGCTGCAGCATCCTTGCTGATAGAGGAGGAAATGGAAACCTAATCAGGCAGGTACACGCTCATGGGCCCAGAGCCACTAAGGCAAGGTTCCATCTCTGGCTTTTCTGATTTTAAAGCCCACATTCTTTTCTCTGCTTCATGCAGTTGTGCCTCGAAATGTAGTTCTGGTACAAGAGTTTAAAAAAGGAGGACACAAGTGAATCTAAAATCTGTATCTCCAACCTAGGCCTCTCTGTGAGCTCTAGATTACATAATTGACATTGCACCTGGATATCTCAAAGGCACCTCAGGTTTTTCATGTCCAAGACCAGAATCCTGATTTTTTCTCTTCATACCTCATCTTCTTGCACGGATGCTTAGCTCTGTGATGGGCACAGCTAGCCACTACCTCGCACAAGGCAGAAACTTGGGAGCCATCCTTGCCCCGTCCTTTTCATCCACCACATCTAACCCATCACCAATTTCTATAGATTTTACTTGCTTAATAGCTCCCCCCATCCATCTGCTTCTCATTGTTTCTGCTGATTCTGTCCTAGTCCAGCTTCTCATCTCTCTGCTGGATTCTAGCCATCGCCTCCCTGGGCTCCTGAGTCCACCCTGGCTCTCCTCTAATCCATCATCCATACCGCAGCCAGAGCAATTGAAATGGCTGGAGAGGACCCTAAACTTGGCTGGCTGGATCCTTACCTCTCACATCCAGCCAGGCCCTACAGGAAGCAGACACATTTTGGTCCCTGAACTCTTGCACAGGTCTGAGGACTTGCTCTTCTAAACAGCATCCTACTCTGATGCTTTTGTTCCCTGGAATGTGGTCAGGCCACGGTCATAACTATAGTCGGCTGCTCTTAAAGCCACAGGATGAAGACTTCAGTGTGATCCTAGGGACCGCCCAAGCCACACCGAATACCAAGATTTTAGAGTGGTCTGGAATCCCAAGGTGCACTCTTATTCTAACAGGAACCAGAGACTGCTATTTAGATAAGAGAAAAGCAGTTGTCGAGTAAGGAGTTAGTTGGAGGCCAAAATCATTATCTTTGATGTTCTAGGTATTTTTAGGATGAATCCGAGGCAGGATTGTAGGATCCTACAGAAACTAGTTAAAAGAAATTAGCCTAAGCTAAGCTTGCATTTAATCTTTGCACTTGGCTTTTGCAGTTACTCGGTGTCCCTTGACTGTAAATAATTGAGAAGTACCAAGCTGTCTTAGTCAGTTCAGGCTGCTGAAACAAAGTAACATAGACTGGGTGGCTTGCAAACAACAGAAATTTATTTCTCACAGTTCTGGAGGCTGGAAATCTGAGATCAGGGTGCCAGCATGGTCAGGTTCTGGTGAGAACCCTCTTCCAGGTTGCAGACTGCTGACTTCTCTTTGTGTCGTCATACAGTGGAAAGAGGGCAAGTGAGCTCTCTGGGGTCCCTTTTATAAGGACGCTAATCCCATTCATAAGGACCCCACCTTCGTAGCTCTGTTACCTCCCAAAGGCCCCATCTTCTAATACCATCACACTGGGGGTTAGGATTTCAAAATATGAATTTGAAACACATTCAGTCCATTACACAACCCTTTATGGCCAACTCAGTGCCCTTTAGGAAGCACATTCTATGTTGAGACCCAGTACAGACATAAAAATATAAATAATAAATATATTCAAAATAAAGCTTTCACGGAGTGATACTTAGCTATACTGCGTGAAATGTGCTCTAGTATTTTCTGATAAGTTCCATCCCACCTCCAAACTCTGCCAAACACTGATCATGATTCACCAAATTGATTTTACTCCCCGCTGATGGGCTGAGACCTGCAATTTGGAAAACAGATCTATCCTATTGTGCCTTCCAGTGCTGCCTGTGCAGAAGCTCAGGCCAGAGGTGTGCATTCATTGAGGAGCTGAGTGTGACTTCTCATCCGGTGCTCTGTCCATCCCTGTGGGTTCAGGGAGGGTTGTGAGTTAACAACTCCATAAGTCTCCCTCTACAAGTTTTTTTTTTTTTTTTTTTTTTAAATTCTTTATTGGAGTATAATTGCTTTACAATGGTGTGTTAGTTTTTGCTTTATAACAAAGTGAATCAGCTATAAACATACATATATCCCCATATGTCCTCCCTCTTGCGTCTCTAATTTCTGTCAAAAAGCATTGTGAAATTGGGAAAGTAGGCATCTGATAGAACTTGGCATTGGGGGAACGTAACTCATAAAGCCACCTTGTCAATTGCATAGGCTAAATAATCTACAATGATGAACTATGACCTTTAAACTGGGGCAGGGCTACATTTTTTCCTATACTGTTCACCCTAAAGTTCCTAATAACTTACTTTAGCAAGAATCTAAATAGTACTTTAAGAAAAAAAGACCTTACTTAAAAAATATGTCAAGAACAATTTGACAGTGTGGGTTTTTTTCTGCCTGAAGTTCATTGAGACATCAAGCCTGCCAATTTTAACTGGTTGTTCAAGCACAAAATGAAAGCTTAAAACAGGGAATTCTTAGAACTTTGGGGCAGACTGTTTTACTTCTAGAATAAATTTCCTGATTGCTGAGGGTTTGCTTATTTAAGAATCAAAATTTATTATAGCCAATTTTTGTATAGAAATTTCCCCAAAGTTGCTACAACCTTCCCTGATTCTTTAAAAGATTATACAGCATAGAGTGTGTCTCTAATGTTGTAATAAAGTGATAGCTTTCAGACTCATTCACGGATACAAGGCTCTTTGCATCTGTACCAAACGGCCCCACTTTGCTGTTTTTGAAAATCTTACCTGCCTTGATTTTTTTTTGTTTTGTTTTTTGATGGTATTTCTATGGCTTTCAGCAGTGATAACCCTTCACTCACTCATTTGCTACTGAGAATCTGTTGTGATCTTGGGAGCCAGATAACACCCATATTGTCTGAATAAGACTCATCTTATGCATTGACTTGAAATTTATTTTAAAAAAGAAAAAAGCGGTTTTCGAGGGAGGGTCTCAAGGAAGCAAGCTTTAGTTCTTTCTCATTCACTTAGTTCATTGGCCTGTAAAGAGCATATTTCTCTTATGTCTTGTTTTTGGGCTGTTCAGGTAAATAAAGTGCTACCTTTTTAGGCTGAGATAGATATTCATGGTTTCTTTTTTATTTGTATAAAATATTTGTGTTTACTATATTATGGTCTAAAGCACACTTTCATAGACTTTTTTCATTTAATTTAAACAGAGTGGTAATTTATGGGTGTTTTGGTGAGAGTTTCCTTTTTAATATTTTATGCCCTTGGAGGTTATAAATTACCAAAGGTTATTTCATGTCCCACTGGAGAAATTGCATAGAAACTTCTATTGTATAGGATTTCTGATGTCTATCTTCTATTGGAAAACTAACTTTAATACCTACAATAAAGCAAATAAGGTGAATATGAAACTTTTAACTTGTTTTTAAGAAGTGATGTGAGCCAGAGTGTTGTTAGCCTTATGAATTCATCATATGGAAACAAACAGTAGCGTCATTGCTTTGGCAAAAAGCTCTATTTAAATGATGCCCTTTAGTGTTTTTCCCAGGACATGTAGTTTAGGCAGAGTGGTGAAGGTTTATGGAAAGTGAGAAATCAGTCTCCCATGCTAAGGATTAAGAGAGAAACATGCCTTTGCTTATATTTGTTTGTAAAAGATCGAATGGAAATGCAGCTTTTAAGATTTGTATGGAGTTGGGCTTCACTATTTGGTTTTGCAGTTTCTCAGAAAATTCCTCTCCTACGTGGCAATTTATAATGTAAACATGATGCATCATTTCATTTTGTGCAAACTATCTGTAAGGAACAGTCACTTTCCACATATGTCAGAAGACTCCTGGCAGCATTTTAGAGCCTAAAGTATCCTCCACAAGCCCTAGCAGCTTTAGAGACAGTCGCCAGCACTCCCTGACAATCCGTTTTTATTATTTTCTTCATTGTCTGCCTCTTGTACTGGAAAGTGAACTTCCACAAGGGGAGGGACCGTGTTCTCTTGGCTCTTGTATGCCCAACACCTAGAAAAGTGTCCAGCGCAGATGGCTCTCAATTAACGTTTACTGAATGAATGATTTTCTTAAGCCACAACTGTCTTTTCTTCAACTTCCTAGGTCCCTCTTCCTTTGTAAGATGTTAACAGTCAAGCTTCTAGCCTTCCCGCTGCTTCAAGTTCCTTTCTCAGTGAGCGGCCTTGTTCGTGGCCAAATTTTAGTCTTTTTTCCATCTCTTGCTTTTTGGTCTGTTACATTTAGAACCATTTAATAATTCATGCCTCACTCTCTCTTAGCTGCTTATCTGCTCTTGGGAGCCCAACTCTTGCCTCTGTCAAAAGTCCCTATATTATGAAATCTGAGCTTGTGCCTTTCAAAAACCTGAATCTGTCTGCTTCCCCAAATTCTAGATTTTCATCAAAGATACCCTCTTTTTTTTTTTTTTTAACCAACTTTTGAAATTTCAGCAATCTTTTTATCTCGCTTATCTTTGTTTCTGTGCAGCTACCAAGTCCTGAGGAAGTTTTTGAAAAGTTCTCTTCCATTTTCACGTGTATTTCCTATATTAAATGCTTCTTACCTGGACGATTGTAGCAGCTTCCCAAACGGCCCTCCCTCTCTCTCCCCCTTTAGTCAGTTATAATACTTGCTACCAGAGATTATAACTTCATCACCTCCATGCCCCCAAATCCTTAGATGCTTTGTTATGCCCCAAATCTAAGTACCTTGGTTTGGTCCATAAGAGCATCCACAGTTTGGCCCTAGTTCTCTAACGTCGTCATTGTCGTTGTTGTCATTGTCATCCTTGTAGTAGTGACAGCAGCTACCATTTCTTAAAACTCTTACTCTGTACCAAGCCCAACACATAGGAAGAAATGAAGTCATAAAGGTTCGTGGTATGTTTGGAGCTATATCTGATAATGAGTAGGGTAGGTGGGGTGGGAGGAAATAGGGCTGGAGAGGGTATATTGGCGCCAGACCACGGGCAGCTTGTCAGATGGGCTAAGGAGTTTGAACTTTTCTTCTCTAGGCAGGGAGGCAACAGCTAGAAGATTTTCACAGACGAGTGATGAGCTCATGCCTTAGGTTAGATCAGCAGCATAGCCTCCAGTTTGGGAGGTGAATGAGGTGGGAATGAGACTGGAGACAGGGAGACTAGTTAGAGGAGATGATGTCGTTACAAGAGAGATGATGAGAACCTGAATTCAGGTACGGAGGGGATGGGGAAGAGTGAGCAAATTAGAGATTTAGGAGGAAGAATCGATGAGACTTGTTACCACTTGCCTGTGGATTTTGAGGGAATGGGAGAGGTAGATGATGATAATTCCCTGGCTTTGGCTTGACTAGCTGGAGAGATTGGAGAATGATGATCAACAGAGAGAGCGTGGAGAAGAGGCAGCAGGTATGTGGTGGCAGAGGCGGGAGGGCTGTAATGATGAGTTCAGTTTTGAACACGCATTTCAGATCCCTGTGGGGTATCTGGGTGGAGTGTGGCTGTAAGGAGAGAGGCCCACGATGGAGACACTGGCTGTGTTATGGTCATGGGTCTTTGGGCAGCGATTCAAGCCATCGGCGTGGATGAGACCGAGATGCCTGCAGGACTTCAAGGTACATGAGTGTGGAGGCGAGGAGAGAGGCCTGGGATGGAGACAGCGTTATGATCTCTTGCCAGTGATTAAAGCCATGGGATTAGACGAGGCTCCTGGAAGGGTTTGTAGACCAAGAAGAGAACATGTCTGAGAACCACCATCATTCCCTGACCTTCCTTTGCAATTTCATTTCTTTACACCTTTGGCTCATTACATTTTTCTCTTACTGAATATTCTTCCGTTTTCTTCTCCCTTGAGGGAAGTGGCATCAGGCTTTCGTGACACCACATATATCCCACTTCTCTGATCCCCACACGTGCCCAAGAGCGATTTCTCGGGCACACACTCCCTCTGGCATTCTCGCTCTTAGCACTCTCTTGGAACTTCCCCTCAAGGCTGACTTTTCATTTGTTCTCCACTTCGCTGTCCACGCAGGCTCGAGTCCTGACAGCAGGGACCACATCTCCCGCTTCTTGTTTCCCACCCAGCCTGACAGCTCCAGTGTCTCCTTCACACTACCTGCTCCTACGGCTTTTTGTTTATTTTCATTCTTCTATAGAGAAATAAGGAAAAAGGTGAACGACTCCAAGTTCTCTAAGGATTTAGAGCAGTTGAGGTCCCTTGAACTAAATTGAAAGTGCCTGCTTACAGTAAGTTTGTGGCTAGAAGTTTCTGTTTCTCACTAAACAAACAAAAAAGAAACTTAATTAGCAAAAAAGTCCATAAAACCAGTGCCGAGGTCTTGTCATTTATCTTTCTCACTATTTGAAACTTTCAGAGGAAGAGAATATATCTTTTGGCAGCTCCCCTACAACTACCATTGCTTATTGCAAGCAGAGTTTATCTCCAGGTTTCACTGGGTTGTACTTCCTGTGTTTTTAAATAACATTTCACATACATTTGCACAGGCTGAATCTGGATGCAGTGAGAGATCTGTCCCTAGAAGCAGGGATTCTGGCTTATCCTGCCCCTCTCCTGATACTTTGGTGACCTATGGTCAAGTGGCTTGACCTCTCTTGTACCTTTTTGTTCTCATCTGTGGAATGAGAATCTGTACACTGGCTCCTGGCCTAGTTCAAAGGTATGTTGTGAGGCCAAATGGAATGATGGCCTTTGAGGTTCTTAGAAAAAAAGCATCATGCACATTAAATTAGAGAATTTATTTCATAAGAATTACGAAAGGAGGTCAGGCTCCAGACAACCACCTTTATAGCCCATGGATAAGGAAATCTGAAGCAAAGGTGGTAGCATCTACTTTTATGGGTTTCCCATAAAAGAAGTCTCCTCTCCAATCCCCAGAGGCCAAGGGTGAAAGTGGGACTCTTTGATAAAGTCTGTCTGATCAGAGTTCCAGAATTTAAACACACCCTCAGCATGGATGAGAAGAGCAACACACTCTGATCTTTAAAAGGGGATGGATCTTGGATGTGGAGGTTTGTTGAAGAAAGCAAAACTCAGGTTTACTTGTTAAAGAAAAAGAATGCCGGTCGATTAATCTATGACAAAGGATGTAAGAATATACAATGGAGAAAAGACTTCAGTAAGTGGTACTGGGAAAACTGGACAGCTACCTGTGAAAGAATGAGATTAGAACATTTCCTCACACCGTATACAAAAATAAACGGATTACCTAAATGTAAGACCTGAAACCATAAAAATCCTAGAAAAGAAAGTAGGCAGAACACTCTTTGGACATAAACTCTTTGGACATAAACTGTAGCAATATTTTTTTTGGATCGGTCTCATAAGGCAAAAGAAATAAAAGCCAAAATAAACAAATGGGACCTAATTAAACTTAAAAGTTTTTGCACAGCAAAGGACACCACCAACAACACGAAAAGACAGTCTACTGAATGGGAGAAAATGTTTGCAGATGAAATGTATGAGAAGGGGTTAATATCCAGAATATATCAAAAAAACAAACAACCTGATTAAAAATGGGCAGAAGACCTGAATAGACATTTTTCCAAAGAAGGCATACAGATGGCCAACAGGCACATGAAAAGATGCTCAGCATCTCTAATCATCAGTGAAATACAAATCAAAACTGTATGAGATATCACTTCACATCTGTCAGAATAGCTATTATCAAAAAGTAAATAGCAAATGTTGGCGAGGATGTGGAGAAAAGGGAACCCTCATGCACTGTTGTTGGGAATGTAAACTGGTGCAGCCACTATGGAGAACAGTATGGAGGTTCCTCAAAAAACTTAAAATTGAACTGCCATATGATCCAGCAATTCTACTACTTGGTGTACTTCTGGAAAAAACCAAAATATTATTTTGAGAAGATACATGCACCTCAGTGTTCATTGAGCAGCATTATTTACAATAGCCAAGACATGGAAGCAACCCAAGTGTCCATCAACAGATGAATGGATAAAGAAGTGTGTGTGTGTGTGTGTGTGTGTGTGTGTGTGTGTGTGTGTGTGTGTGTGTGTATGGTGGAATATCGTTTAACCATAAAAAGAATGAACTTCTGCCATTAGCAACACAGTGGATAAACCAGAGAGTATTATGCTTAACGAAGTAAGTCAGACAGAGAAAAACAAATACTGTGTTATCTCTTATGTGTAGAATCTAAAAAATAAAACAATTGTATATAATGAAATAGACTCACAGATACAGAAAACAAGCTAGTAATTACAAGTGGGGAGAGGGAGAGAGGGGCAAGATAGAGACCTGGGATTAAGATATACATACTACTCTGTATTATATAGATGAGGAACAAGGATATACTGTACAGCTCAGGGAAATATAGCCATTATCTTGTAGTAACTTTAAATGGGGTATAATCTATAAAAATATTGAATCACTGTGCTGCACACCTGAAACCAATATAATGTAAATTAACCATATTTCAAAATTTTAAAAAAAGGAATGCTGGTGGGCAGCAAATAATTCATATGATAGAGTCCAAACTAGGACATCATGCTCAATGTATTAAACAAGTTCATTGCTTATTCAGTTTAGATTGAATGGTGCGTGGTGGTCATTATCACCCCTAATGCTGTGCCTCACATACAAAGATGGTCAGTGTTTCAATTAGTGCCTATTTAGATGGAGTAGGAGAAGCTCCTAGAGGTCATTCAGGAAGCATTTTTAATACCTGTGGAATCCTTAAGGCTGCTTGAGGTTAATTGGGCATTCCTCAAATGCTAATAAAAACTTCAATTAATAATATAAATATTTATAGTTCAATGACCTGTATCACATGGCAGAGAGGTTTGACTGGAGTCACTGATGTAGGTAATACCTGATCAAAAGTGAGGGGAACTCAAAGAGTTTAACATCATTGGCATAGGGGTAACAACATTGGATCTGTAGTCATGACATGGGGTCTACAGTAAGAGGCCAAAGTCTTAATTCCTTCCTTAGCCTGGCTGTGAGCATACTGGCATAATCATAATTGTACAGGTGCTTTTTCTCAGTTTTCTGCCCTTAGAGTCGACTGTGGACTAAGTATGTTGGTAGGCTAGATTGCAAATTGTAGCAACCTCAGCAGAGTAAAAGTATAGCTGACAGAAGGTGGAATGTGGAAACAGAGGAAAGGGTTAAATGTGCTAATATTCTCACCTCCTAAAATGGGGAGTAACATATAGTTGTTAAAAGTTGGTGTGGGGACTTCTCTGGTGGTCCAGTGGTTAAGACTCTGGACTCCCAATTAAGGGGGCCTGGGTTCGATCCCTGGTTGGGGAACTAGATGCCACATGCATGCCACAGCTAAGAAGTCCTCATGCCACAACAGCCTAAATAAATAAATAAATATTTCCCATGCACCACAATGAAGAGTAGCCCCTGCTCACCACAACTAGAGAAAGCCTGCGTGCAGCAATGAAGACCCAACGCAGCCAAAAACAAATAAAATTAAAAAAAAAAAAAAGTTGGTGGAATTCTGGAGTTGTGCCATCTTGCATTCCCACTGGTGGCACATGAGAGTTCCAGTTGCTCCACATCTTCATCAACACTTGGTATGGTTAGTCTTTTTTATTTTAGATATTCAGATAGGTGTATAGGGGTAGCTCATTGTGGCTTTAAATTGTACTTCTCTAATGGCTAATGGTGTTGAGCATTTTCTCATGTGTTTATTTGCCATCCTTATATTTGGTGAGGTGTTAAACTCATATTCATTCTGGTAACTTCTTTTTTGTAGTATGCATAGAATTTTTTACATAGACAATCATGTTGTCTGTGAATAAAGACAGTTTTACTTAAAAAAAAGTTGGTGGAAACACATGAAGACCTGAATACTTAAAATTGCAAATGTAATGAACAGAGGAATTAAAACAATGATATATATTAAACTTTGGATGGAAACCAGGGCAGTATGAGCAAAGTCCCTGATATGAGTCCAGAACAAGAGATTTAATTTAAGCATGTTATCAAGAGTTATGGAGATAACTGAGACCAAAATAGAAAATTTTAAGAATGGTTGTCTTGGGAGAATGGAACTAATGGTAGGAATAGGAAAATCAAGAAATGGTGACTCTCATGAGGTCCTTTATGTCATTTGATATATTACCTCATACATGCATTTCTTTGATAAAAATAAATCATTGGTATATTGGTCATTAGATCATAAAGATAAAAAGCAACATGAAATAAAACAGGTAGAGGGTGAGAGCTGAATACTATAAAATAAGAAATACTGGGGAAATAGTCTATGTTTAGAAAGCTGTATAAAGGAAGGAGGGGCCCTAAAATGGCAGTCATTGCTGATATGTACCTAACACTTATTTGGGCACTTACTACATTCTAGGTGTTTTTTAAACAGTAGACATTCATTAACTTGTTTAATATTCACAGCAACCTGTGAGGTTGGTATTATTGTCATCATTTTATAAGTGAGGAAGCCATGGAGCAAAGATGTAAGTATGTAATTCGAGGCCACACAGCCAGGTTTCAAAGCCAGGTGGTCCAGCTCCAGAACCATCTCTTTTAGCTATGATACTATGTGATGTCTCATGGTAGGACGAGGGGTGTAACACCCCACAGTACATACAGTGCATGCTCACTGATTCTAAGATGACTTGTTCTTTGAAGCTGTCTCCTAAAGAGGTACTTGACTTAAGTTCACTAATAATTTAACAGATATTTGAGTGTCTGTTGACATGGTTTTAGGTACTAGGATTATCCCATTTTAGTGGGGGAGGCCAATGATGAAGATGTAGAATTTACATTTACAAAAAATACGTGTAGAATTTAACATAAGATGCTGTAGAGAAAAAATAAAGCAGGATAAGGAGTAGACTGATGGTAGTGGTGGTGGAGGAATGTTATTTTAGAAAGCAAGATCAGGGAAAACCTCTCTGAGGGGACTATACTTGAACATTGTCTTAGCTCAGCCTGCTTTAGCAAATACACCACAGGCTGGGTAGCTTAAATAGCAAACATATGTGAAGGTCCCAACAGATGTGTCTGGTGAGTGCCTGCTTCCAGGTTTGCAAATGGCCTTCTTCTCATGGTATCCTCATATGGGGGAGAGCAGAGAGAGAGAGAGAGAGAGAGGGGAAGCAAGCTCTCTCATGTCTCTTCTGATAAGGGCACTAATCACATTTACGAGGACTCCACCCTCTTGACCCAATTACCTTGCAAAGACCCTACGTCCTAATAGAATATTGGGGGTTAGAATTTCAGCCTGGGAATTTTGGGGGGGATACAAACATTCAGTCCAATACAAACATAAATCTAGATGAAGTAGAGAAGTGAACTATTCAATATCTGTTAATTATACTGGGAAAAGCATTCCAGGTAGAAGGAATAGTAAGTGCACAGCTCTGGAGCAGAGCTCCTTTGGCCTGTTTGAGGAACTGTACAAATGGCCAGAGCTGACGGAGTGGAGGGGAGTACTTGGTGCCCAGGCAAGTAGAGCCTCTTAAACCTGACAGTGACTTTTATTTTTAGTGCCCCACTAAGGCACTTTCCTTGCGGTCGTAGTTGAAACCTGGTTCTCCTTTACTCACCCTTCAATCATTAACAAGTAAATAGATATGACCATCATAGTCATCACTCTTAAGGCTATCACTCTTAAGCCTATGGATCCTTTTCTTTTTAAAATTATTTATTTATTTTATTTATTTTATTTTTGGCTGTGTTGGGTCTTCGTTGCTGTGTGTGGGCTTTCTCTAGTTGCAGTGAGCGGGGGCTGCTCTTCGTTGCAGTGTGCGGTTCTCATTGTCGTGGCTTCTCTTGTTGCAGAGCACAGGCTCTAGGCGTACAGGCTTCAGTGGTTGTGGCATGTGGGCTCAGTAGTTGTGGCTTGCAGGCTCCAGAGCTCAGGCTCAGTAGTTGTGGCTCACGGGCTTAGTTGCTCCACGGCATGTGGGATCTTCCTGGGCCAGGGCTCGAACCCGTGTCCCTTGCATTGGCAGGCAGACTCTTAACCACTGTGCCACCAGGGAAGCCCCCTATGGATCCTTCTTAATATGTGTGATAGTTTAGTTCAAGGATCATGGGTCATGTTCGAGTGCCGCTTTAGAATCTTAGAGGCTTGTTCTAGAACTCTTGATGTCTGAAAGTTGTAGTATTTCAGTGTGGCAACAGTGTATGAATATCTGTTGACCAATATGATTTCTGATGATCCCGATGTCTGGATAAGATGTGTATGTTTTGCAGGGGAAAGTGACGAGAGGGGAACCTGACATGGCATTGTGTACAGTGGACAGGGTCTGAGATAATTCAATCTCTTTGTCTTCCTAGCAAAGAACAGCCTCTAAAATGAGCCTAATGGTGCCCACTTCAGTGTGTTCTTGAGAGAATTAAATAATAATTAAAGGAATGTGGGTAGTAGGAACGAAGTAAATGTGAGTTCCTTTCACTTTTTATGTGCAAAGCTTTTTGTAAGGTGCTGAGGACAAAAGGGGTAGCATTTAGAGCGAGGGGATGTGGTAAGGAGGCAATAGCAAAAACGGGTGAGTGGCCCTTGCCCTCAAGGAATTTACAATACATAGGGGAGCCAGGCAGATACCCTTAATTAGGGGAAGATAATGCAATTAAGAGAAGAGTGGCAGGGCCTTCCCTGGTGGCGCAGTGGTTGACAGTCTGCCTGACGATGCAGGGGACACGGGTTCGTGCCCCGGTCCGGGAAGATCCCACATGCTGCTGAGCGGCTAGCCCTGTGAGCCATGGCGGCTGAGCCTGAGCGTCCGGAGCCTGTGCTCCGCAACAGGAGAGGCCACAACAATGAGAGGCCCGCGTACTGCCAAAAAACAAAAACAAAAACAGGGATATTGAAGGATTAAATGAAATAATGGATGTGGCAGTGGCTCCTAAGATAAAAAAAAAAAAAAAAGGAAGAGTGGCAAAAGTGCTGAATGTGGCTTGAGCCAGGGTAAAAACCAGCCTCCAGTTTCCAAATTAAGCCTCGGAGTTTGTAGTGTGTGATGCTGTTTCTCTTCAGGTTTGAAGATAGGCTGGTGTTAAGGGCGAACACAACTCTGAAATTACTCTGAGAGAGTCACACATGATGCTAGAATTATGCTCTTTGCTTTTTGGAATTGCCTGTTTTTCACTGTATTTCAGGAAGTATTTCATATTAAGCAAATTGCACTCCTTTTTGTTATGTGGATGAGAGGAGCCTGGGAAGGGAGCTCATTCTATTCCTCTTCCTCTTCCAGGGGCTGCTGTCAACTAGTCCCAAGGTAGAATTCTTCCTGAAGCTCCTGAAACCTTTGTGACACTGGAGTAAATAGGGAGGTGGAGGAGATAAGCATTTTATTTGTACTTTGCTGATGGGACTTACCGCCTTTCAGTGTGTATTTTCAGTTATTTGCAGGCGTGTCTTGTCTTCCCTGCTGAATTCAAAGTTCCCTGAAGGCAGAAAGATCTCGTGTTTATTTTTTTAATAAAACTTGTCCAAAGCAATTCCCAAAGTCTTGCTGACAGAATGAATTACATGGATCACTTTTGCTTAATAGGGCTGTTCAAGGAGTATCCGAAACTCTGTATTCATTTGGTTTTTGGCGTATTTGGGATTCAAAGGAAATTCATTCCCTCACCATTTCTAACTTCTCTGCTAGCATTTTCCCTTTCGTCTGCTTAGGAATCAGCTAGGGTATGTTTTAGTCTTCATTCAGATTTTTTTTGGAAACTCAGAACTATAGCTACGTACTGTTTGCAAAGGGATATCATTAGAGGAGGCAGTGGTCCCCAATCTGATAGCTAAACCAGACATGTGGGTCTGGTAAACAGAAGCTGGTGGGGCCCAAAAGATGAGTAATTAACACGTCTAAGAGATGGAAGGACAGTGTTTTTCCCTGGGCAAAGCTTTCTGTGAGGCTCAGAGTTCAGTAGCAGCTGGCATGAGAGTGATGGCAGGAACTGGGCAGAGCAGAGAGGTCTGCCTGTCCCTTAAGCAAAGCCTGGTGATTCTTTTTTTTTTTTTTCTGGTACGCGGGCCTCTCACTGTTGTGGCCTCTCCTGTTGCGGAGCACAGGCTCCGGACGCGCAGGCTCAGCGGCCATGGCTCACGGGCCCAGTCGCTCCACGGCATGTGGGATCTTCCGGGACCGGGACACAAACCTGTGTGCCCTGCATCGGCAGGTGACTCTCAACCACTGCGCCACCAGGGAAGCCCCAGGCATCCTTTAAAAGCTCATCGTCTGGTGGTGCTGCTAGTGATGATGATGAAAAAATTGGAGCCTTATACCAATTTTGATGCTTTGCACCTGCTGAGGAGTTCAGTACCGTCTTCCTCTCATAGAAAGGACAGTGGTTTGATTTAGCCATGGGCTACAAGGTGACTGTAAATACTCGTGTACTTGTGTAATTGAATTGGTGGTAACTTATTTCTAGAATTCTTCTAAGAAGCTGATCGTCCAACCACACAAAATTGCCAGGGGGAAATGAGAAGCAGATGGCTGAAGAGGACCTCGCTGTGTTGTCCGTGCCCATATGGGATGGTGCTGGGTGCTGGTTGCTCCTCTAGCAGGGTGCCTTGCCTCTGCCCAGTTTCCTCAAAGTGTATGAGCCGGCCTGGCACTGCAGTCCCAACTGTCCAGACTTGCATATTTTGTTTTCCTCTGTTGGTTCCTTCTGTGTCCATCAGCCCTCCGACTGGTTCACGTGTGAAGAATGATGGCTAACCACAGTGCTTGCTAAAGAATTGGTTTATGATACAGCTTTATTGAGGTAGACTTTATATGCCAAAATTTCACCTATTTTAAGTATGTATTTGGAAGACTTTCAGTAAATTTATACAGTGGTGCAACCATCATTACCATCCAGTTTTAGAACATTTCTGTCACCCCAAAAGTTATCTGGTACCCCTTTTGCATCCAATTTACCCTTTCCCATTCAGCCCCAGGCAGCCCCAGAAAATGATTTATTTTTCAGTAAAAATGCAAATAAGGATTTTGGTGATGCACAGAGTCAGGATATATGCAATGGAATTACTAAAATAAATCCATGGAGAGACATTTGTGCAAATAATTGCACATGTAACACACTATTTCCTAAAGACTTCTTTTAAAGTACTGTCTCCCATGAGTCCTATTGTCTATGCTGTAAACAAACTGTGATTTTTAGTTGTTTTGGGGGGAGGGACAATTGAATAAAAATTTTCTCAGTCCATCTGAGGTCCACAAACCAAGAGTTGTTTTTTTTTTTTAATTCTTATTGGAGTATAGTTGATTTGCAGTGTTGTATAGTTTCAGGTGTACAGCAGAGTGAACCAGTTATACATATATCCACTCTTTTTTTTTTAAGATTCTTTTCCCATATAGGCCATTACAGAGTATTGAGTAGAATTCCCTGTGCTATACAGCAGGTTCTTATCAGTTTTTTTTTTTTTTTTTAAGTTTATTTATTTCATTTTTGGCTACATTTGGTCTTCATTGCTGCACACGGGCTTTCTCTAGTTGCGGCGAGTGGAGGCTACTCTTCGTTGCGTTGCGTGGGCTTCTCATGGTGGTGGCTTCTCTTGTTGCGGAGCATGGGCTCTAGGCTCATGGGCTTCAGTAGTTGTGGCACGCGGACTCAGTAGTTGTGACTTGCAGGCTCTAGAGCGCAGGCTCAGTAGTTGTGGCGCAGGGGCTTAGTTGCTCCGCGGCATGTGGGATCTTCCCGGACCAGGGCTTGAACCCGTGTCCCCTGCATTGGCAGGCAGATTCTTAAACACTGCGCCACCAGGGAAGCCCTAGTTATCTATTTTATATACAGTAATGGGTATATGTCAGTCCCAACCTCCTGATTTACCCTCCCCCTCCTTATCCCCCGGTAACTATAAGTTTGTTTTCTAAATCTGTGACTCTACTTCTGTTTTGTAAATAAGTTCATTTGTACACATTTTTTAAAATTCCACATATAAATGATATCATATGATATTTGTCTTTCTGTGTGCAACTTACTTCACTAAGTATGACAATTTCTAGGTCCATCCATGTTGCTGCAGATGGCATTATTTTATTCTTTTTTATGGTTGAGTAATATTCCAGTGTATATATGTACCACATCTTCTTTATCCATTCCTCTATTGATGGATATTTAGGTTGCTTCCATCTCCTGGCTATTGTAAATAGAGCTGCAATGAACATTTTGGTACATGACTCTTTTTGAATTATGGTTTTCTCAGGGTATATGCCCAGTAGTGGGATTGCTGGGTCATATGGTAGTTCTATTTTTAGTTTTTTAAGGAACCTCCGTACTGTTCTCCGTAGTGGCTGTATCAGTTTACATTCCCACCGACAGTGCAAGAGGGTTCCCTTTTCTCCACACCCTCTCCAACATTTATTGTTTGTAGATTTTCTGATGGCGGCCATTCTGACTGGTGTGAGGTGATACCTCATTGTAGTTTTGATTTGCATTTCTCTAATAATTAGTGGTGCTGAGCATCTTTTCATGTGCTTTTTGGCCATCCGACCAAGATTTAAAATTTTCCTTCTGAGATCACCACTTACTAAAATACCTAGACTCTGTAAAAGATCAGTTAACTAGTAAGTGTGTATTAGGAGGCAGTGGAATGTACTGAGGTGATTAAGAGCTTGAATTTGGGTTCATATTCAGGCTCTGCGACTTCCATGTAACCCAAGTGAAGTCACTCAGCTCCTTTATTCCTCAGCATTTGCAGCTCTAAAATGGAGGTAATTATGTGCCTACCTCATTGTTGGCAGATTAAACACTCAGTGGCAAGCTTTCAAATATTTGCTGATGTTTACTGGGCAATTTGAATGATCAGTGCACAAAGTGTACACAGAAAAGTAGATAGAGGTGTTCTCCCCAGTGAGGAGCTTTGCAGTGTAGTTGAGGAGAGAATGCTCATGAAACCAATGGTGCTAAGAATGCAAAGTGAGTAAGGTGGGGTTTAGGAGAGTTCAGAGAAGGGGAAGATCACTCCTGTGTGGGAGGCACACAAGATTAATGAAGCTGGAAGAAACAAGAGAATAGGGAAATGGCCTAGATGGGGGGGAAGGGCAACAAGAACAAAGGCTCAAAGCTGCACCCCGGCGTGTCTCTACTGCTTGGTTAAGGACTTTTAGCCAGTGAGGACTGGTGTTAGCAGGCAGGTGGTCCAGAATGTGCCAAGTGGACCTGATATGGCAGGTCCTACTCCTTTCCCCCATACTTCTTTTCTTTAACATGGGGATTGATGTTTGCCCCCAGGGCTTCCTGCCCAAGTGGTCCTGAGACTCACAGGAATGGGCTTGTCTCTCCCATCCATGGAAGAGAAGAGGAGAAACAGGATTGATCAAGAGGGAGGAACACGCTTATCTATAAACCTGCAGTCTGATGGAGGAACCATTCTGCAGAGCATTTGGTGAAGTTAAAAGGAAAAGAAATCAAAGCATCAGTTTGATTGTTGTGGGGACATTCTGCTAACCAGACAGATGGAAACTAAAGCTGAGGATACGTTGTTGACACAAACTGCAAAACTGGAAGAGGCAGTAGGAGATGGCTATCTCAGCTTCTGCGGGCTGGATAATTGGGCTAAAAAAAATCCAATACCTTGTGACCTTTTTTGGGTCATGTCTCAGAATAAAACAAAGGAAGTTGTTATATTAGACTTAACATTAACCACTAAGGCAGAATCACTTTGTGAGGTGGAAGATGGAGGAGCCTTTGAAGACAGTGATTATGATCTCTTGAAATTATTTTTAGCACATTTTGAGATTTAGAGAACTCTCCAGAAGATAGCATAGAGGATTCTTGTATACTTCACACAGAGTTTTCCCTGTCGTTGTCCTTCATGAGTATGGTACGTTTGTCCCAATTCATGAACCAATACTGATACATAATTATTAACTAACGTCCATACTTTATTCAGATTTACTGTTTTTCCCTACTGTTTTTTTGTTCATCTCGTCTGGGACAGCACATTACATCTAGTTGTCACGTCTCTCTGGGCTCCTATTGGTTGTGACTGTTTCTCAGATTTTTCTTGTTTTTGATGATCTTGACAATTTTGAGAATTACTGTTTGGAAGGAAGTCACTATTTGCAGCCCGCACTTAAAGAGTGGGGAGTTACGTTTCTCTTCTTTTAAGGAGGTGTCCCTATAAAAATTATGTGGAATTGTTCTGCGTGAGAGATTTGTCTGTTCTCCATTTGTTTATTTATTCAATCATTTATTTATATCACTATGGACTCATATTTGTTATACTTTGAGTTACAATCCTGGCAATGATTAGGGGCTAGAATTCCTGAAATTGAGGTGTCGGCAGGGCTGTGTTCCTTCTGGAGGCTGTAGGGGAGAATATCTTGCCTTTTCCAGCTTCGAGAGGCACCTGTACACTTTGACTCATGGCCCCTTCCTCTGTCTTTTATTTATTTATTTTTTAATTTAAGAAAAATTTTTGGCTGTGCCCTGTGGCACGTGGGATCTTACTTCCCTGACCAGGGATCAAACCCGTGCCCCCTGCAATGGAAGCGCAGAGTCTTAACCACTGGACCCCCAGGGAATTCCCCCCTTCCTCTATCTTTAAAGCCAGTAGCATAGCATCTCCACATCTCTCTCCTCCCTCCTCCCCACTTCAGTCTCTCTGTCTCTCACCTCTGCTTCTGTCATCACATCTCCTTTTCCGACTTTGACCCTCCTGCCTCCCTCTAAAGTGGACACGTGATTACATTGGGCTCACCTGTATAATTCAGGATAATCTCCCCCTCTAGAAATTCTTAATTTATTCACATCTGGAGAGTTCCTTTTACTATGTAAGGTAGCATATTCATAGGTTCTGGGATTGGGGGTAGCTGTCTTTGTTGTGGGGCAGGGGCATTATTTGGCCTACCACACTTGGTATTTTGTCGTTCATAGCCATTGCGGTTGTTGGACACTTAGACTGTATCCAGTTTGGGCTATTATGTGATTCCTAAAGACATATTTTTGTATACTTGTATCTTCTTTTCGTTTTGCAATGTGTCCCTTAAGATAAATGTACAAGTGTAGGGTTCCTGGAGCAAAGAGCATGAACATCTTGTATTTGCTCTCCAAATAGAATTACATTTCTGGTAAATATAAGTATGTCCATCCCCCTACAACCTCATCAGCATTACTTTGATCACTTAAAAGGTATGTTCCTGTGGTTTGTTATAAAATGACATTTCATTGTTGTGTTCATTTAATTTCTTGACCGGCTAGGTTGAACATTTTTGGTGCGTGCGCGTGTGTGTCCAGGTGTGTAAGGCGTGCGGTGTGTCATTTGTATTTTGAGAATAGTATCTTAGTTTGCTTTGCTTTTTAGTTGTGTATGGAGCTAGAAGAATAGAGACAGAGGCGGACTCTTGCTTCACTAAGTGTGTAAGGCTGGTATCAATAGATGACATATACAGAACTACTTTGCTTTCACTTCTCCATCGAAGAGAATGATCTTCAAAATGGAACAGAATTAAGTGGGATTTAGAAGACGGTGAAAGATCATCTAGGTAAGTTGAATGAGTTCACATGTCTAGGGCCCACTAGATTGTGTCTCAGGGTGTTGAAAGAGTTAGCAGATATCATCTCTGCGTCACTGCCGGTGATTGTTGAGTAAATCTTGGAGAGTGGGAGAGGTTGCAGAAGACCAGAGACGTGCGCATGTTCTATATTAGCTTTCGAAAAAGTCGAATTCCTAAAGCTGTTAATGTGGAAAAAGCTCCCCTTGCAAAAATTCTGCCTTATTATCGTACAAATGATTTGTGAGCCTGTATAAGACGCTGCACTGACCCCGAGGAACCAGTTTAATTTTACTAAATGTGTAGTGACTGATTTATCACGTTTTTTTAAGGTAAGGGTTTTAGATTTGGTAGAGTAAGAAAATGTCACAGACATTGAAGCATCTGATAAAAATCTCCCACAGGTCTCCTTATGCACTTGACAGAAAAGTTGGAGGAGGATGGAATAATTACATTCACAGCTGATTCTGTTCATATGCCATAGCATAATTAATGACTGAGTGTCGGCCTGGAAAGAAGTTTCTAGTGTCAGAACTTCCCGTTTTTCTTTGGCCCCAACTTAAGAAAGCTCCTTAGGATTTGTATGGAAATCTAAAAAGTCATATATTTTATGTGATTGGTGATGCAGAGTTCAGTGGGTTAGCTAAACCTATAGAATGAGGATTCGCACTATGCAATACATACCCACCAACGATGAAAATACACCAACTAGCTAAATTTAATAGAAGTGATGAGAATTTTAAAAAACGGAGGTTTTTAGAATTGAAATTGCAGTTCATTTTCCTCCTTCTTTGGCTTTCTTGAATTTCCCCCAGTTAAAAACAAAAGCAATAGTACTTGTATGGTGAAAATTATTATTTTATTTCATGTATGATGGGAGAATGGTGGGTCCACCTATATATGGTTGATATGAGAGCAAGGTATAATATAGAAATTGCTGGAATGAGAGGAAAAGATCTGGGTGCTAACGCTGGCACTACCATGAACTAGTTGGCATCTTGGGCGAGCAGTTGGCATCACCTTTCTGGGTCTGAGTTTTCTTATCTGAAAGTTGGGGATGGCAAAGGGTGGGGTGAAGCTAATTGCTTTGCCCCGTTCCTGCTCTCAGGTTCCATCAGGCTGTTACAAGGTCATCCTCCTGTTCCTTGGTAAGTTTGGCCAAATTTCTAGACTAAATGGAACCTTCCAGACTTTTCTGGATTAAACAGACCCTTTCAGGCCCTCTCTGAAAGGGGCTCCATTCTCTTTTAATCTGCAGGTTCCTTCAGGTCTCCCTCCTTCAAGGTTCTGTTAGCCCATCCTTTTTTCAACCCTTTAATCCAAGGGTAATGAAGCACTGTACTTGGGCCCCCTTTGATCTTAGGAAGACGAACATCTTTTTTTGTTTAGGGCTCAGGCCCACCTTTGGGATTTCTGGATGAGCCTGGAGCCTCTCCTTCACCACCCCAAAAGGTTCTCCACGGCTTTACCCAAGGGCACTTGCCTTCAGCATCTCCATCCTCCATCAGTCTACCCTGGGCCATCCCGGCGACCACTGCCTCCTGGTCCTTGACTCTTCTCCTAGCTATCTTCCCAGCACCATTATTTTGATTTAGTTGTAGCCATAATGAATGTTTAATTTTGAACTTTTAAACTTCATACTGGTTCTCATTTGTATCTTCATGTTATCATTTCTAAAGGGGTTGAGAATATTTCATGTGCCTTAATTTATTCTTGTCTAATTTTTCCCTACCGTTAGTCACCAAGTAAGATCTAGTGTTTTTACTTTTGCTCTTATAGAGTACAACGTATTATGCACCTTCATACAACCTAGCCTTTTGCTCCTTTTGTCTTATTGACTTAGATTAAATTCTCAGAGTTGATTCTTTTTATTTTTTTAATTGAAGTATAGTTGATTTACGATGTGTTACTTTTGCTGTACAGCAAAGTGTTCAGATATATATATATACATTTTTTAATATTCTTTTCCATGATGGTTTATCACAGGATACCGAATATAGTTCCCTGTGCTATACAGTAGGACCTTGTTGTTTATCCATTCTATATATAATAGTTTGTGCCTGCTAATCCCAAACTCCCAGTCCATCCCTCCCCCAGCCCCCTCCCTCTTGGCCACCACAAATCTGTTCTCTATATCCGTGAGTCTGTTTCCTAGATAGGTGCATTTAAGTTCTGAATTCTCAGAGATGAGTGTCTGATTGAGAGGTACATTGGTAGGATCCTTGTTCTATTTTAAGTGTTTTTCACTGACGAAATAAAGAAGAGTGATCACTTCAGCACATTACATGCTTTCCTTAAAACTTACAGATATTTAAGAATTTGGCATTTGTAGTTAAACATATAAAATTCAGTCTCCTTCTAGGGCTTCCCTCAATACTGAAATAAGTTTGGTAGGAGGAATATTTTGCAACCTGAAATATCTCAGGTTGCAGTACTTATCAGCCTGCTCTTACCTAACTTTCTCCTTTGAGTCTTATACCATAAATTCTTCCAGTGTCAGCAATTTCACATTTTCGCAGCCCGTTTTAGGTCCTTCCTGCTCTGCTATGTCTATGCATGCTCTAAGCTTTGCCTTATTTCGCATGACGTGCACAGCTAACTTCAGATTCTAAGTCTAAGTTAATTACTGCTTAACTCAGGCAACTGATGTATTGTCCAGACTCCTGCACGCTCTCTGCCCACCGTAAGTATATCTTGGGTTGCCTATTATGTTTCTGGTTAGCACACTGGGCAGGGAACAAGCTAGCTGCTGTGCCTGTGACCAGGGTTAGAGTCTTTGCTTACCTGAAAAGCAGTTCTTTGACTTGCCACCTGTGGCCCGTCCTCTGCTACTGCGTCCTTGGAGGCCACCTCCCCACCGCTTGCCGAAAAAGCTTTCCCAGCCCCACCAGCTCAAGATAAGCGGAGCAAAATAGGAAGACACTTCTGTGTGGCCCATGGCTGCTCTGTACTTGTGTTTGCATCAGATGTCTGAATTTTCTCCCTTAAGAAATGAAAGAGCTTGAAACTGATCTTTTTGTCAGATTTAGATGATGCTTTGTTCCTAACAAGGTTTCATGTTTATAAATAGGAAGTACTTAAAGCCTTTAGGATGTGAGAGCTTCTAAAGAAGGGTTTCAGTCAGTCTGCTTTTTCTACGTGTTTTGGGGCTGGATAAATGTTAAGTAGTTCTAATACAGCATGATATGGTGGGATGGAAGTTAAGTGACTGTTGTATGTGATGTTAGCAACAGTGGAAGACGGAAAATAAGCCACTTCTTGCCCCATCGTCACAGAGATGCCTAGCCTACGGACAGAGGCGCCTTCTGATGTATGTCCATCTTGAAAGTCTCTGAAGGTGGGTTTCTATGCAATGCAGGAGTAAAACATGTAACCAGAACTCTGGTTCAGTAGCTCTGACGAAGTCACCAGAGCTCCTTTAGCAACTGAGTTGTTTGCATGTCATAAAACTATGATATGACTCTAGGCAAGTATTTATTTAGTGAGAAATATAGGTGTGCACAGTAAGACTCGCTCCTTCCTTATGGAGTATTTCCTTCTGAAGTTCATTAGTCCCTGACTCCAGGACACCGTGATGTCATGGGAGTGGCACAGGCCATACATATGTCACAAGATCTGAGTTCAAGCCACAGTGTGGCTAGTTCTCCATTAGTTGGAAGACTTCAGGCTCATAAGTCACCTGAGGGGCCAGAGGTGTTTTCCCTATAAAATTAAGAGGGGTTGGAGGAAGTGTTGCATTAGGTCATTTCTAAGAATCCTTTTTGCTTTAAAATCTCTTATTCGAGTTTCTAAATTCCATTTTACCCCTTTTAATATAGTTACTTATTCATTTAACCAAACTTGGGAAATACAGAAAATTATAAATAAACCAACACACACACACACACACACACACACACACACACACACACAAACACACCCTGTATTTCCATAACACAGACAAAATAATTATTCATGTTTTGGAGTCTTTTTCCTTCTAGTCTTTTTTCTAAACAGATATGTAAGGATGTATAAAACATAGCGTGTACATGTATTTCAAAATTGAAATCATACCGTATATACATTTTTATGAAATGATCTCTGTTTCATTTAACATTGTATCATAAGTATGGTCCCATGTCATCCCAGTAGTGCTCAGAGTTTTATGCAAAACCAGATTCCCTTGGTCACTTCTGCAGTTTCTTTTGACTTTTCCATATTAGAGACAACATTATAGGAACTGGCCAAGCTGCATACACTTAGCTCGTGAACATACTGTAAGTCCAAACAGCCAGCCTCTGCCATTCCAGAGACAAGCAGGGCGGAATACCCCAGAGCACTCTGTGCCTTTTTGCTGCCCATTGCATGAAGTCAGAGTGGGCACGGCCAGGGGTCAGACTGAGGCTGACAGATAACCCCTAAAAAATTGCATATGCATGGTGACCCATCAGGGTCTCAGATGACCTCCACAAATAGTTTTAATTTGTGCACAACCAGGTGAAACAGGGCTGACGCTGGGAAAAGTGAGAAAGAAGGTGAAGTTGGTAACCAAGGCCTTTCTTCCTGTGCCCTGGTCCACACCCACACCTTGTCCCCTTTGACACCCCCCCTCCCCTCCCCCAATTCTCTCTGTCTCCTCTGTGGGCCTGCTACATTTTGTTCATGCTGCAGATAAAGTTCCTATCTCATGTTAACCGGAAGTTTTTTTGTGGCAGTTGTTGGATGTGGGGAGGGGCAGGGTAGGTTATAAGAAATAAGAAATTGTCTCCCCACTTTCTACATCAATGAATTTCCAAGTGGAAAGATAATCTTAGCTAAGGTTAGAAGATCATGTGAAGATGAACTGGTCATCATTTAAAAATCATTGTCGACTACTTTTTGTTTGCTTGTGTGTAGTATTTCAACTACATTATAGGTCATGTTGGTTTTGAGTGATTTACCTGAAACTTAAACCCCAGGGAGCCTACATTAGGAAATACTCCATTTAGTGGGAAGTTTTATTACATCCCTAGATGAGCTTTGAGGCACCTTCTAGTTCTGAAATTCTGTGATTTATAGCATTGTTCCTGTGGGAGAATGCATTCCAAGTTCCAAACAGCTGAGTCTTAGATCTCAGCTCCTTTAAGAGTTGTGGACCACTTATATATAATATCATCTTTAGATGCAGGTAGGTGTATGTAATTCTCTTTATGTGTAGATAATGGTAATAAAACTGCTGTTTGAGCCCATGTTATGTGTCAGATACTATAATCAGAGCCTCCATACATCCCCTCGTTCTCTGCACGGTGGTTCTTTGAGGTAGGCATTAAGATCTCCATTTTACAGATAAGGAAGCTGAGGCCCAGCAGAACCAAGACATGACTGGCTGCAGACCTGTCCAACTCCAAATCCTGTGACCTTTCTTCTTTGGTGCCTGATGCCTCCCAGCCATCTGCTAGTGAACCTATCCTCTTTCTGCTTTGCCCCCAAAGGTCCTTCCACAAGCGAGGTGAAAGTCAATTCTTTTCAGTGTATCTATTTTAAAGCAGTATATTATTCCCTTTGAGAGACCCAAAACATGGATTCCCTTAGACGGAGTCACATACCATGATGGATCTTTGCTGTTGCTTAGTGGGGGTGAATGGCCAGTTGACCTGGTCTCAGGGGCCTGTTGAAAGAGTAGCCTTAGAAAAATCTTTTATACAAAGTAACACTAAAGTATCCAGTTATAAGATTGAAATACACACACTAAAATTGGTAGAGAGTAGAATGGTGTAGTCAAAAATGATGGACAGGGCTTCCCTGGTGGCGCGGTGGTTGAGAGTCCGCCTGCCGATGCAGGGGACGCGGGTTCGTGCCCCGGTCCGGGAAGATCCCGCGTGCTGCGGAGCGGCTGGGCCCGTGAGCCATGGCCGCTGAGCCTGCGGGTCCGGAGCCTGTGCTCCGCAACGGGAGAGGCCACAGCAGTGAGAGGCCCGCGTACCGCAAAAAAAAAAAAAAAAATGATGGACAGCAGGTTTCTCCCTTTTTAAAAACATATTCAATTACAGTATTCACATAAATCTAGCTTGAAATGTAAGCCAAGATATTCATTTGTTTGTTCATTCACGTATCAGCCATAGGACTTTATTGAACCCGCTTAGGTACCAGATTCCATGCTAGGCCCCAGAGGACGCAAAACAGATGAGACACAGTCTCTACCTTCATGGAGCTCAAAACTTAGTGAACGCAGGCCCAGAAATACCTTTTAAAATTATCTTGATTTTAACTGAACTCTCATCAAGGTAGAGCATGTATATCTTGTATAGCATGTATTTGGTACCAATATTCCCAATAACATAAAGACTAGTCCAGTATGTGTCGATTCTCTAAAACCAACTCACATATAACGATGCTGAAACTGTTGATTTTGCACATTTGCTTGACCAAAGTGTCAGTTTATTTATTTATTTATAAATAAATCCATCATCGGCCGGCGGACTCTCAACCACTGCGCCACCAGGGAAGCCCCAAAGTGTCAGTTTATTGAGGATGAGTTCTGTTTCATGTTTTACTGCTCTGCATTCTAAGATATGCTTCTCGTGACCCATAAGACAAAGGGAAACTGAATGGAGGGAGTTAGAGAGGCCGCCATTTTGGGATTGATACCCTTGGGTTTACTGCTGGGTGTGAGTTGAGGTTCTGGGCTTCTCAGCTGGGTCTCAGTGGAAGGAATCCTATTAGAGTGATGTCTAAGGAGAAGACTGGTGAGGCTCCAAGTTGGGAACTCAGTTCACACAGATCAGAGCTGAGCGTGGCGGTGGCTCCTGGTGGCAGGGATCCCTTCCTGGACCGTGTGTGTATTTCTGGAAGAGCAGGAGGGTGTTGGGGACAAGAACTCTGCTGTGGGCAACAGGTCGGTAGCTTCAGCTGCGGCAGACTCTGCGTGGCCCTCCCAAGGCTGGAGGGTGTTACAAGGGGAACCCAAAACCCACAGGGATCTTCATGATCAAGTTGGGACACAGTGGACCTCATTTCTGGAAAGTACACTTTCCATGAGATGTGCTGCCACAAATCGTTCCGTGTATAATGTGCCTCCAAGTAGAGTTTGTGGGAGAGAACGGGGAAGGGGGGGAGGGAGAGAGCCAACTTTATCTAGTTGTCAAAAACCAACTTTATCTAGTTTCCCACTCTCTCATTAAAATTTATTCAGTGGAAAGCATTTCCCCTGTTTCTGGATGAAAACATATCCCATGACTGTTCTGATTCGTCTTACATAATAAAAAGTCCCAGTTTAATGTGCCAAATACTGAAAATGTCTTGTGTCATCTCATAGTCAGAGCTCCCAACTTCCAACTTCATTCCTACTTAGCCTGCTCCCCTTCCTCCAGGGAGGGCCTGTTGCAGCGAGAAGGGGCTGGGGTTGGGTGCTTTCCCTCTTGCTTACTCAGTAGCTATTGCTTCTGGCTTGGGCAGGGGTGAGGGGGACAAGAAGGGGCTCAGGAAAAGTTTGATTGGCAGGCAGAATCACAGGTGAGCCACCTTTGTGTTGTAAGTGTCTAGAATCGGTTCTTTCTCTGTTGGGACCCTTTTGTGGTTCCTCAGAGATATCCCCTTACCTTGTCTCTGGGGACCTCTCACCTCCAGTTTCTTTGGTGTGACTGCTGCGCTCTGTCCTTTCATAGACTCTGGAAAGCCCCCTGGTCCATGTCTACTGGGACCCCTGTCTACTGGGTTCCATTGTTGTGCAAGAGGTGGCCCTTGTTAGGCAGAGCCTGAGATAGCCCCATTCATGTGCTGGGGGTGTGGTCCATGTCTGGTCTTTGGGAAAGACTCACACATCTTTGCCCCCGCAAACTTGGGGGGTGCAAGCCGATCCCAGTGCAACTGTTATTTCCTCTGGCTTGTCTATCAGCAGCCAGCCAGCCTACTTCTAGTCCTTTAAATTTCTTAAGTAGAAGTCATCAACAACTTTACCGTGTCTCCCACTTTGCAGGAGTCTCCTGCTCTCCTAGGCCCCTCACTAGGCTAGCAGAGGAGGGCTGGTACTTCTGCCTCTTCCGAAATCTTTTACCCTATGACCAGAACTGCAGCCAGCTTGCTTCAATCATTCCCTCCTTTTAGCTACCAACAGGCTGGCCCATCTGCACCCTCACTGTGGGCGAGGAGCTGAAGGTCAGTGAAAATAGTTTGGGACCATTGTCCTTTGAAGAATTGCATCCAGGTCTGGCACTTCACTTTGGAATCTCATATCTAGTCTTAGTGGTTGCCATGTCCATTTTGATATCCTGTAATACTCTTCTGGGAGGCAGTGCTTACCATACCCCCGATTTTGCCCTAGTTTCTTCCTCTCTCTTTTTTTTCTCCCAGTACTTTTACTGAAGAGAAGTAACAGTACATGGACGAGTAGGTTATTGCATACAACAAATTCTTCAGACACATAGTTCAGTGTTCTTCCCAGCTTGTGCCTTTACATTCTAGTTTATCAAAGTGTTTGTAATAGATTCTCAGTGCAGAGGAGATCAGCTCTGCCTGGTTCTCTCTCTCTTTCTCTCTTTTTCTCCCTCCCCGCCTCCCCATTCTCTCTTCTTTTCCCTCCCCCACCCCTTTTCTTGGTAGTTGTTTGGCACAGCGAAAGGATTTTCTAAGACATTTATTTAAAGTTTTTTTAAATTTATTTTATTTTTGGCTGCATTGGGTCTTCGTTGCTGCACGTGGGCTTTCTTTAGTTGCAGCAAGCGGGGGCTACTCTTCATTGCGGCGCGCGGGCTTCTCATTGCAGTGGCTCCTCTTGTTGCGGAGCACAGGCTCTAGGAGCATGGGCTTCAGTAGTTGCAGCATGTGGGCTCAGTAGTTGTGGCTCGCGGGCTCTAGAGCACAGGCTCAGTAGTTGTGGCGCACAGGCTTAGTTGCTCTGCAGCATGTGGGATCTTCCCGGACCAGGGCTTGAACCTGTGTCCCCTGCATTGGCAGGAGGATTCTTAACCACTGCGCCACCAGGGAAGCCTAAGACATTTATTTATGTGGATTGCTATTTAATTCAAAATTGGGCTCTCTTGGTGAGTTGGGGGAAAATAGGATATTTCAGTGAATTTATGCTAAATAAGTCAATAAACTTGAGAAAAGTTCTCGTCTTCTCCTGACCTTCCTCCTCCAGGGGCTGGGCTCACACTGTATCTCCCCTCTGGGTGTCCCTTCCCTGCTCCCTGTCCCTTCTTTGCCTTGCTGGCTCCTTCTGAGCCTTCAGGATTCTGAAATATTGCTGCCCCAGAAAAGACTTCCTCCCCCGCCTCCCACCCAAGTAGATGTCCCCTTAATTTTCTGCCACTGCATTCTCTTTATTTCCTTCACAACACATATTTAGTATCTTTCTCTCCCATCAAATTGGAAGCCCCACAAAGGAAAAGTTCATACCTGTTTTATTCAGTTATATATACCTAACTGGTGCTCACTAAATATTTGTTGAATAAATGAGTGAAGGCATGAATAACCAAGTCAACTAAAGCCATCATTTCCCGAATGCATCTCTTCTTTCGTGTGAACTATTAACATCTGGGGGCTTGGTCACGTGGGATGCACCTGTGGGGTTTAGGAAGTGCTGATGGCTTAACTTTTGGTGTACTTTTCATTATTGTCCCCTTCCCCCCTTTACTCCCACTTTTTTTCTCTTTTCTTTTAAA
The DNA here is from genome assembly GCF_000442215.2 of Lipotes vexillifer. Taxonomy (NCBI): domain Eukaryota; kingdom Metazoa; phylum Chordata; class Mammalia; order Artiodactyla; family Lipotidae; genus Lipotes; species Lipotes vexillifer. Next base: position 2,588,761 of record NW_006793764.1, read on the forward strand.
TTTAATTTAACTTTGGCTGCGTTGGGTCTTCGTTGCTGCACGCAGGCTTTCTCCAGTTGCCGCGAGCGGGGGCTACTCTTTGTTGTGGCGCGCGGGCTTCTCATCGCACCGGCTTCTCTTGTTGCGGAGCACAGGCTCTAGGCGTGAGGACTTCAGTAGTTGTGGTGCGTGGGCTCAGTACTTGTGGCGCACGGTCTTAGTTGCTCCACAGAATGTGGGATCTTCCTGGACCAGGGGTCGAACCTGTGTCCCCTGCGTTGGCAGGCAGACTCTCAACCACTGCGCCACCAGGGAAGTCCCTTTCCTCACTGTTTTCTAACAGGAACTTAGTTTGAGGCTGGCAGGGCCACCGCCCCATTTTACAGATAACCACAGCAAAAGGAGGAGGACTTGGGGGTGGGATCATGGAAGGGGTTACTGGCCAGTGTGGCCCAGAGATCAGCTCTCTGATCTGCCAGCTCTCTCCTGGGCTTTCCCCTGTCGTCACAGCTGTCCTCTGGCCTTGCAGCAAGGCTGTGGCCTGGCTTACCACTTCCAAATCACACAAAGGTGACAGCAGCCCAGCCGCAGTTTGGAATGGAAAGACTAGTTCCCCGCCCAGAGTCTATCATGCATATGGTGCAAAGCGGGAGAATCTCTAAGACTCACCCCTAGGAAAGTGGTGTGTTTGCAGGTGGCATGTCCTCTCCCTGTGCTCAGCCCACACAGTTGGAGGCTCCTGGGCTTGCTTCCTGAGGGAACAGTAGCAGCTGGATTCTGAAGGAAGGTGTTGGGCTTGGACTAGGGTAGGCTGGGCAATAATTGCCTTAGCTTTCATTCTCTCCCAGCTGCTCAACAGACTGCCCTGACCCCGGCCACAGTCAGAGAACTTTACATTCTTGAATGTTTTACTGGCACAGGGCCCCTGGGGCAGTCCAGGCTCCCTGAGGCGACAGCCTTGAGGTGCTCACTCGGGAGGAGGGAAGCTTATCTCATAAGTGCACATTCTTCTGGTCTGTCCTATCTGGTTATTATCACATCGAAACTGCAGCTGTTGACGTTTGCTTAATTACTGTCTGTTGATTGTGCAGTAATAGACTATCAATTTCTTTGGTTAGTTATTACTGCCTTGTCATTTTTTTTTTTTTTTTTTTTTTTTTTTT
>NW_006793764.1:2589950-2600282 GCF_000442215.2 Lipotes vexillifer
TGCAGTACGCGGGCCTCTCACTGTTGTGGCCTCTCCCGCTGCGGAGCAAAGGCTCCGGACGCGCAGGCTCAGCGGCCACGGCTCACGGGCCCAGCCGCTCTGCGGCATGTGGGATCTTCCCGGACCGGGGCACGAACCCGCGTGCCCTGCATCGGCAGGTGGACTCTCAACCACTGCGCCACCAGGGAAGCCCTGCCTTGTCATTTTAAAGTGCTCACTGCAACATGGCAGTATTTTACTTGCTGCTGTCTTTTTGATGATTATCATTATGTATACTAACAATAAATACCTTACATTTGAGAGGTGCTTTAGAGTTAGTAGAGCATTTTCATTTTGTTATCTCATTTGGCTTTTTTATAGGAAAATCCAAGTAGGCAACTTATTTTAGGAGAGTGGGAAGTAAGGTTTTTATCCTAGGTATTACTTTACTACAAATTTGGCATAATTAGTTTCTACACCAAGTATTTCTTACATTAGTAGTAAAACTTAAAAAGTGAATGTAAAATTTTTATGGCCTCCATTTCTTTAACACTTCTTATCAAACTTCAAAAAGTAGAATAGTAGAGGACAGATTCTGTCCAGGGACGTATAAAATAAATCATAGTTTCTTGGCTAGGTGCCACTGCTCTAGGAATTGAACCAGAATATGGTTTAACACTATATCTATCATAAAGAAATGGGTTGTCTGCCCCAGAGTTTGCTTAGCATAGAGGTCTCCGTTTATTTGTCTTTGTTCATATTGAGGTGAAATTCACACGACCTAAAATTAACCATGTTAAAGTGAAAAACGGAGGCAACCACCACCTTTATCTAATTCTGAAACATTTTCATCACTTTAAAATAAAACCTCATACCACTAAGCAGTTACTTCCCATTCTCCATTCGCTGTAGCCCTAGGCAACCAGTAATCTGCTGTTTCTATGGATTTAACTATTCTGGATGTTTCATATAAATGGAATCATACAATATGTGTCCTTTTGTGTCTGGCTTCTTTCACTTAGCATGTTTCTAAGGTTCATCCATGTTGTAGCATCTATGCATACTTCATTCCTTTGAATGGCTGCATATCTAGTGTTTTTAATATCAAACATTTTGTGGGGTTACGAAAACTCCAATATCTACCCACACGTAGACCCACCGTATCCTTCCCTCCATTGGCAATAACTTCTTCTCACCATAAGCTTGGCATTTTAGTCCATTATAATGTACATATCCTGAAGGAACCTGTGCAGTTAAAGCTGTAATTTGTAGCATATTACGTAAGACTCAGGAAGAAGGCTGTAGGCTGATCTGTGCAAGGCTTACAGGTAACTCTTTGTACAGTAAGATACCTCCAGGGGGGATAAGAAATGATCACTAAGGGCTTCCCTGGTGGCGCAGTGGTTGAGAGTCTGCCTGCCGATGCAGGGGACACGGGTGCGTGCCCCGGTCCGGGAAGATCCCACATGCCGCGGAGAGGCTGGGCCCGTGAGCCATGGCCGCTGAGCCTGCACGTCCGGAGCCTGTGCTCTGCAACGGGAGAGGCCACAACAGGGAGAGGCCACAACAGTGAGAGGCCTGTGTCTTTTCCCATATAGAAAAAAAAGAAATGCTCACTAAATTATGTAAAGAAAATAATGAATTAATGCAAATATTCTCAAGACCCTCACATCATGGAAGTTTATGCTTCCATGATTTTTACTGGTTATTCTTGGAGCACATGTCGATTTTTAGTCTCCTTGTATTAGTGCCCCCTCGGTGGTTGGGACCTGCTAGTTTAAAATCTTTTCTTCAGCTTTCCTAAGTATTGTGGCATAAAGATAAGAGGCTGAGCTTCAGAGGTGGACAGAGCGAGGTTCAAATCCCACCTCCACTGCTTGTTAGCCATTTGTCCTTGGGCACATGACTTAAAACTCCACCATGGGTAAAATGGGAGTGTGCTATCTACTTGTAGTAGGCTGAAAAATGGCCCTCCAAAGATATCCATGCCCTAATCCCTGCAACCTATAAATATGACTTTATCTGAAAAAGAAGAGGCTTTGAAGATGTGATTAAATTAAGGATCTTGAGATGAGGAAGATTATCCTGGATTATCTAGGTGGGCCCTAAATGTCATCACAGTAGCCTAATACGAGAGAGGCAGGGGGATTACACATAGAGGCACAGAGAGGAGACGGTGATGTGAGGGTGGAAGCTGAGACTGAAATGATGTGACTGTCAACCAAGGAGTGCCAGTGCTGGTAGCAGCCAGCAGCTGGGAGAGGCAAGGGACAGAGTCTCCCCTAGCACCTCCAGAGGGAGTATGGCCCAGCCAACACCTTGATTTCAGCACAGGAATACTGGCTTTGGACGGCTGGGCTCCAGAACCGCGAAGGAATAAATTTCTCTCGTTTTAAGCCACCAAGTTTGTTGTCATCTGCTACAACCTTCTCAGGAAACAAATATCCTTCTTTTATATAATAACTTATAACTGCCTATTACTGGCATGTTACACTTAATTTTCCTCCTTTAGTCCTTGTATCTATGGTGGTGTTTCTCGGACTTCGAGAACACTGGCTAAGAGTTTTAGCTCTAGAACAAGGTTTCTCAGCCTTAGCACTGTTGACAATTCTTTGTTGTGGAGCTGTCCTCTGCATTATAGGAAGTTTTGCAGCATTTCTACCCACTAGATGCCAGCAGCACCTTCGCTCCAGTTGTGGCAACAGAAAACATCTCCAGACATTGCCAAATAGCACCCGGGGAGCAGAACACTCCCTGTTGAGAACCACTAACCTGGAGTGTGACTTCTGGGTTTGATCCCAGCTCCATCACTGAGTAGCTGTGTGGTCCCAAGCAGGTTAGGCAACCCCACTGAGCCTCAGTTTCATTATCTATAAAATAGCAATAGTACCTACATCACAGAGTGGTTGTAAGGTTATTCAGATGATGTGATACATGTGAAGGCCTCAGAACAGTGCCTGGTACCTAGTAAAATGTTTAATAAGTGAAAACTATTATTAACTCATGCTCTGCCATACTAGTTTATCATATGATTTTCCTTTGCAGAAATAATGAGCATTTTAAAACATTTCCAAATATGTAGTGACTTCTGTTATAAAGATCAGTGTTTGAAGTTAAACATCCTTCTTTCGTTGCCCTGGCCTCCCACCCCACTACTCCCCAGCCCTGTGCCTGAGAGTTGAGGAATCATGGCTTGATTTGCATGCTCCGATCACCTGTCAGTCACACTAACTTACTGAACTCTTCATATAATTCCCTGGGTAAGGTGTAGCAACAAGAAAACCCCCTTCCATCTGTCAGTGATAGTTCTATTATTCCATAATTACAGCTTTCTCCTCAGTGACATAGCTGTTGAATTCATGTATGGATGTGTCAGTGTCTCCACTCAAGTTTGCGAAATATTTAGCAGCATTTAGCAGTTTTTGGTGAAATGTTAGAAAGTGTTTTGAATAGATACCATCATGTACTTTTGTGAGGAAGAGGAAAGCACTCCAACTGTGGTTTAGGCCATTGTGTTTCTTAGCACGGGGGGCACAGCAGTGAGTAAAATAAAGATTCCACCATTCTCAATGAGCTTGCGTTCTAGCACAGAGGAAAAATATGCACAGTCCATAAGTCAACGGTGTAGTGTATTAGATGGTGATGAGAACTGTGGGAAAACAAATAGTCCAGCGTAAGGGGGATTGGGAGTGCTGGAGGTGGCACCCAGGAAGAGATGAGGTCTTGAGCACGGCAGGAACACGTTTGAATATTTTCATAGGGATAAGTGAAAATGTCTTTGACATGGATTGAAACCAGTGTCTGCTAATGTATTTCTGCTGATAATGAACAGTTGGAATATCCGAGGAGCTGAACCTCTGTTCATTCTCCACAGTACTGCCTGGGAGTGTCTTTCACAGTTAAGCCATGTGGCTTTGGTTTATCCCAGCTGCCGTGGGAATTCTTGATAGAAATGGTTCCAGGATAATTACTGGCAGTGCAGTCTCAGGGAAGGACTATGCCTAGGAGATCAGAGCACTTTTTTTTTTTCCTCTTACGTCAAATAGATCATCTTTTTCATTCTGGCTCTCCACATATAAAGTGGATGATCTGGGGACAAGTCACTTAATCTCTCCAAGCCCCCGTCTCCTTATAACCTTTGTCGGGACTAAATGAAATAATGTATTGAAAGCACTTTGACCTGTGTCAGGAGCATGATAAACCCTCAGAAGATGCTGGTACAGGCATACCTCGTTTCATTGCACTTCACTTTATTGTACTTCCAAGATACTGCATTTTTTACAAATTGAAGGTTTGTGGCAACCCTGCATCAAACGAGTCTTTGGGTCATTTTTCCAACAGCATTTGCTCATTTTGTTTCTCAAGTCACATTTTGGTAATTCTTGCAATATTTCAAACCTCCACTAGCAAAAAGATGATGGTTAGCATTTTTTAGCAATAAAATATTTTAAAATTGAATTGTACATTTTTTTAAGACATAATGCTACTGCACACCTAATGGACTACAGTGTAGTGTAAACATAACTCTTATATGCACTGGGAAACCAAAAAATTCGTGCGACTTTATTGCAATATTCATTTTATTGTGATGTTCTGGAACTGAACCTGCGCTCTCTCTGAGGTCTGCCTATAGTTGTAATTTTACAGTTAGCACAATAAATATTTCTAAGGGAATATGTAAATATGGTAATTGTAAAGTGTACCCGTAATTGTTGGTTTCAGATGCGTGCATACATCTCTGTAATAAACTCTGCCTGCAAAAGGGGGGTCCTAGGTAGAGAGCCCGTGAACTGGCCTCTTGTGAACTTGGGCCCCAGACACACTGTAAGGACTCTGCAGACTCTTACAAAGGGAGATTGAAATGAGAGCGTAGACACAGTGAGTAATTCAGATAATAAATGTCTGGCTGTTGAAAAACGTGATTAATTAGTTCTCATGGATGTTTCTATTGATTGGCTTTTCTAAGTAATTGCATGGCTCTTCACTTTACTGATGGAGACCTAGATGGACATTTGTTAAATGGTTCTGGAGTAGAATGAGTCACCCAGTTATGCTGAATGACTTCAGGAATTCCTCCAGGAATCAAAGGCTTCGCTGGGAAAAGGTCAGGAGCGGGGCGTGCATCTGGGATGTACTGCCGCACTGCAGGAGACGTTTTGAAACTGGTGGAGGTGGTGGCTGCACAGCACTGTGGCTGTACCAAGTGCCACTGAGTTGTTCACTTTAACATGGTTACTTCTGTGTTATGTGAATTTCACTTCAGGAAGTTTTTAAAAAGTAAATTTCTGACACTGCCAAATTCCCCACCTCCTTGTCTAGTCTTTAAGAGTTATTAAAGGATATGATAGTCTGACATTTATATATATATAAATGTATATGTAAATTTACATATGTATAATATATGGAATAACTTTTCTTTAACTTTACAAATGTATGAGAAGTTTAATATTTCAGTACATGCCAACACTTTGTGCTTGTTTGCTAATTTATACAATTCAGTCCTTCCCAGCTCTAAAATGTTATGGTGCTATATTGGTTACATAGATGGAGGCCAAAGCGATATCCCCACAGTATCTGTCAGGGTATCTTGCCCATAGTAGGTGCCCAATAACTGTTCATTGAACTGAACGTATGTTGTTTTCTGTGTTGCTCATAGGTTGTAATCTCGTACTTTAATGGAAGTGGACTTAAACTGTACAGTATTAGAGATCTTCAAGTTCACTAAAATGAGTAACCTATAGGCCCAGAGAGGCTAGGTTACTCCTAGAGCTATAGGGGAAGGGCAGGAAGTTGTGGTTCCCTGCCTTGCCCAGTTTTATTGAGATATCATTGACATACGGCAGTGTATAAGTTGAAGATGTACAGCATAATGTTTTGACTTACATATATTGTAAAATGATTACCACAGTAAGTTTAGTTAACATTCTTTATCCCATATAGGTACAAAAAAAAAAAGAAAGAAAGAAAATGGTTTTTTCCTTATGATAAGAGCTCTTAAGATCTACTCTCTTAACAGCTTTCAAATATAACACGCAACAGTGTTAACTATACTCATTGTGCAATAGATTACGTATCTCCAGTACTTATTTATCTTATAACTGGAAGTGTGTACCTTTTGACTACCTTCACACAATTCCCCCTTACCCCACGCCCTACCTCTGGTAAACACAAATCTCAACTTTTTTTCTTTGAGTTTGTTTTTTTCTTTTTCTTCTAGATTCCACATGTATGAAAGATCTATAGCACTTGTCTTTCTCTGACTTTTCACTTGGCATAAAGCCTTCAGGTTTCATTCATGTTGTCACAAATGGCATGATTGCCTCCATTTTTATGGTTGAATAATATTCTGTTGTATGTATGTGTGATATATATCACAAGTTCTTTATCCATTCATCTGTCAGTGGACACTTAGGTTGATTTCATGTTTTGGCTACTGTGAATAAGACTGCTGTGAGCATGGGGGTGCAGCTATCTCTTCAGCATAGTGTTTTTTCTAATTTAATTTTTATTTTATATTGGAGTAGTGTTGATTTACAGTACTGTGTTAGTTTCAGGTGTACAGCAAAGTGATTCAGTTATACATATATCCATTCTTTTTCAGATTCTTTTCCCATATAGGTTATTACAGAATATTGAGTAGAGTTCTTTGTGCTATACAGTAGGTCCTTGTTGGTTATCTACTTTATATATAGTAGTGTGTATACGTTAATCCCAGACTCCTAATTTAAGTTTTTTTGAAGTCTGTGACTCTGTTTCTGTTTTGTAAATAAGTTCATTTGTATCATTTGTTTAGGTTCCACATATAAGTGATATCATAGGATATCTGACAGTTCACTGCGTATGATAATCTCTAGGTCCATCCATGTTGCTGCAAATGGCATTCATTCTTCTTTTTATGGCTGAGTAATATTCCATTGCGTATATGTAGCACATCTTCTTTATCCATTTGTCTGTCGATGGACATTTAGGTTCCTTCCATGTCTTGGCTGTTGTAAACAGTGCTGCAGTGAACACTGGGGTACATGTATCTTTTCGAATTATGGTTTTCTTCAGATATATGCACAGGAGTGGGATTGCTAGTCAACATAGTGTTTTAATTTCCTTCAGGTATATTCCCAGATGTGGAGCTGCTGGATCATATGGTAATTCTATTTTTAATTTTTTGAGGACCCTCCATAATGTTTTCCATAGTGCTTGCAGCAATTTACAATCCCATCAGCAGTGCACGAGGACTTTCTTTTCTCCCAGGATGTTGTTTTTTAACTTGGCATTTGTGAAAGCATGTGTAGGTAATTCATTCATCCATAGCCATTGGAATATGATTTGGTGTCCTTTTTTTTCCTTTGCTTTTTCTCTTTTTCCTCCCTCCCTCCCTCTTCCTGCCCCTCCTTTTTTAAAAGATTCATGTGACCTGATGCTCTAGAAAACTTAACATTTCTAGGAACATAAGACCTGAGTTTCATCCCTCCTTTTGCCACTAGTTAACCGTGTGTTAAAATTTTAGCCAGTTCTTTCTCTCCGGGTTTCTCTTACCTCACCTATCAAAAGGCTAGAGTAGTGCTTTCCCTGCCTTAAGGGTCAGGGACCAGACAAGATACTAGATGTGCTTTTGAGGCTTCTTTTGATTTCACATCCCAATTCAGTGATTAGTTGGTGGGTTTGCTTTGAGCTGACTTAAAGATGAGGGGCTGTTGCAGGTTCTGCTTATAACTATCTTTCATACTGTTCTTAACTATTTTTCATACTGTTTTCATGATAGTACTTGAGAAAGGATATAGGAGGAATGGATATTGCTGTTGAAGAGGTGGAAAGGGGTCATATCTGGAGTGCATGCAGACAAGGATTCTATTGTATGTTTAGTTCAATGTAATAGAGTGTGGTTGGGTGAGATTAGAAAGTTTGAAGGGGTGTTGTGAGCAGTAGGATCATTAGCCCCTGGGACATAGAAATGAGGCTGGCAAACTGTGTCCAAAACAAACAAGGTAGTTCTTTTGTTTTTTTAGTGAAAATAAGGGAGGAAATGGACATTTTTTTTAAAAAAGGGAAATAACCCAGGAAGAGCAGGCAGGAGGAAAAAATATGGAGAAAGGGGCAGTTAAGATTCAGTGAAAATGAAGTCCAGTACCTGAGCTTACTGGCTCATATAATGCCACGTGAATCTTGAAATCTGCAAGTTATATTTCATCTCTTCACAAGTCTTCCCCCAGCAAAATCTGCTGTAAATCTCCTTTGCATAAAAATTAAATATTTATTTGTATAAAAGGAATACATTGCTCATGTAGAAAATTTAGAAAGTACAGGTCATAAAAGAAGATAAAACCTCTAGTAACCTCACAATTTAGAATAACCAATTTGAATAATTTTGGTATGTATCCTTCAATCTTTTCTACGTCCATTCACTGCACATCTTCTAAAAACATAATCATAGGGGATATGCTGCTTTAGAATCTGCTTTTTAAAAAGTTAAGATGGCTTGAATATATTTTCTGTCTCTAAATAGTCTTCAATAATATTTTTAGTCATTGCATTTTTAGTGGACATAGCATAATGTATACAAATTACTAGTGTCAGAAATGTATTTTAATCATTAAATATTATAAATATGCTTTAAACATCTGCAGTCATTTCCATGGGATAAATTCCTGGAAATGCAATTACTGGATCGGTGTAGTTGCAGAATGTTAGGTTTTTTAAATGTGCATTGCCAAATTTCTCTCTTGGAAAATGATACCTATATAGATTCAGACCAGCAGTGGGAGTGGCCAATTCCTCCTTGCTTGAAAGCACTGGATGTGATCACTTTTTTAAAGCCTTTGACACGTTAATGTTGAAAACAGTGTGTCATGTTTTAATTTGCACATATTTGCTTTTAGATATGTTTGAATTTTTTGGCATGATTTCTTTTGTAAATTGTCTTATGTCACTTGCCTGTTTTTGAAAGCAAGATTTTTTAATCAGTTCACAAAAACTCTCTTTGGTTAAGGTTATTAACTCCCTTTCTGCCACATGTTGCAAATATTTTGTTTAATTCACCTGCCTTTCAGTTTTGTGTTTGGTGGTTTTATTTTTCTCAAAGATTAACATTTTTATGCTATCAAATCTAATATTTTTCCCTGTGATTTTGGCCTGTATTAGGCTTAGACATTTCTTTTCCACCCCATTATTATATAAATGTTACCTTAATTTTCCTCCAGTACTTTTGTGGTTTCATTTTTCACATTTAATTTTATTGCATCCAAAATTTATTTTTATGTGAGGCAGGAGATGGGGATCCAACTTAATCTTTTCCAAAATGAATAACTGGTTGATGAACCTGATTTAATAATCCATCCTTTTTGCATTAATTTGAAATGTCATTTTAATTGTATGCTGAATTTCAGACTGTATTTGGACCCTCTTTTCTGGTAAGAACAAAACAGGTTTCAACTCCGATAGCTTATAACACATGTTGATATCTGGTAGTGCGAGTTCTATCTAGTTAACTCGTCCCTTTTCCTCCAAATTTTCGTGAATATTCTTGGCTATTTATTCTTCTAAAGGAACTCTGGAGTAATTTTGTCAAGTTCTAAAGACAATTTCTAATGAAATATTATTGATAATTGTAACTGCATTACATTTCTGAATTTATTTGGAGAGAAATTCTAATCTTTACAATTAAGCTTTCACATTCAGCAGGTTAGTACCTCATTTCATGAATTCAGATCTTCTTTTGTGTCGCACAATAAAGTTACATGGCTTTCTTTATGTTGGCTCTGTATACCTCTCTTTAAATATATTTCTATTTGTTTACTGTCTTTTTCTTCCTTTATATATGTGACTTTTACCCTGTTATATTTTCCTGCTGGTTATTTCGGGAAATTAGGGAAGCTGTGGATTTTGTATGTTGACTCTGAATTGTTTTCAAGCATTTCTACTGGGTCTTATCAGTGAATTATCACGTCATTTCCAAATAATGTTAATTACATTTTCCAGTTTCCATTATTTATAATTGTTTACCATTTTGGCTAACACTTGTAAAAACAATAAATATTAAAATAACAGAGCTGATAGGAGGCATCCTTGTCTGCTTTCTGACTTTAAAGGGCGTGTCACTGGTCTTTCACCGTCATACATGATTTGTGGGTACTAACAGTACTAACAGTACTTTGGCAATGCCAGTCTCTTTCTTCTCCAAATAAGATATTTTTAGTAATACGTTATTTGTGTATGGCCTTCTTGATGTATAGCAGTTAAACTCTGTGAAAATGGTAGCTACATTTGCCTGGAGCTCTATGACTAAAAGGTGACATATCAATCAAATAGATACCTTTCGTATTAGATTCTAAGTGATTTGTACCTCTCTGCCCTGCTGAA
>NW_006793764.1:2600298-2615020 GCF_000442215.2 Lipotes vexillifer
ATATCATACTTTAGAAAAGTGGATCAAAATTCATGTAATGTAAAGTCTTAATTTTTCATGCAGTATTATCAAGACCTTAGACGTACAATGTAATTGAATGGTCGAAATTTCCACTGGTACTTCAGAGAAGAAATGTTTTAGGTTTGTTGTATCTTACTTTGGAGACCACTTTCCTAAAAGATCCACTTTTTAGTAGTGATCCTGTTTTTTGGATTAGCAGGGTGGCACTTTGAAAGTACACTTATAAATATACCTCTGCTTAATGATGTTACAGGCAGTTTATAAAATGTATTGGGTGCTAATATCAAAGGAGCAGCATGCTAACTCAAGATATTTTCAAGTACCTTAGGAATATGGACCCTTTTTATTTGTTAACACTCCCCTGTACCAAAAATAAAAATAAAATAAAAAGGAAAATTGGTCTGTATGAGTAATACAAGTTTCCCCCCACCAAAATATGGAAAACATTGAAAAGTATAAGCAATATAATCCTTCCAGTAGAGATAACCACTGTTGGCATTTGCAGTTGTTTTTTCCTGTGTTCATGTAATTACAATCACACTGCATATATGGATTGTATATTGTCCTTTTATCTAAAATTTTTTAATCATTTGTTTTTTGCCTGGTGGTGGAGCTTTTAAGTATGAAAGCTGGACTGTTTGGGCTGTGGGAATGGAGAATGAGGTGATCTGAGCAGGCTTACAGATGGCCAGAGTCCTGAGGATGAATCCCAGGATGAGCTCAGCAAGGTCCACCACGGTCCTCAAACAGTCACTGATCCAGGTCCTCAGAGTGCCTGGGAAACAAAGCTGAGATTATCCTGCGTGACCTCTGGGAGGCTTAGGGTCAAAACAAAATACTCCTTTTCTCTGAGCAAGCGGGTGTCCTCTGGAAGCTGGCCTCCTCTGAGCGGCAGTGTAGACTGCCGTGACTTCTTTGGTCAGTCGTCTGGCACACGGGGATATTTCCAGGGTAGACTCACTCCGGTTGTGCATAAAGAATCCCGTGAAGAAGGAAGTCGGATAGATTGGTTTACTCCTAAGGCCAAATTCCAGGGATTTCTGTAGGGCCTTTGGCCATGTGATATTTTTACATAAACGTTTTTTAAGATCCCTGTCTGATAGATCAGCATTTCTCTCTCTGTGGTGTAATACTAGTTCTAAAAAACTTATGGCTAATCCATTACCAAGACTGAAAATAGGGAGAGCTTGGATTGGCAATTTAATGCAAAGTATTTGTGAATTGCTTGTATTCTCATTTTGTCAGCTTGACACATTTGTAGAAAAAATAGATTTCTAAAAATGTATAATGACTGCCATGCCGTCTGTGTGCTCATTCTTAGTTTACAATTTTGTTTTACAAGGTTATCTGTAAATTAAGAGCCAACTAACAAACAAGGGATGTTTAAAGAAGGGTAATTTTTGTTCGAATCGTCCTTGTATTCCAATTGATTAAAAATAAAATTAGAAAAAACTTTTATCTGTGACCTTGTTACAAAGTTTGAGGATTCTGGTCATATAGATGTGTATTCTTCTGTCACGTGTTCCCTCTATAATTTCTTCCTTGCATCAAACAAATACCTGGTATTTTTGCTGTTTCCATTTTGTAGAGTATCAAATTAAAATACATGTGTATCTCAATCTATTCCTTTAGAACATCACTGTCTGTTAGGAATATGAGAGCCACATGTGTAATTTAAAATTTTAGAGTAGCCACATTTAACCTAATATATCAAAAATACTATCATTTCAACATTTAATCATATGAAAAATTAAGGATACATTTTATATTTTTTCTTCAGACTGGATCTTCTAAATCCAGTGTGTATTTTACACTTAACAGCGCATTCAGACACTGGATTTTCATCAGAAATACTTGATCTATATTTAGATTTCAGAAGCTTTACAGCTGAAAAAGTAGACTCACATTCCCAGGTTGTTCCAAACGTACCTAAAAGTTTCCCAGTAACAGAAACATCAGGTTTTTTAAAAAATTAAAATGAAATAAAATTTAAAATTTACCTCTTATGTAACTAAGCAAGTAAAAGCTCAAGTGCCATTTTAGTTGTATGCCCAGCATTTAATTTTAGTTACTAGTAGCATAGGGCAGTGAAAGAGAATTGGAGAGAGAGGGAGAACGAAAGAGAACGTGTATGGATTTGTGATTAACTAGCTGTGTAACCTGGAGAATAGTACTACCCGTGGCCTTCTGGCCTGGATGTCATCATTTATAAATTAATTGTGGGGAATGGACCAGATGTTCTTCTCTGAGGTCCCTCTGGCACTCATAAAATGTTATGAATCTTGTATGCACAGAGCCTCAAAACGCCACACCAACTTGAATGTATTTCAGACCATTTCTGTAAAATAGATGGGTGTGAAGTGTTCTGTTTCATGATAAGGCTTAAGTTGAGGGCAGAGATGGGAAGGGCCACATCAGATCTGGTCGTCTGCAGGAGTTCTTGGCTCTCCTTGGGGGGAATAAATGGTCACCTGCTATAGAAATTATAGAAATCATGTATCTCTTCTCTCAGGTGAAATTCCCTGTATTCCTTTCCTGTTGCTACTGTTACAAATTCCTACAGATTTAGTGGCTTAAAACAACGCAGATTTATTATTTTAGTTCTGAAGGTCAGAAGCCCAAAATTGGTCTTACTGGACTAAAGTTAAGGTGTCAGCAAGGCTGCGTTCTTTCTGGAGGCTCCAGGGAAGAATCTGTTATCTTGGCGTCTTTCAGATTGTTGAGGCCAGCAGCAGTCCTTGGCCCGTGACCTCCTTCTACCATCAAAGCCAACGATCCCCAGTTCAGTCTCTCTCTTCCCTTTAAAGGCCCCTTATTTTAAGATCAGCTGATTAGCAACCTTAATTCCACCTGCAACTTTAATCCCCCATGCCACAGTCACAACATAGTTACAGGTTTGGAGGATTAGGACTTAGACTCTATCTTTGGGGGAGCATTTTTGTGCCTACCACGTTGTCAAGTCTCTGAGGTTTCATAGTTTATATGAATAATTTCAGAGCAAGTCGTTTTTGTCTCTCTGTTCCCTCTTCCCACTCCGAGTTAGGCACAGTCAGCCAATAGAAGGTAGGAGTCAACTGTGGGAATTAGGGCTAAATAGTGACCTTGAATGACTAAAGAATTTCTCTTCAGTGAAGCCTGCCTCAATCTCCAGCTGTTTCTTAAAGCTAATTGTGTGTAGAAGGTTCTTTGACCAAGGACCATGTTCCCACCCATGGAAAGACAGAAACTGTGTCCTTCTAAAGAAAATTAAAATGTATTGCCTAAGCTTTTTTTTTTTTTTTAACCTCTAATCAAAGCTATCATAAATGTTTGCCAAAGTTCAGTGTGTAATTTTTTCTCTCTGCTGAGCAGGTGGTTGGAAGTTGTGGAATGTTGGTTTTCTGAATTTAGAATCATGCTGTCCTTGTGAACGTGCTCATAATAGAAAAATTGGACTGTCTTAATTTGTATTTCAGTCCACTCTTTTGGGTAGATTTTTATATCTGGCTCTCACTACGATTCTTTGCGTCTCTGGTGAAAATGCCACATTTATTTGCAGATTAATTATGCCATTATGAAAGGTTTAGAGGGAAATCTAAATTCACTGTTAGCATTTAGAGAAAAGGTACAAGAAACTGATGTAGAAGAGACAAGGTAGGGGTTTTCTGAGTGTACAAACCAGCACTTATCTTTCGGTTGACAGTGTTGTTTAGGCTTTACCCTGTGAAGTGTTGGTTTGGAGGGTAATGAACTGGTTGGGAGACCTCAACGGTTAAGCACCATTTCACATTTATTGTGAGCTCTGTCTCAGCCATTCAGTCACTTAGCAATGTGCCAAATTCTTTGGAAGGCAATGGGGATACTGTCCTTTAGAGCTGCCGTATGGTACAACCCCAGGAGTCACCATTTACATCACTCTGTAGTCTATGAATGGCACCCTCTGGATTTGTGCGGTGAAAGACTATGAGGCCTTATTCAGTGACCCTGATATCGCCCGTGAGAGAGCCTGTAGCCCAGTGGGGGACGGATTTGCATACAGACTCTTACAATCCCCATGTTAGGTGTGAGTGGGTACATATTGGTAATAGGAGTGCAGAAGAGGGAGCATCTAACTTATCTTAGGGAAGTCAGGGTATCTAGAAAAGTTTCTCAGAGGAGGCCCTGCCTAAACTGAGTCTTGAAGAATCAATAGGAAATGGTCAGATAAGAAAAAGTGGAATGTTTTTTTGGGCAAAGCCAATCGTGTGCAAAAGCATATGGCGTTTGCAAGACCTGCAAATATTTCAGTATGACTGAAGTGTGAGATTCATGTGGGAACGTGATGACACAAAGCATTTAACCTTTCTGTGCCTTAGTTCCCCGTTTAGTAAAACAAAGAAAACAACGCTAGCTTAACTTGTGGGGTTTTATTAGTAAGATCTCATAAGCAAAATGCTTAGAACAGGGCCTTAGATATAAAAAAAACACTTAACAAATGTCAGCTGTTGGTGTTGATCACAGTCATATTACATGAGGTTGAAAAAGTAGGAAAGGTCTGCATAGCCCATGATGAGGAGTTTCAACATCAGAAATTGTTGGGGGAATTGTTGATTTTTTAAAAAAAATTTTTATTTTGCAAGGCTGATTAGACCCTGGTGATTTGATTCTTACTAACTCAAAATCATCAGAGAGACTGATGAAGAAAAATGACACTTTGATCAATTCATACTCAAAATGGAAACCTCTCAGCGTGCTGTGACAGTTATGGCAATGAGGTGGTGTATTTTCTTCCCACGAGCTGGTAAACTTTCTTGACCTCCTGTGTTAACATCAAATGGTCTCATAAGTAAGGATGAGGATTTGAAGCAAATGCAGATGAATGCTTTGAAGGGCTGGTTTCAGCAGACGATGCCAGCCCAGTGGATCAGCCTGACTCACTTAACGCCATGTCTGCCAGACAAATGAGAATTCTCAGAGCATTTGGTTCAGGGCACCATCTCTCTGGAGACACCAGAGACACTGATTTTCTCTTCTCTCTCCTTTTATAGATATCCCTTTTTCTGGACATATTCCTCCCCTGATTTTTTTTTTTTTTTTTTTTTTTTAAATCATCACCTTTGTTTCAGCATGCTTTCAGGAGATGTCACGATGTTTCGGTTTATCTTGACTCTCTTTAAACTTGGTTGCTTTTTGATGATACTAATCTCAACAATAAACATTTGTTCGTTGCATTCAGGAGCTAAGTGGTGGGTTATTTCTGGGAATATTTACTCGGTTAAGTCCATCCATTGTGGGTGAATTCACAGTACTATTAATTCCATAAAATGGGCTTTCCATTTCTTGGTGTCATCTTATTTTCCTAACCTGTTGCTTTAATCATCTCTTATACTAGATTTTAGAATCTGTTATATTTGGGGGCCTATAGCTCAATGAATGAGTTGGGAGGATAAGATTTGTTTCCCAAAGTTGCTATATTTGTCTAGTAATTCTTTTATCAAAGTCCTGTTGAAGGACCTTAGAATTTTAGTGTCTTTCTACTGAATGCTTTAGGAATATAAACTTTTTTTAATTTTTACTGGATTTTCGTTTAATGCTAGAGTGTTGCTTTATACATTATATCAAGCATTGCAAGGTCAGACAGATTAGGCAATACTTTATCAAAACAAAAAATAATAATGGTAAAAGGACAGAATATTTATTCTAGTTATACTTGATAAAGTAAACCTTTTCTTGCCCTCACCTTTATTATGTGATCTCTTGATATAAACATAAACATCAGTGTTTCCCCCCACAATTGATTTTATGTTTCAAATGATAATTACCTTGATTTCTTTAATGATAGTTATTTAAAAACACTGAAGCATTTCACACATTTGATGTGGGCATTTTAAAATAAAACTAGAGTTTAAGAAAAAGTGGAGAAGGGCCCATCTAAATTTGCTGCCTTTTGGAATATGTATTCTGAATCTTGTTTTTAAGCATTTAAACAAAACTGCTTTGATGGAATGCTACAATCACTGCTCATTATCTTGAATTCACTTGCAGGTCATTTGTTCTTAACTGTTTAAAAAAAAATAAAAGTGAATGTTCACTATGTTATTGCTCCAAAGGAAATCAGTCACAATTGTTCATAATGGGTGCTTATTTAAAAATGAAAGCTCTGAGAAAGATTGCACTCCTTATTTTTAATGCTTCACACATTACAGATGTTGATAATGTGATGAAACTAGCCTGCCTCTAGTATTTTAGCGGTCTGTTCCATGGAGCAGTTACAGATGAGACTGTATTATAATGAAATATTTATTAAAATGCTTATGCTATACTGGAAAGTTGGGTGTGTACCCGTGCTACACTGAATTCTGTGCACCAATGAAACATTTTATAATGTTCTGGTACCTATTCATGTTAATGCAACATGGAGAAAACGGTTGCTCTCCCTTACTTGGAATAAACTTAGATCAAAATTCCAACAAGAGCACCCAGAGCTATTTCTAAAAATGCAAGGCATGTTTTTCTTTTTCTTTTTTTTTAATTCTCCAAAATAGGACTGAAGATTTTAAGAAATAAATATGATTTATTATGGCTATTCTGTTTATAGATAGATACTAGATCATATAAAGTGATTTGGTAACTTGTGAAGAGCCAAAAAGTACATGAAAAAAATATCCAATTTATTAATAATTTTTAAAATGCAAAAAACAGGGATTTCCCTGGCGGTCCAGTGGTTAAGACTGCGCTTCCAATGCAGGGGGCGTGGCTTCGATCCCTGGATGGGGAACTAAGATCCCACATGCCGCAGGGCGAGGCCAAAAAAGTTAAAAAAAAAAAAAAAAAATGCGAAAAACAGCAAACCTAAGTGCCACTTTTTGTTATCTAAGCCTAAGTTTAAGAACAAAAATACCGAGGTTGAGGTTGAGGTGCATGTGGAGAGCAAGCACTCAGACTCTGTTGGGAATGCTGATTGATGCAGACTTTCTCAAGGGTCTTGTGTTCATCAGAAGCCTTGAAGTAAAAATCCTTTGATCTAGCAGTTCCACCTCTGGGAATTTAGCCTAAGGAAATAATTGAACAATGGAGCCAAAACTAAAGACAGTGATATTCATTGTAGCATTGTTTATAGTAGCAAAAATTGGAAACATCTCACATTTACATCAGTAGTTAATCAAATTATGGTTCTTTTATCCATTGAATATCTTATAGCTGTACAGAATGATGCTGTGCAAGAAAAGATGGCATAATGTGGAAAGTAAGTTACAAATTAGTATGTATAATATGGTCTTATTTATGGTTTAAAAGAAAGTATACACTAAGGCTTGGTGGCTATACCCCTAACAAAATGTGAACAGAAGTATCACTGGAGAATGGATTGCAGGAAATATTTACTTTGCTGATGTTTTTTATATAAGAAATATAGACTTTTTATAAGCAAAAAATTGTTTTTAAATATATCTATCTTTGACTAGCACTTCTACTTTTAATAATCTGTCCTAACTGGACAGTATAACTGGATGAGCATGCAAAGATGTTAGTTAACGTTCAATGCAGCATTGTTAAAAATAGTTTAAAAAAAATAACCCATCTACCTATCCCCTATTGTCAGGAATTTAAATAGGAAAGTCATGGTATAATCATGCTTCACAGCCATTGAAATTGAAGATGTAAATATGTATTTATTGATATGGAAAAGATGGTCACACCATATAACAAGGAAGAGACTGGTTAATGTAGGTAGGAAGGTAGGTTTGTAGGCAGCCAAAAGTCTGAAATGTTCCACATGACAGTGTCAACAGTAATTATATCTGAGTAATGGGGTTATGGGTAATTTTTAACTTTTTCTTTGTATGTGTTTTTATTTTTTAAATTTTGTATGTGTTTTTATTTGTTTTTATTTTTAAAATTTTGTATGGTGAACAAGTATGTCTTTTGTTCTATTACCAGAGAAAGTAAAAGTCAACAAAATGAAAGACCAAAAAGAAGAAATAACCAAAAAATATTGTAAGGTACTGTGTGAAATTCCATGGAGATAGATGAAGTAGGTGGTATTTCTAGGAAACTTTATTGTTTCAGAGTGACTCCCAGGAGAGAGAGCTTAAATCAGTAACCATGGAAGAAATGAAAAAGTTATCAGAAGATGCTTTCTAAATTCAAAGTGCAAGGTCCAGTTGGCCTCAGTAAATTCTTCCAACATTCAAGGATATTGATGATATTAAGTAGGGTGACCATATAATTTATTAAAGGGAGTTTTACTTGGGACAAGTGATGTAAACTGGAGCTTTCCCATGTAAACCTGGATGAATGTTCACATTACTGTTACAGCTTTTTCTAAGCAAAGAGCAAAGGGCAAACTTCCAAGTTTTTTACTTCCAAAATGATCTTTAAATCAGAACTTCACAAAGATAGTGTGTGTGAACATGTACATGTGTATGCTCACACACACCAAAGATCAATCCGGCTTATGAATATCGATGCAAAACCCTTCAATAAAATACCATCAAATAGAATTTAGCAGTACATTAAATAAATACATGGTCAAGTGGGGTACATCACAGGAATGTGAGCTTGGTTCAGTATTGGAGAAGCTGGGCTCCTTATTAGATCAAAAAAGAAAAGTCTATATTGTCATCTTAACAGGTGCCAAAAATGCTTTGCTAAAATTCAACATCCAATGATATATTGATTGTGGCAATGGTTATGTGACTGTATACATTCGTCACAACTCACTGAACCGTATTCTTTATAAAGGTGAATTTTATTGCATGTAAATTATATGTCAATAAACTTCATAAGAATAAATAAAATCAGTCTTTGGTAACAGAAAAAGTATCCAACACACAGTCTGGATTATAAAGAAAAAATTTAAACTTAGTAAAATTAGAATAAGTAGGATTTGTTACTTTTGTTGCTTTATTTTATATACTGCATAGTCTCATGACAAAGCAGCATCATATTTTGTGAAACATAAGAAGCATTCCCATTTAAGTCAAATGCATGATAAGAATGCTCATTTTCATTGAAATTATAAACCTGACTCAGAAAGTACCAGCCAGGAGACAAGAGAAAGTGGTAATAGATATAAACACTGAAGTGGAACTTATTATTTGTAGATATTTGAAGTACGTACCTAGAAAGAAGAGAATCAACTGGAAAATTATTAAAAACAGTAAGAGAAGTCAGTAAGACACAGGGCTGGTTATAACTGGTGCTGGTAGGGATAGAAGTGGGAAGAAAAGGAAAAACTGGATGCATCCATCATCCACTAGGAGAGGTTTCAAAGGTATCACCCACCATCATTCTCATGTTCCTGACGTGCACCAGGCCCCAGGTCAAGCACTGCAGGGTATCCCTTTACTTCTAAGACACGGCTGCTGTCCTCTTAGCCTGTGGCCAGAGACTAGGATTAGTATAAAGAAAAATGACAAAGGATATTGTGGAAGGAGGGGTCATCACGCAGCAGACCAGGAATGACAGTCCTGGGGAAAGAGGGCTGAGACTAGAGTGGCATGGACATATATACACTACCAATAGATAGCTAGTGGGAAGCAGCCGCATAGCACAGGGAGATCAGCTCGGTGCTTTGTGACCCCCTAGAGGGGTGGGATAGGGAGGCTGGGAGGGAGGGAGACGCAAGAGGGAAGAGTTATGGGAACATATGTATATGTATAGCTGATTCACTTTGTTATAAAGCAGAAACTAACACACCATTGTAAAGCAATTACACTCCAATAAAGATGTTTAAAAAAAAAAAAAAATGAGAGAAAAGAATGGGTTTTCAGAGGTCATGAGCTGGTGGTGCCTCAGAGCCTAAACCAGCCTTTATACCCTTTTGATCAGGCCCACCCAGTGTGTTAGCTTTTTAATTTTTTTTTAATCTAACATCTACAGATTGTGAGAATCCATGGTTTTGAAAATCTGAATGTTCAGCCTCTCTTGAAAAATTAGAAGCTTCAGCATTGAATGACACCCTTTTCTGCAAAGGGCAACAGTTGGCTGGAATTGCACAGTGGCTGTCTGTCTCCTTTAGATGCCCCCCAGCTCTCCAGTCTGCTGAGTGCAAATGCTCTTTCTTGTAGTGCTATCACTTCTCTGTCTGCCTGCCCTTGGAAGCATTTCAGTTGTTGATAATAAACTGAAGCGAGATACTGGGCACACTATTGGGAAAAGTGGTGGAAGCATTTGAAGAAATTAAATATTTGCTTCATTAAATGCACAACTTCTTCAAACCCAGTAATATATCCCTAGTTCCCTCATCTTATTTTAAAAATTAAAACATTATATACATTTAAAAATTATTTTATTTTATTTTTGGCTGCATTGGGTCTTCGTTGCTGCACGCGGGCTTTCTCTAATTGCGGCGAGTGGGGGCCACTCTTCCTTGCGGTGCACAGGCTTCTCATTGCAGTGTCTCACTGCAGTGGCTTCTCTTGTTGTGGAGCACGAGCTCTAGGCACATGGGCTTCAGTAGTTGTGCCATGCGGGCTCAGTAGTTGTAGCTCACGGGCCCTAGAGCACAAGCTCAGCAGCTGTGGCGCCCAGACCCAGTTGCTCTGCCGCATGTGGGATCTTCCCGGACCAGGGCTCGAACCCGTGTCTCCTGCACTAGCAGATGGACTCCCAACCACTGCGCCACCAGGGAAGCCTGGGCTGTGGGGTTTTTTTCTAGCTTATAGTCTATATCCGGCTTCCAGAACTGCTAGGTATAATAAAAGCGCTAGCATTAATTGCACTTTCCCTTCATTTTTGCTGAAGAAAAGTGCAAGTTTTCATGTTGTCATTGATGCAGTAGATCAAATGTAAGCAGCCCTCTGAAACTGTAACTAGCTATTATTGATGAAGAAAAGAACGATGTAATTCGCCCGTATTTGACTTCTCTAAAACTAAAGGTTATTTTTATAGACTTTAAATAAATATTTATAACCTGTTGCTTGTGCCCCCAATTCCATTTCCTCCATGCACTCCAGGACTTTCTGTCCCAATTATCTTTCCTTTCGTATCATTAGTATTTCTCTTACCACTAGTCACTTCTCGGGAAAGAAAAATAGTTTAAGAAAATCCTGTCCTTAAGAACCCTTCCATGACCCGTCATGGTGATGTTTTATTGCTTGCTTTCCTCTGAGTCTATGCGGAAGCACCTGGCACCCCGTCAGAACTTGAAAAATGTTTTCTCAGTTTGAATCAACCACATTTTTCAGAGCATAGTCTACTGGCTTCCTCCAGTTTCTTATCACACACCTAAGGTGCAGCTCCTCCCAATTCCTGCACACTCCCTCCCTCTGTTTCTATCTCCCTCCCTCTGCCTCTCCCTAAGATCCCCAGGTATCTCCCAGACATCATCCTCCCTCCCTGCAAACAAAACCAAATCCTTCAGCATTTCTGCCACATTTGACAAGTGTCATTTTATTTTATTTTATTTTATTTTTTGCGGTACGCGGGCCCCTCACTGCTGTGGCCTCTCCCTTTGCGGAGCACAGGCTCCGGACGCGCAGGCTCAGCGGCCATGGTGTCATTTTTAATCACGGTTTGCTTAATCACGGTGTGATTGGCAGAGCCTCCAACTTCATTTCAGCTCTTCTTCCCTCCTTCGGTAAGGCCTGCTGCAGGCAGAAAGCCTCTTTCTCAGCCTTTGGCCATCTTGCTGAGGTCCTATCCTCTCCAGGTCAAAACAGGGATAGGAAGGAGTCCAGATAACAGAAAAACAAAAATCCTCACGTGAAGGTTTCACTCAGCTAGTGTTATTATTGGAAGATGGCTTCTCATGCTCCAGATTGGGCAGGTTAGAACAGACTCCCTGGGGATCCTGTTTGCAAGAATTCTTCATAGACTTTCTGCTTTTCCCCTCAATCAGCTGAAAGCAATCTCCTCATCTTCTAAAATGTTAATTCTTTTTTTTTTTTTTTTTTAGATGTTGGGGGTAGGAGTTTATTAATTTATTTTTGCTGTGTTGGGTCTTCGTTTCTGTGCGAGGGCTTTCCCCAGTTGCGGCGAGCGGGGGCCACTCTTCATTGCGGTACGTGGGCCTCTCACTATCGTGGCCTCTCGTTGCGGAGCACAGGCTCCGGACGCGCAGGCTCAGTAGTTGTGGCTCACAGGCCTAGTTGCTCCGCAGCACGTGGGATCCTCCCAGACCAGGGCTCGAACCCGTGTCCCCTGCATTAGCAGGCAGACTCTCAACCACTGCACCACCAGGGAAGCCCTAAAGTGGTAATATTTTAGTAAGTACTTGTGAGCAGTAGAGATGCTTTTCACTCCAGGAGTTTCCAGCCTTCGGAGCACATCAGATTCACTTGGAGAATATTTTTTTTAATAAAAATGGCAATACCAGGTCCCGGGCCTATTGAGTGAGAATCTCTGTACTGGGGCTCTGTTGTGTTTGTTTTAAAAATTCCTCAGATGATTCTGGTGCTCACTTAAGGCCGAGGATATGAGAACTAGCTTATTGTATGGTCAATAATGTGCTGCTTACCTCCCTCCTGGAGTCTCAACTTCCCTGGGGTCTTTTTCATCTTTATAATACCCTCTTCAGAGCCTTCATTGTAACAGATTTTGAGTGTTTTGTGGTTTGAAGGGTTTTAAAATCTCAGAATTCTAGCAGAGAAGCTTTGTCACCAGTATTTGTTCAGTCTCCGAACTGAACTGCATGTAGACGTGGCACTCAGTAAATATTGCAGGAAGGGCTGGCTAGGTGGTTGGTGCCTAGGAAAGAGAAGTGAGGCAACAGTCTGGTTAAATAAGAGGTACTGGTTATGGTTCTAGGATCTGTTTTGAGAAATCTCATGTCTGGCTGTGTTCTAAGAGTTTCGTGCGTATTACCTCAATTAATGTTCACAACAGTCATTTGATAGAGGGACTGTTATCCTCATTTTTCGATGAGGAAACTGAGTCTCAAGGAGGGGAAGTAACTTGACCCCCAAGCCACGCATGTGTAAGTTACACAGTCAAGATTTAAACCCAGGTTCTCTGACTTCAGAGCATGATTTCTTAAATACTGTGTTGTAGTGCTTTCCATTCAAAGGGAGTAGAGCTTTAGAGCAATTTGGGCAGATACTAGGGTTAGCCACTTCCTTCCTCCCTCCCTCCCACCCTCCTTCCTTCTTTTCAGTCTGTCTTCCTCTCTGTAGCCTGTCTGTCTGCTCTTGTGATGAGATTATTTCAGAAAATTCATCCTGGCCGCACTTATGCAAATTGGGTAGGATTGGAGCCATCCTCACATGCCCAAGACTCGCTGAAGCTGTTATAGTTGGGGGCAGACAGAATGCTTTAGGAATAGAGGCCAGAAAGAAAGGGGAGGCTCTCAGATGTGTTAAGCAAGTAAAATTGAAGAGATTTAGTGATGGTTTAGATGGAAGACATGAAGGGGTGGAGAGATCTAGAATCTGTGTAGTTTTGCTGTGGCTGTCTGGAGAGATTATTGTGTAATTCATTCTCAAGAGAAGAGTGGATCTGGGGTAGGGAGAAGTGAGCTTGTTCACAGACAAGTTTGAAGGACCTGTGAAAAGTAGAGTGGAATTGTCTAGTAGGTAGTTATACATTACAGTCTAGAGATAGGTCAGCCCTACTTAGGGACATGAATCTGAGAGACATCAGCACATTGGTCATAGTTGAAACCATGGAAGTGGATGCTGTTGTTTAGAGAAAGAGTTGAAAGTGAAAGGGGAACCCAGAGAGCAAACATGAGGAAGCAATTTTTATGACTTAAATAAAGCGTCTTTGCCTCTGTCCTGGATGCCTTTTTGACCTTGAAGAAATCACTGGCTCTCTCTGAACCTAATTCCTTGCTGATAAAGGTTAGTGTAGGTGGTTTCTAAAGCTCCTTTCAAAGCTGACATTCTGTGGTTCTAACACTTTGCCTTCGTTTTCCGGACTGCTTTGGGGCAAGCAGGGCATTTATTAATTGCTGAATTTTGTAACCTCGCTAGTGTCTGTAAGTCCATGCAATTACATGGATCCCTCATCTGTCTTTCTGATAAGCAGAATGATTATCCTGTACATGTCAAGTCCACCATCATTCTTTCCAAATAGCCTGGAGCACCACGAACATGGCAGGTTTGAGGAATCCACTTGTGTTACGTGAGCTGTGAGCCTCTGAAAGCCAGACCCCTGGGCTTAACTTCCTCTACCCCTTAACTGGTTATGTCATCTCAGGCCCCTACGTTAACCTCTCGTTCCTCCTTTCCCTCATCTATAAAATGAGGGTCATGATCCTAGAAAGGGTGTAGGGATTAAATGAGTTCATATACACACAGTACTTAGAAGGGTACCTGGCACATACGCCCTCAGTAAGTGTATGCTACTATTGTACGATGATGATGATAATGATGATGACATTGTCTGGTAGAAGTGTCACAGCCATAGGGGCTGAAGAAGCGTCTTTTAGACTTTGAGTTTTCGAATGGAGAGTGAAGAAGGAAACTCTGCACCACCTCCTAATAAGTGGAACTTTGAGATGATAGAACTCCACGGGTGGTAAAACTTCATTTCCTACCAACAAGCTGAGCGGCAGGTGGAAAAGGCATACAGATGCTGCATTATGGTTGCATTCAGTTTATAAATTAGTTAAGTATGAGATAGGAGGAAATAGAGCACCCCTCCACAATACATATTAGCCTAAAGTATAGCTGGGTGAAAGGAAAACACATTAGAAACGGCCCTCTCTCTCAGTCATAGAATCCCCTTTCTTCAAGCGTCTTAGAGGTTAGGTGACTCTTGGCTGTGCAGCTGTCATCCTCTAAAGCCAGAAACATTTCCC
>NW_006793764.1:2615271-2631296 GCF_000442215.2 Lipotes vexillifer
TTCCGATTTTGTCTGACAGGGGCTGGGTTCATCTTTTTTATCAGGCTTAGCCAAATGTGCGTCTGTGCAGTTCATTATATGCCAGGAAAGACAGTAGCACGACAGCAGAATTCAAAACAGCGTTTAAAATGAATAAATGAGAATAAGCCTCTGGGATTAGTCCCAGTTGAAAAGTTCAGCGCAATCAGGGA
Organism: Lipotes vexillifer; assembly: GCF_000442215.2. Classification (NCBI taxonomy): domain Eukaryota; kingdom Metazoa; phylum Chordata; class Mammalia; order Artiodactyla; family Lipotidae; genus Lipotes; species Lipotes vexillifer. The sequence goes on from NW_006793764.1 coordinate 2,615,463, forward strand.
GGGTAGCCGCTGCTGTTGGGGACAGACAAATGACTTGCTGCGGGGAATAGGATTCACTGGTCTAGCCACATTTTTAGTTCCTGATGGCCTCTCCACCCTGTGGGGTCCATCTCTTCTCAGGCAGACTCCGAGAGTGAAATTCTTAGAAATGTGGTTTTTCTTATTTCTCCTTCTTAGAAATTGTCCACCTAATTGCAGATGCACTTTTCAGTTCATACTTCTTAGACCACAGAAACTGTGTGTCTCTAAAAATTACTAATGGTCTTAGGGCAGAAGGCGGGGAGAGCATTTTATTTCACAGAATCAAACTAAAAGCAAGAAAACAAAGGAAGCTTTTTGATGAGAATAGGGGAAGAGTAGGCAGGGTCGTTTTGCGATCATAGCACTAAATATTTTCCTTGAGAGAAGCCTGTTTGTATAGGGCCTTTACCATTTGCAAGGCCTGTTACGGACATAGCTCGTTTGATCTTTACAACAAAGAGGTTGTGTCTCCACTTCATAAATGAGAAAAGCAAGCCCAGAGAAGTTGACAGACTTGTCCAAGGTCACTGTGGTGGAAGTATGATTGTCTGACTCCAGGTTTGGTACCTTTTTTTTTTTTTGCTGTAGTTCTACTGGCACTAATATGTTGAGCCCTTTTAGAAGTTTCCCAGACACCCAACTGGAAGGCCCAAGTATATAATCCAACTAGATTTGCAGCTTTTGCATGTTTCAAAGTTAACTTTATACATTATCCGTAAAGACATCAGTTCTTTTTTCTTGCTTGCCAGATGGGTTAATCTTTTAAGGGAAAGATAGCAGACGGGTAGAGAGAAACGTGAAAACAGTAAAGGACAACAATCATAACCTTGGTTTATGGCCTCGGAGAAGTTGAATGCCAAAGAGAAGGCACTAAAAAATGGGTACTGCCTAAAATGTATAAAATTGGCAAGGATCAAAAAATGATACCAACTCATTGTTCTACTTTATTCGAAGGACTTAAAGTAGAGAGTGGGGGCTGGATGGCTATTTTTAATATCTTCCCTGATATTCTCCCTTGAAAAAAATTGAACAAAATAACTACAGTTCACATATATTTGTTTGCTTGAACTTTGGTGAGGACCTAGGCTGTTTAAGGCTCCTCTATCAGGCCTTTGAGGGCCCCCTTTCTGCCTTTTTACTTCTTCCCTATAAAGATTGTAGCTCCATGCAAGTGGCGTGATGGCTTTTAGCAGTTATTGAAAATGAAAGGTGAGCGGGTCAAAAGCCCCTTAGCAAGCTTTGTGCTTTGATCTTCTAATCCTTGCTGCTGCTTTAAAGTTTTAAGGATTAGATTAAGCAACCTCGAGGGTAGATGCTAGGAAGAGTCTCTGTACTTACTAGCTCTCGGTAAGTGTACGGTAAATGGTTGATAACAGTTTCTGAGATCTTCTACTATTTTTCTTTCATTATGATAAGAAAATAAGTTCCCTGCAGCCAAAGTCACGTCCTCAAACACAATTCTCATTCCTTCCATATGTAATAACAGCCCCCACTGAGTTCCTCTGGCGTTGCTTTAACTCTGTTTCACTTCATGAATTATGCTTAGGGGGATACTGCAGAACTGACTGAACAGAATACACGGATTGCAGTTGAGAAAGTCAAAGGCTATGAAATGGGCTTCATTTCCTCTTTCATGCCTTCAGAGAAATAAGTAACTTTGAGGGCTCTTTGGGAACAGGGCCAAGGAGAATGTATCGTTCTGTTGGTGATCTGTAACTGGCCTCAGACAAGTGTCCAGTGTTTGTGTGAGGCTCCTGGAGTCTATTGGTGTTTAGGGCCCCAGTGAAGGGCAGCTTGAAGGGCGTATGTGTGTGTTTCTGTCTGCTTTCTTTGTCCTGTCAAGGCCAACTAGCTATTCTTCCACTGATAATGTTGTGTGTCAGAGAGATTTGGAAGCTTAGTGTTCCAGTTTAGAGTTAGACTCGTGGTTAGCGTTTGAACAAAATATCTTCATCCCGACTAAAGTACATTCTTACTCTGTTTTGTCCTGCATTTACATTCCAAGTTCCCGTTCTGTTTTTCTCTGTATCGATAACATTTTGAGGACTAACTTGATATGCAATAAAGTGTATACATTTTAAGTACTTATTCAATAATTTTTTACATATGTTGATGCCTGTGTCAACAGCACCCAGAACAGGATATGGAACATTTCCTTGTGTCCCTCCCAGTTAGTAGTCCCAAGGGTAACCACTATTTTGGCTGCTACCTCCATCGATTGCTTTTGGCTGTTCTTGAACCTCATAAAAAGGCAGTCAAAGAGTATGCACTCTTATGTGTTTGATTTCTTTCATTCAACATTGTACTGTAACTCATCCATCTTGTTGAGTAAAGAATTCCATTGTATAATGTGTTCACCCTTTTGACTGTTCTGTTCATGGACATTTGGGTTGTTTCCAGTTTGGGGCTATTATGAATAATAATGCAAGGAACATTCTTGTACATGGCTTTCAGTAGACATAAGTACTCATTTCTCTTGGATATATACCCCAAAGTGGAATTTCTTAATCATAGAACATGCATATATTTTCTTTTAGTAGGTAGTATGATGTACTGCCAAACATTTTCCCTAAGTTGTTGTACCAGTTAACACTCCCGAGCTCCTATGCTTTGAAAGTACACTTCTCTTCTGCAATATTTTTATTCTAGATAGGTGATATTAATGTGGGATATGGAGACATTTTCCAGCTCATCTCAGATTATACATGTACACATAGTTTTGTATTTCACATTCATTCAATATGGATTCAGAGGTGGATATTTGCCTTTTTATATGCTTGGGGGTTTAATAGTCAAAAATTGCTCCTAGATGTTTATAGAACTCCTATTTGCTGTAGCCCCAAACTGTAAACTGTGCAAACTTCCACTAGTATTTGAATGGATAAATAAATTGTGGTACTTTTAAAGGGTAGAGTACTATACAGCAACATTATGTTGAATCTCAAAAATAAAATGTTGAGTTAAAAAAAATTGCTCCTAGGAATTAAAAGGAAACTACCTGTTAGTTTGAAAAAATAAAATATTAATCACAATAAAGTTTAATGAGTAGATGCTTGATTTTATGACTTACTCCTAAGTGTGGTATTTAATTCATACCCGGTGTGAAACCAGAAGGGTGAATTGACTTAGGGAAGATCTAGAGCCTGCCTCTGGTATTATTTTTGCAACAGGCTGAATTGCCTTTTATGGCTGCTCTTTTCTTTCATTTATCTTTTATTCCTTTGAGATGAAGCAGTGTCTCAATATATTAAATACTGCTTAGAATCCTCAGCACTGAGCATTTTAACTCTGTCAAGTGTGTATAAGCAGATGGTTTAAAAAGAATGGAAACTTAGGACTTAAACGTCTCGGTTCACATAATGGTTTGTTTGGGTAGCCTACCTGCATGGGCTGGAGGGCACTGTAACTAATAATGATATTCTTGATATGAGAAAAGGAATTGTCAAAGTGAGGAGCACTTAGAATCAGTCTAAAAAAGCCTATTAGGCTTTTCTGGACTTTCAAATACCAGAGTTCTCTTCCCTTTTGGACAGAGCTACATTAGTCCATTCATTCATTCATCATTCACTTGCACAATGACTCAACAACTGCTTACTGAGTGCTATGTGCCAGGCCCTGTTCTAGATACTGTTCTAGATACTAAGGAACAGAGCAAAGGCCTTGCCCTCGTGGAGTTTGCCTTCTTGAGGATGAGGCAAGAAAACAATGTATACATATTGTCATGTGGTGCTCTGGAGGAAAATGAAAACAGAGTGAGGGGGATGGGAGTGTAGACTTGGTGTTGGGAACTGTTGTTGCTTTTTACAAGGAAAGGTCATTCGCGCAGAGAGCTGAAGGGATGGAACAATTTGATGTCCACTGGAGGAAGAGTAAGCTAGGTGGCGGGGGAGCATGCCGAAGCATAGCAAGGAGGCCTCTGCAGCTGGAGGAAGGCAGTGACTGCGTGGGTAGGCAGAGGGATGGCAGGGACCCAGATAGAGCTCTATAGGTCATTGAAATGACCTCGGTCGGCTTTTTCCCTCTGAGTGGGAATCCACCAAAGAGTTTTGAATAGGGAAGTGACTCTTCAAGTCTTATTTTTAATGATGACCTTGAACATAGGGTGGAGAATTGACTGTAGAGACAAGGGTAGAAACAGGGAAACGAGTGAAGATCTCTAATAGGTGTATGTTTGATTTTGTAGTTATCACCATCTCTGTGCTTTATTAGTAAAGATAATTACTGTGTTTATCCAGACATGGATGAACAATGTTGGCACATTTGAGACCTACTATTGATAGAAATAATTTAGTAATATGCAAATTAGCAATATGCTATGGATATTATAAAATAAGCTCTATAGTTAATACTTTTTTCCTATTCATCTAATATTGATTTTCTTCCGGAAGCTCTTCCTCTCTCTTCTGTTTTTATTCAGTACTGTTGTACCATTCTTTCAGCTGCTCATGCTTGAACTTCAGTTGTTTGTGACTCCTCTCTGTTCATCCTCCATACAGCCAGGCAGCAGTCAGGTTCTGGGTTGTTACCTTCCGGTCTCCACATCTATCTCCTTTTTCTGCCATTCCCAACTTTAGTTTAGACCCTCTTTTCATCTCAGAGTTAGCCATCAAATTCTCCATCTTTTTTTTTTTTTAATAGATCTTTATTGGAGTATAATTGCTTCCAATACGGTGTTAGTCTCTGTCGTACAACAAAGTGAATCAGCCCCATGCACACAAACATCCCCACATCCCCTCCCCCCTAAGCCTCCCTCCCACCCTCCCTATCCCACCTCTCTAGGTCATCACAAAGCACCGAGCTCATCTCCCTGTGCTATGCTGCTGCTTCCCACTAGCTAGCTATTTTATATTCGGTAGTGTGTATATATGTTGATGCCACTCTCTCACTTTGCCCCAGCTTCCTCTTCCCCACCCCCCACCCCCGTGTCCTCAAGTCCATCCTCTATGTCTACGTCTTTATTCCTGCCCCTAGGTTCATCAGTACCATTTTTTCTTTTATTTTTTAGATTCCATATATATGTGTTAGTACACGGTATTTGTTTTTCTCTTTCTGACTTACTTCACTCTGTATGACAGACTCTAGGTCCATCCACCTCACTACAAATAACTCAATTTTGTTTCTTTTTATGGCTGAGTAATATTCCATTGTATATATGCGCCACATCTTCTTTATCCATTCAACTGTCAGTGGACATTTAGGTTGGTTCCATGTCCTGGCAATTGTAAATAGTGCTGCAGTGAACATTGTGGTATGTGACTCTTTTTGAATTATGGTTTTCTCAGGGTATATGCCCAGTAGTGGAATTCCTGGGTCTTATGGTAGTTCTATTTTTAGTTTTTTTTTTGCGGGGGGGGCCTCTCCCGTTGCGGTGCACAGGCTCCGGACGTGCAGGTTCATTGGCCATGGCTCACGGGCCCAGCCGCTCCGCAGCATGTGGGATCCTCCCGGACCGGGGAACAAACCCGTGTCCCCTGCATCGGCAGGCGGACTCTCAACCACTGCGCCACCAGGGAAGCCCTATTTTTAGTTTTTGAAGGAACCTCCATACTGTTCTCCATCGTGGCTGTATCAGTTTACATTCCCACCAACAGTGCAGGAGGGTTCCTTTTTCACCACACCCGTTCCAGCATTTATAGTCTCTAGATTTTTTGATAATGGGCATTCTGACTGGTGTGAGGTGATACCTCATTGTAGTTTTGATTTGCATTTCTCTAATAATTAGTGATGTTGAGCATCTTGTCATGTGCCTCTTGGCCATCTGTATGTCTTCTTTGGTGAAATGTCCATTTAGGTCTTCTGCCCATTTTTTAATTGAATTGTTTGTTTTTTTGATATTGAGCTCCATGAGCTGTTTGTATATTTTGGAGATTAATCCTTTGTCCGTTGTTTCATGGGGAAAGCAGCAAAAAGAATATAGGTTTTGAAGTGAGGTCTTGATTCATATTGGTTCAGATCTTTGTTCTTCAATGTAGCTATAGGGGCTTTTGCAATTTTTGAACCTCACTTGTCCCTTTATAAGATAAGCATAACAGTATCTGCTTTATAGGATTACACTGAGAATTAAGTGGAACTATAGTGTTTAAAGGGCCTGGCAGCATTGGGCACTTAGAAAATGTTGGTTCTTTCCACCTTCCATTCTTCTACTTCCCTCTATCTAAGATCCATCCACCTGGCAGGCCCTAAAGCATAGCTCTCATTGTGTCATTCCTCTTGTCAACGGCTTCCTGTTGCCCCACACGTTAAATACAGGCACTTTTGTTTGGCATTCAGAGCTCCAATTCTCTGACTTCAGCTTTAATTTCCAACTTTTTCCCATTACCTATTCTTCTCCATGTAGTTTATGTATTAGCAAATTTGCTATTTTATACTCATGCTTCCAATTCTATATAAAATATCATCTATTAAAATCCTACCTGTCCTTCAAATTCTGTCTCAAATACCATTGCACTCACAAAGGTGTAAACAATCTGGAAGTGGTTTCTCCTAGGCTGAAATGTTACTGCACGTGGAGGAGGCACCATCGTGCCCATGCTCTGGAGCCAGAAGGGCGAGGTCCCACTGCTTCCTGTCATCCTGGGCACATTACTGAATCACTGCCTCTCAGTTTCCCTTGCAAACTGGAACAATGCTACTTACTTCCTAGGGTTAGTGTGAGGATTAAATGAGATTCTACATATGATGCACCTTGAATAGCGTCTGGCACTTGGAAAATTTAAATCAGTTTCTATAATTAGAGGTATGAATAATCAACATTATTTCATTACCAGGATCTGTATTCCATGGGGACTTCAAATTAAAAGCTGTTTGAGAGACAGTGGAAAGGGCATGGAGTAGGATTCTCATACTGGATTCTAGTACTGGTTCCCACTACTAAACAAGCTATGGGATGCTGACTGTGCCGGCCTCTCTGGATCTTACTTTCTTCAACTGCAAAAAGTAGGCCAAACAAAAATCACTAAGCTCTCTTTCAGTTCACCTAGGCACATGGTTATCTAATAGACACTTCCAACTCAAATCAACCAAAACAGAACTCTTAATTTCTACTCCTCTAACTACACTCTTTCGCTATCTCAGTAAATGATACTGCCATCTACCCAGTTTAAGTAAAACACCTGTGAGTTGCCTTTGAATTGTCTATTTCTTTCACCATCTAAATCTAATCCATCTGCACATCCTATAGGTTCTACTTCCAAAACATATCCTGAATCCACCTACTTCTACCCCATCGCCACTGATAACAACCCTAGTCCAGTAATCTCTTGTCTGTACTGTTGCCATGGTTCCTAATCCATCTTTGTCTCCACTCCTGCCCTCTTTCAGCCTGTTTTCCACAGAGCCAAAGTGATATCTAAAACATAAACCAGATAATATCACTCTCCTGCTTAAAATTCCCCAGTGCCTTTTCATCATACTTAGAATAAAAGCCAAACTCTTTTACCCCCTCATACCACTCCCCCCCCTTATGCTTCAGCGGCATGGCCCTTTTCTTTTCTTGCCAGCTTACCACACTTCCATTTGCCTTGGGCCTTTGCACCTGCTAGTCTCTATGGTTGGAATATTCATCCCCCAGATGTCCGCAGGACTTGCTTCTTGTCATTTAGATCCCAGCTCTATCTAATTGCCCCCTCCCTTCTACCAGTAGTGCTCTATCACACCACCCTATTTTATTTTTTCCTAAGGCTTACCACTATCTGAAAAATAGCCCATATATTTATCTCTTCCCCCCCCCCAGATAGAAATTAAATGTCTCCATATTAGGGCCTAATTCCTACCACATTGCCTGGCACACAGTTGGTTATGTGCGAAAAAATCTGACTGAAGACACTAAAGAATAAATAAATTTTTAATGATATGAAAGTTTATGCTACTTACATGAGCCAAGTATTGTGTTTTTATTTTTAAAGTTCGAGGACCTACTGGTTTTCCCCTCATTAAACTCCTCATCCTAAATGAACATGATTGAACACACATGCCTGTGCTGGAAATATGATTCTAAATAAAACAATAGTAATACAGGTTGGTTTTTTTCCCTCTTTGACCGAGTTCCCTGATTTTCCCATTCTCTCCAACTCCTCTCCTACAGTACCACCTTACTGCAAATTACCATCATCTCTGGCCCCGAGGACTGCCTCCTCTCTGGTCTTTTTCTGTAGGTTCTAATCTCCCAATAACGTTATTCCCCGGACTGCAGCCATGGGCCTTTTCAGTCGCCATTATACCCATGGCTGGAAAACCTTCCGAGTTTTCACTGTTCTCAGGATAAAGGTCCACCACCTCACGTCCCGCCAGCTTACTCTCCACTCCAGGCCATACTCCCTCCCTCCCTTCCTGGTTCCCGCCAGCCACCCAGCTGGCAGCCCTTGCTTCCCGCTTCCCAGGCAGTTCTACACCCCATCCTTTTGGCCTGCTTCTTGGGATCTCAGGAGATGGTCCCTTCCTCAGGGAAGGCCTCTCTGGTTAGGACGAACTCCACTCGTAATCACACAGCCCCACATCGCCAAGGGCCTCTCTTTCAGAGCTCTAATTTTATAAATATATACTCCTGAATATGGTGGTAACCTTATTAATATGCGTTAAAGGAGGTCTGCGCTCACAGCTATCAGCGGAAGGAACGTACTGACTGGCGGCCCAACCACTCCTCCCCCCTCCCCCTAGGGCTGCGACGCAGCTATTCTGCGTTAAGCGGGCGCCGCGAAGAGAGACATTGTAGGGCGCCTGCGCCAAGGGGCACGCATGCGCAGAGGGACGAACCCGCTGACAGATTCGCGGTGGCGGTGGCGGCGGCAGCGGCCCTGGACTGTGGGGAATGGGAATCCTAGGTCTTTGAGCACCGCCCCCGCCTCCCTGCCCGCGACATGGCTCAGGAGAAGATGGAGCTGGACCTGGAGCTGCCTCCAGGCACGGTTGGGAGCCCGGCGGAGGGCGGCGGCAGCGGCAGCGGCGGTGGCGGCGGGGGCCTCAGGAGGTCTAACAGCGCCCCCCTGATCCACGGCCTCAGTGACACTTCGCCGGTGTTCCAGGCCGAGGCGCCGAGCGCCAGGCGAAACAGCACAACGTTCCCGAGCCGCCACGGCCTGCTACTACCGGCCTCCCCCGTCCGCATGCACAGCAGCCGCTTGCACCAGATCAAACAGGAGGAGGGTATGGACTTGATCAATCGAGAGACGGTCCACGAGCGCGAGGTGCAGAACGCAATGCAGATAAGCCACTCCTGGGAGGAAAGTTTCAGCCTGAGTGACAACGACGTGGAGAAATCCGCCTCCCCGAAACGCATCGATTTCATTCCGGTGTCGCCAGCACCGTCACCCACCCGGGGAATTGGGAAGCAGTGTTTTTCACCATCTTTGCAAAGTTTTGTGAGTAGCAATGGATTGCCTCCAAGCCCTATTCCCAGCCCAACGACCCGGTTTACTACCCGGAGAAGCCAGAGTCCAATTAATTGCATTAGACCAAGTGTTCTTGGACCATTGAAAAGAAAATGTGAAATGGAAACTGAATACCAGCCAAAGAGATTTTTCCAGGGCATCACCAACATGCTTTCTTCTGACGTTGCACAGCTGTCAGATCCTGGTGTGTGTGTATCTTCCGATACCCTTGATGGAAACAGCAGCAGTGCCGGGTCTTCTTGTAATTCACCAGCGAAAGTCAGCACTACCACCGACTCTCCTGTGTCACCTGCCCAAGCGGCCTCTCCATTTATTCCAGTAGATGAACTTTCATCTAAGTGATTCACCCACCCAGCCTGAGACTCGGTTTTGTTTTGTTTTTGCAATGGAGAGAAAAATGAAGTTGGAACAAGCACTGAACTTTGTCGATTAATTTGAGGCTATTTCCTATTTTACCCTTTTCCTTTTTTGGAATTTCCTGAAATGTTGTTATTCTAGAGAACTTTTATGTCAGATTCCTGCGGGTGCCCTTGAATTCAGTGTAGTAATATTTTCAGACGTTTTCCCAATAAGTGTGTTGAAGCATACATCTTTACGCTGCTAATATGTCTAAATACATATGTTATCCCTTGATTTTTTAAAATAACTGAGAGCTCTATTTATTTATGCGATTATTAAGTTCTGATGCAAATATAAATGTTGAATTAATCAGCATAGTAAACTGATGTTTTAAAATTCCATACTTCATGCCCACACTAATTTTTAATGTTATTTTCAGTGATTGCTAATTTCTATTTGATGAAGAACAATAACTTACCTATGTACAGGTATTTTTAAAATGTTAGTTTTATCCATCCAGTAGTTGTCTGTTTTACCCAGGAATCCTTGAACATTTAATTTTCTGGGTACAGAAGTGGATGGGGGATGGTGATAAAAGAGCAGAATATAAAAGTCTGCAACAAATCTTTTAAAATTAAATATATAAAAGTAAACATATTTAAAAAACGTTTTCTAATGAAATTTTAATAGTAATTCTAATAAGTTGTACGAATATAACTACTATACAGAATTTCTTTCTTTCTTTTCTTTTTTTTTTAACCAGAAAGTGCATTCTTTTGGGCATAATCCTGAAGTGAAATGGGACAGTGCCTTGCAGTCTTAGCCCACTGTACATAGGCTGAGGCCAGGTTCTTTGTACCACTGCAAATTTAAAAGTTTTTCCATTGTAGATGTGTGGGAAGCCCTGTTGAACTTCAGCAGAGCACCCAGGCAGATGAAAGTCCCTCAGTCATTAATAGGCTTTAAAATACCCAATCGTGCCTCAGTGAAAATCCTTGCCAACAAGGAACCAGCGCAACTTTTGGCTGCTTTTATGCTCTGCCCATCTGTCACCTTCTTGGTTTTCCCTGGCTCAGGAAGGAAGCAGCTGTTTCCTTGCCAACAGGTCCTTCCTCTCCACCTCCCAAGAAACTAGGGCATCATCAGTTAGACAGAGGTACAGTGTGACTCAAACTTCTCACAGTAAGCAACCACAGGACTGTGGAATTGTTTCAGGGACCTCTGTGGTTAAAGCTACAGCTGGAGTTGACTGCCTGGGGGATGTCGTTTAATTAAGGGGCAGTGACTTGCCAGAGGAAATCAGGGGAGAGTCACCTAGGTAAATCATTATTTAACTTAGGTTTTGTTAAAGGTAGAATTGTGAAATGTTCTTTTCTTTGCCTTTTACAATTAAGACAAAGTATGAAAATATTTAATAACAAATTTTTTTATATTATACTTCCTTATATTTCCTGTATCTTCCTTAACTAGATAAGTAGGTAGATAGAAAGAATGGCAAACAAAAGGGGAAGGGGAAAAAAATAAAAGAGAGACCAAGAAACCAAGACAAAATGTTCGGCTCACTTTAAGTTATTGCCTACAGAGACTTTAACAATTATGTGGAATTTTTACAACTATGAGAATAAATGGAACTGGTCAACTTTTGGCAGTTGCCTCAAGAATTCAGTGCATTACATCGAGGGTAAGATCGTGTCCACAGGCTTAAAATTCTCTATTCTGGGTAAAAGGGTTAATGTGCTCCAGTTCTGACCTTGTTCCTCAAATTCAAACGTATATGTCCAACTTTCCTGTTGGGCACTTTGACCTGCTTCCAGAGGTACTTTAACCTCAGCATCTTCAAAGCAAAATTTATTATCTCTCCATTTAACTTGTTCTTTGGTTACCTAAACTGATGTCATCCTATCTAATTTCTTAAAACCATGGGAAGCATCTTTGACTTTCCCTTTTCTCTGTGTGTCACATCCAGCTCAGTCACCAAGTCCTGTCTACTTGTGAAGTGAATCTTCTGTCTCCCCTTCTCTATCTCTGTTCCCCTGATTTAGCTTAAGTTCCGGCGTAATTGATCTCGCAGCCTATTTTCTTACCTCCCTTTTGGCCCAGTCTTCACACTGCCTCTAAAGTGATCTTTCTAAAATATAAACTTGAGTTTGTCATCCTCCTGCTTAAAAACTTTATATGCTTCTCCATTTTCTACAGTTTAGAGAATGCTTTCTTTAACTTGACATATGATAAGGTCCTTCATGAGCTGGCTATACTCTAACACAGGTTTAATCCTCTGCTCATCCTGTCCCAATTACACATCTTCCCTTCTTACTCTGTAAACACTAGACCACTTGATACTCTAAATATGCCGTGTACTTTCATGTGTTTGTACCTTTGATTAAATTGTTCCTTTCCCTAAAATGCCATTCCTATCCTTTTTACCCAGGAAAGTGCTGTTTCTTTTTATTGCATTTGAATTTAACTATGAAATAATGTATACCTTCTGCTTATAAAAATATTTAAACAATGAAGATATCTATATAGTTAAAAAAAAAAAAAGAAAGTCTGCCTTTTACTATGTAAAATTCATCTTTCCTACCCATAGGTAATTTCTGTTAATAATTCGTTATATATATGTTATACAAGATGTTACTCTGCATTCCATGTATATGTGTATATAAATTCAGGAAACCAGCATCTCACTGACATCTCTCTTTTCTTTCCCTCATATCTAATCATTCACCAGATCTTATTGATTTTATCTTCCAGAATCTGTCTTCTTTCATCTGTACTGCCACCTGGATCCAGCCTACCATCATTTCCCTCTTAGGCCTCCTAATTCCCACTTGTCCCTTCACACTCGTTCTGGTTGGCTACCCGTTCATCCTCCATACAGCAACTAGAGTAATCCTTTTAAAATTGCAGATCTGATCCTTCCATCTCCCAGCTTAAAGCTTTTCATTTGCTTCCTGTTGTTCTTATGGTGTACTGAAATGTATTAATTCTGCCCTAGGAGGACCTGTGCAGTCTGGCCCTTGCCTCTCCCTCCCCTTGCTTTCTGTGCTCCACCCTCAATGGCTTGCTTTCTTCTTGTTCAGTACATCTTGTTCTCCTGTTTTATGGGCTTTTACCAGATCCTTTTCCCTGAAGGTATAGAGAAACTTTTATTTCTATAAGTTTATTTTTCTATATAGGTGGTAAGTTTTAAATCAGATAAGCCTCTAAGAGTTTATATAGACAATTTAGATTATTATATTATTGCTCATGGCTTCAGTCATTACTCTATAGAATGTAAAGGCTTAGCTCATGTAAGAATTAGCCTCAAAAAAACCTTTTTAAGGCATTAGTATTGCTAATCGATACACTTTGTGCTAGAAGCCCCAAAGCACATATCAACGTTGAGTTAAAGTACAGTTTGTCATATATAACAAACCTTTGTTGTATATTTTCCTTTATTATGTTTCTCAAAAACACAGTGTAAATGGAACATATAATTAATGGTCACCAAATCTGCAGCTGCTGGATGTCGGAACCTTTAAGCGTACTTAAAAGATTGATTGTAATCAGGAATAACCTGTATGGGATTGCCTTCCAGTGGTTCACATTTATCAGTTCAGCCGGCTACATACCTATAGCAAGAGACCACTCTTAGATATTTAGCATATAAGGGGGAAAGGGTCAGGCTTAATGAGGGAAACAGGACTGAGAATTGTTTTCTTATTGGCATGTTTTTAGATGAGTAGAAAAAGTCTGAAGATCCAAGAGAGAAGTGGGAGATTGGGGGGAATAGTTGCCAAAACAACAAACCGAAGAAGATGATGTAACTGATATTTCCTGAGTAGCATCAGTGAATAGAAGAAAGAGTTGGTCTTGGAAAGGTTGTCTAGAATAATTTTTTTTTTCTTTTGCAACAGGAAGGAGAGTGAAAAGGCTAGGCAAAGATAGCAGTAAATGTTGAACTGATTTGTGTTGCAGGAGGTTAGGGGTTTGGAGGAAGGTGTATATGAAAAGTGAAAAGAATTTGTATCTGATTGCTTCTATTTTCCAATTTTTAAGGAGTGTAGGATGTTTGAGGGTAGGGCAGGAGTAGATTTGGAAGCTTGAATGAAGTAAAGGTTTAATGCTGCCTCTGTGAGAATCTGTAAAGGAGTGACAAGGGTGAGTAGGAGCTTTATTAGGCCACCTTGGATGACAGGTTGCAATTGGATGTCCGGTGCAAAAGAAGTAGATTGTATTGACCTAAGTTTGGGAATTGGTTAAGCGGGAACTAGGTAAAGTCAAGTGTGTGAAGCAAATAAGTATTCTGCTGAAAGTGGAGTTGAGTGATTGGCCAAGATCTTGGAGATGCTAAGAGAAGTCAGCAGCGGGTCATGGAATAGGCCGTTTTTTCCCAAGGTCTTACGTTACAGTCATCCATGACAAAGTATACAGAGAATCTGATCTCACTGCAGAACTCTCACTTTAGCAGTTTTGCCCATATTTGTCATGTCTCATTGTGTTCAGAGACTCAATCCTGAATCGGCAAGCCTTGAGTTCCATTTAGTTGATTTAAAAAAAAATTTTCTTTTGGAGTCAGATTGCTCACTGTAGCCAAGACAGTTCTTTATGCCTTCCCTACCTTGCCATGCAAGTAAAAAGGTTTTCTTAAAAGTTGATATGACCTTTATATTAAAAAGTATATATAAAGTACTTGCTACATGTCAGGCACTCTTCTAGCTGCTAAACAAATGTATTGTTTCATTTAATCTTCATCAGTATCCTCTGAGATTAGTGCCATATTATCCGCATTTTATGTGTCCTCACTTATCGTGGAGGCACAGAGACATTAAGTACGTTGCTCAGGATTCCGAACTGGGAGGTAGTGGCTAAAAACACAGACTGTGGAGCTGGGTGGCTGAGGTAAGGGTCACTCTAGGTAAAGTCCTTACAGCGGTGCTGGGCAGTTAGTATCAACTGGCATTACTGTCCTTGTGGTGGTGGTGGTTGTCATTATTGTCACCTAGTGTGGACTTGCTAAGGAATCTTCTTTATTATCCGTGACTGATGAAACTCCTACTTTTATACTCAGTAACAGTATACTCTACCCTTCTAGGCAGCCTGTCCTTTTATAAGATGAGAGTTTTTTGACGTTGGAGTATTTCTTATACTGAGCAGACATTTCCCTCTGGAACTTACACCATTTAATTCAAGGCCAACTCTCTGGAAAATGCAGAACAAGCCTTATCTCTTTTTTAGATGATAGCCTTCCCTTCACAAATCAGAAACACTGATCCCTCAGTAATAACCTCTTCTTACTTCTGGATTGGGGGAACCTTGAGCAATTTCTTGAGTGTACTTCCTCTGTGAAATCAGGCTATCATTGCTCGGCAGCCAGGATTTTCACAAGATTGTGATCCCTTTAAGACTGTTTGCTTTCCCTAGTAGAAAAGCAAGAGATGGTCTAATAACATGAGCCATTGCCAATAGTAATAATAATAATTAGCACTAATATTTATTGAGTATTCAATAAGGGCCTAGACACTATTTTCCATGCTTTGATTGTAATGAGTTTATTTAATCCTCATGACAACCCTGTGAGGTAAATGCAATGATTATTCCCATTTAACAGATGAGAACACCAAATACATTTTCTCAAGTCTCTGTTACTTTCTATTTTTTTTTTCCATTTGAATTTAAGCCTTTTTTGTCTTTTCCTTATGAACAGACTTTTTGGTTTTGTTTTTTGAGATAAAGCCTATTTTCCAGCTTGCTAGGGTTGCCACTTGTTTTGAATCAAACGATATGTTTACTTAAAATGATGGCTTTAGACATTATTATCATATTAGAGGAAGCAATCAGGAGGATTGTTTTCTTTACTAATAGGTTAAAAAAATTAAAGTTGTATAGAAGGATACCATGGTTTACATATTTTAAAACTGATTTGCTATTCGAAGTAAGAAATCCCCAAACTACAAATTTTAAATTATTGTTTTAAAAAAATATGTATATTATATGTATATGTTATATATGCTTTGTTATACTTGAGTTATACAGTATCCTTGGTTGTCCTTAGATTTTCACTCCTGGGGAAACAAAAGCAAGAACCATTTGACTGCCCCCCCCCCCC